>NC_140996.1:172801474-173164969 GCF_052327205.1 Somniosus microcephalus | reverse complement strand
GGAGAGAGAGAGAGCGACTGACGGGGGAGAGAGAGAGAGACTGGGGGGTGAAGAGAGAGCGACTGGGGGGGAAGAGAGAGAGACTGGGGGGGAAGAGAGAGCGACTGGGGGGGAAGAGAGAGCGACTGGGGGGTAAGAGAACTCCCTCCCCCCTCTCCCCTCACACTCCCCCCCTCTCTCCCTCACTCCCCCCCCTCCCCTCACACTCCCCCCTCTCCCTCATACTCCCCCCTCTCCTCACACTCCCCCTCTCCCTCACACTCCCCCCCCCTCACACTCCCCCCCTCTCCCTCACACTCCCCCCTCCCTCACACTCCCCCCCTCTCCCTCACACTCCCCCCTCCCTCACACTCCACCCCCCCTCCCTCACACTCCCCCCCCCTCCCTCACACTCCCCCCCCCCTCTCCCTCACACTCCCCGCGAGTTGGGGGGAAGAGAGGAGAGCGAGTGGGGGGAGAGAGAGAGATCGAGTGGGGGGGAAGAGAGAGAGCGACTGGGGGGAAGAGAGAGAGCGAGTGGGGGGGAAGAGAGAGAGAGCGAGTGGGGGGGAGAGAGAGAGCGAGTGGGGGGAAGAGAGAGAGAGCGAGTGGGGGGAAGAGAGAGAGTGACTGGGGGGGGAAGAGAGAGAGCGACTGGGGGGGAAGAGAGAGCGACTGGGGGGAAGAGAGAGTGACTGTGGGGGGGAGAGAGAGCGACTGTGTGGGGGAGAGAGAGCGACTGTGGGGGGGAGAGAGAGTGACTGTGGGGGGAGAGAGAGCGACTGTGGGGGGGAGAGAGAGCGACTGTGGGGGGGGAAGAGAGAGCGACTGTGGTGGGGGAGAGAGAGCGACCTCCCCCCTCTCCTCACACTCCCCCCCTCTCCCTCACACTCCCCCCCTCCCTCACACTCCCCCCCTCTCCCTCACACTCCCCCCCCTCTCCCTCACACTCCCCCCCTCTCCCTCACACTCCTCCCCCCCTCACACTCCTCCCCCTCACAATCCCCCCTCTCCCTCACACTCCCCCCCTCCTCTCCCTCACACTCCCCCCTCCTCTCCCTCACACTCCCCCCCTCCTCTCCCTCACACTCCCCCCTCCTCTCCCTCACACTCCCCCCTCCTCTCCCTCAAACTCCCCCCTCCTCTCCCTCACACTCCCCCCTCCTCTCCTTCACACTCCCCCCTCCTCCCCCCTCCTCTCCCTCACACTCCCCTCCTCTCTCCCTCACACTCCCCCCCCTCCTCTCCCTCACACTCCCCCTCCTCTCCCTCACACTCCCCCCCTCCTCTCCCTCACACTCCCCCCTCCTCTCCCTCACACTCACCCCCCCTCCTCTCCCTCATACTCCCCCCCTCTCCCTCACACTCTCCCTCCCCCTCTCCCTCTCACTCCCCCCTCCCCACTCCCCCCTTGAGCTGAGCGGCGGCTGGCGCCGGGAGCGGGAGAGCGGGCTCTCGCGGGCGGGTGGGCGACGCAGGCGCGGTCAGTGCCAGCGGCGCGAGGCGCAGGCGGGCGGGCGGCGCAGGCGCGGTCAGTGCCAGCGGCGCGAGGCGGCCCGCGGGGAGCAGGCAGGGAAACCCCGCGGCCCGGCGGCCGTTAGCGAGCAGCAAACTTCAGGCGGCCTGCATTCACGGGAGGAGAGAGAGGGGGAAGTAGAGAGAGAGAGAGAGAGGGAAGAGTAGAGAGAGGGAAGAGGAGAAGGAGAGAGAGGGAAGAGGAGAAGGAGAGAGAGGGAAGAGGAGAAGGAGAGAGAGAGAGAGGGAAGAGAGAGAGAAATTTTTTGAGCTTCAGGCCTGCCTGCAGCGGGCCTGGAGAGCAGCCCCGAGTCCCCCCTGCGCGAGGGTGAGGAGGAGGGGGGGGACGGCGGCGGTTAGGGGATCACTTAATTTCCTACTGTTGCTAAACACAATTTAAAACTCAAATAAATTGTTATTTAATTCCCTAACACATAATTCAAATATTTACCTTAGTTCCCTAACACACAGAAAGTGTGGGGAAAAAATCGTGAAAAATCAAGATGGCGGCCACTCACCGCAGTTCAGAACGATAAGGCCCGCCTACACACGCACCGATTGGTCGACCGTCAGGTCACCGAAATGTAGGATTGGTCAATCGTCAAGTCACTCAACACTCAACTGTAGGATGGCACGCGCCAGGAACCCGCCGTACGATTAGTCGACCTGTCGCTAATGAGATGCTAATGAGCGGAATGTTGAACGTTTTTTGGATACCGCGGGCGCGATTTTTGTCCAGCCGAAACGTAAATACGCCTATGACCGGCCCGTAATCGTAAGCTTTCTTTTGACGTGACGCGCGCGTCGGTACGCTCTATAACTTTCAAACATATAGAGAACGGACGGACAGACAGACAGACAGACAGACAGACAGAAGAGGTCTTATATATATATAGAGATATATATACTCAGTGAAACTACTTTGTGATAGGAAGTCCAGTGTTCTGAAGCTAGTCTGTTCTTTGTTTTTTGTTTATGAGAGGGTGTTTAGAGGTCAGTTTGCAATGAGAGAGTTTCTCCTATGCCTCCTTCCTTAATCATTGTCTTCTTAAGCAGATCTTTTTGAGACCACCTAAAGAGAGCAGTATGGTCTGTAGACTCTGGTGGAAGGGTGGCTTTTCTCTCATTTCGTGTAGCCTGTGTGCTTCTGTCATTTCTTGTTCCTCCTGCTTATGCTCTGCCAGTGAACTCAACCACTTCCTGGTTTGAAAAGCCTTGCAGGTAATTTACTCCTCATTTCTACGAACTTAAGCCAGGTGGAATTTTGTTGTAAATGGCTGAATTTCCAACTTTACCTTGTCCTGCTTTTTGTGTCCATGCACCACTTTGGGAACAGCTTCTGCCAGCATTGAATTCTACTGAAATTTTTCATGCATTTACGAACGTGTGTAACTCTGGCATGTCGGACATACATCCCAAATTTCTGTCTCCTACACCAGAACTACACCACGTTTGCACCAAAATTCCAGGCCCAATATTTTCAAATTGAGTTAGGGATATGTGAGTCCTTACACTTCTCAGTTACTTAAATAATCAAAAAGCTAGGTCTTCTTGGGTTACTTCTGCACATGTGGTGCCTCTCAGAATTAGACAAGTATCAGATTATTTTTAAAGTATTAAAATCTGGTTCCATATCACAAATCAGATTTGATTATTCTCAATGTTTAGTAACTGGTTATCCATCACTCACACATATTTGGTTCAATGATGTATCCTTGTTGAAATACTGTGCATTGTCAAATGTCAATACTGTTATTTTTGTAATGGGCTTATTGTTTCAAATGAAGTCTTGGAATTTTTCTGAGGTACCCAGGGACATGTTTGAAGGAAAATGTTCATTAAAATATATAACAGGCACTCCTGCAGGTAGTAATTTGGTGAGCTCCAAGGCTTACCTAATTAACACCAGCAGATGGGAATTTGTCTTCAACCAAAATTGAAATTAATATTCTTTTTGTAGGATTGGATATTAATATGTTGCCATAGATAAGTGCCCTATACAAATATTTTACTTCCTTCTTTTAATGTTTTGTGGAAATTTGAAATCTCATAATGTGTGGGGAAAAGTATCATAGGTAACATTCCAAATGTGCATTGTAATACTCAACAATGACATTTATATAATACCTGCAGCACGAAGACTATGAGTAATCTATCATTCCAAAAAAAATTAATGTCGTTTTCTTGAAGTCAGTATGCATCGCAAACAATAGAGCCAACCATTAAAATACTAAACTAGCCCTTCAGTTAACACTGCTAGTTGTTTTGGAGATGTCCCTGTGTTGGTAATTTGTTCAAACATCTGGCTTCCACTGTACAATGTGAATGGGGAGACACATGTGGTCTTCATTTCTACATTACAGGCAGACACTGGAGTGATGGGGACTGTGAAATTTTTGAGAAAGTTAACTACTGCTGTTTTCGTGCTTGGAGGCAAAATTAAATTGGAAGCTAAAAGACTTACTGCCAAAGGAATTCCTTTCTCACAGAACAGGTTTTTCTTATTTGAGGAAACAACTTTGATGCTTGTTATTATACTGCAAGTCAATTAATTCTGCAAGGGTTCAGTTTCATTGGTTTGCGTTTCTCAGGAATAATGTGTCTGCGAAAGAAATGCTATACAAATGCTTCACAAGTTTTTTGTTTGACTCACATTAATAAGACCTTCAATCAGGTGTATAGAGTCATAAAGCTTTAGTCGTTATTATGCCATAACTCCAATTCATTACAGTGCAGCTAGCTATTCCTTTTATTTGATTAAGGAGTAATTAAATGCCAGCCTTCCATTCCTGAAAACCAGATGCAGAGGTTTTGGTAAGAATCTGCAGGTTAATCCTGCAGCTTAAATTTTCTGTTGTACTTGAGTGCTGGCCAAGGAGTATATGAATACATAACCCAGCTGGCACAGGGATGCTGGTGGGAATCTGTCAGCTGACGTAACCATGGCTGGGAATTTTCTTTTCCCAAAATCTGTGTTTTTAAATATGTGAGAAAATTGAGCCCCCATCAAAGCCACCGAACAATTCCAACACTTCAAGGTTTCCCTGAAACACAATTCCTGAGCCTACATTTCAGAGGGAATGGCAATTTAAAACTTACTCACAAAGGTTGTATTGAAAGCAGAAAAATAGGATGAAGCAAAATCAATTTTTGATTGCAAATCACACCAGTATCTTACAAAATATAATATATCTTTATAAATGTTTTAGTTGTATTGGAGCCACCTAAGTCAACAGAAATATTGAAACTTTATTGGATGTCAGTCTTATATCAGTGCTTTGCGTTTATACAAACAACTACTAGTAAATTAGCAAATCAGAATGCCGCCCCTACGTAGAATTACTTACTCTCTTTTATTGGTCATGATTGATATGAAAATTAATGCAGATTTTAGAACTACTGAAGCCGTCGCCATATATTTATAACTGGGTAAACAGTTTCACAAGCATCTTCATAGGGTAATATAAATCCACCCACAAAACAAACTTGAACAATAGAGCCTGGAATAACTTTACAAATCTATGTACAGATCCACAGATGAAGCAAAACTTGAGCTGCACTTCAGGCAAAACCAAAAAACATACAGCATATGTCTGCATTATTAAGTGCATCTTATACACAAAGCATACATTAAAAAAATGCCACAAACCAACACTGAGACCACTGCAGAAAATTGGGGAACCAACCATAATAAAGAACCTTTCACATTTTCACGTACACAGGTTAATCTCAAACACCCTCCTGTAAACAGATTAACCTCCTACGGAAACAGAACAGGGTACACACAGAAACATTCAAATATCTCTGGTATTGCTGACATTATTTTTGAAAAAAACACCCTATAAAATCATGTGTAAAAGGTTGTTATGCTAATAAATAGACCAATCAGATATGATGAATAGCTCCACAGTTAGACGAGCTCCTTCCAATAAATTACTGTTTATGATATCGCACAAGAGTTATGTTCTGACTCAGTTCATCATGTCTCATGAGTAAAGAATTGTGCACAACATAATTCTCCCCTGCAACATTTTTATACCATCATTTTAAACATTGTGTGGGGAAAATTCATTAGCAACCATTTTGAAAAATAGCGCTGGTGATCACTAACTTCAGTTTTAGCACCTCAAGAGCGAGGTGGAGCGTTAATTCAAGCACTCCACTTCCTTCTTAGCGCGCTAACCCTGAATATCGGGGCGGTGCGGTACGCACTGGGTCGCGTAGCGCTGCCGCATGGATGGGCTCCTCCCCTCTGTGGGGCCCGACCTGGACCACCGGGGAGCGGGGTGCTGTTCCAGCAGCCTGGCATTCAAGAGGAGTGCCGGGCTGCCAGATCGCGGCACGGAACCCGTGTTCAAAGACAAGTAAGTTGGCCGATTTTTTTCCGCGCCCGCCAACTCCCCTTTAGTTAGCACCACGCGAGCCTCCTGCCACTCTATTACCGCCCCCTGAATTGGTCG
The DNA here is from genome assembly GCF_052327205.1 of Somniosus microcephalus. Taxonomy (NCBI): domain Eukaryota; kingdom Metazoa; phylum Chordata; class Chondrichthyes; order Squaliformes; family Somniosidae; genus Somniosus; species Somniosus microcephalus. The sequence continues at coordinate 173,159,015 of NC_140996.1, read as the reverse complement.
CTGTCATCGCCCGGTGCAGATTCGGGGGCGCAGGCTAATTTTGCAGGCGGGGCGAAAACGGGGCGCTGCACAAGGTGAGCCTGTGCAGCGGAGTGAGGCGCTACCGGTTACCGCCACCAATAAACTCCCACTGAATTTAGCAGGTGTGGTTAGCGGCACCGCGCCTGGGCGGAAAGTCATTTGCGCCGGGAGCGCTAACGAGAGGCACAAATGCACCAAATTTGTAGCCGTGTGTTTCTGTGATAGCAATGCAGAGACAATTTCTAGATTATAGACTAGACATTGCTTTCAATGTGAAAGATTACAGTGGCAGCAACTGAGCACTAATGGCCAGCAATTTAATGAGTCTGTTGCATTGTTTCGATTAGCCTTTTTGTGTTCGTTATATGAAAGAATATTGATGAATGAGGAAAGCCTGCAAAATTGAAATCTTTATGTGTGATGTGCTCATTCTGCCCATATGAAAAGGGTGTATCTCCAGACTCAACTATTCCAATGCTTTCCTCACCAGCCTCCCATCCTTCACTCTCTATAAACTTCAGCTCTGCTGCCCATATCCTATCCCACACCAAATTCTGCTTACCCATCACCCCTTTGCTCACTGACTGACATTGGCACCCAGCCCCCCAATGCCTCAAATTTAAATTTCTCAACCTTGTGTTTAAATCCCTTCATGGCCTCACCATTTCCTACTGCTGTAACCTTCTCCAGCACTACAACCCTCCGAGAACACTATGTTCTTCCAACTCTGGCCTCTTGTGCAATCCACACAGCCTTCGTTCTACCATTGGCAGCCATGCCTTCAGGTGTCTAGGCACCATGCTCTGGAATTCCCTCCCTAATCCTCTCTCCCTCCCTCTCCACCATTCAGAACCTCCTTAAAACCCATCTTTTTCACCACGCTCTCATTTACTTCTTTATGGCCCAGAAATTCAGGTCGGGGGTTTCCCGTGGGTGCAAGCCCCCGACCTGCACTTACCTTGCACGCCAGCAGTTGAGCTCTGGGCTCCCGTGGTATTCCGCTCCAGGGCCTGGCCCAGCTGCCGGCGTGCTGTGCGTGCATGTCTCAGGGGCGTAGTTAGAGCGATGCGTCCCCTGGGATCACGTGAGCCATGGGCAGCCAATCAGAGGAGGGAAAAGCCCATTCATAAGATTGACAGGAAGACCTGTCTAAACTTATGCATATACGGGCCCCAAAATAACAGTAAACCTTCAAATAAATTTTAAAAAACATCACACTTTTTAAATAAACTATAAATTACATTAAATAACTATTTTAAACAATAGTTTAAATTTTTGAAAAAAATAATTTTATAAAAAAACAGGGCTAAAAATAAACTTACCTTGCTTTAAAGTATTTAAAAGTAATAAACCTGTGGAAAAAATGTTTTAATTTTAATTAATTGACCACTTACCTTTTAAAATGCAGGCCTTACGCCTGGTTTTTACATTTCTAAAATCTAAAGACTTACCCTCACAGAAAAACCTGTAAAAAAAACCGTAAGTTCAAAGCGCACACGCAGAATCCTGCGTGCACGCGTTCGACCTCTGAACCCCTTCGTTCAGAGGAATGGAAGTGCCGGTTTCCCGCGCATGCGCAGTGCATGCAAGAAACCGGCACTTCCATCGGGTCCACGCGTGAGTACCCCGTGCATACTCACACGTTGGGACCCGAATTTCTGGGCCAATATCTCCTTCTTTGGAGTGGCATCAACTTTTTTCAGATTACACTCCTAGGAAGTGTCTTTGGGTCGTTTCCTATGTTAAAGGTGCTATTAAATGCAAGTTGTTGGTGTTGTTGTTATATCTGAGGCAGGTTCTTGGAGGTGGATGATGTTTCAGAGGTGGAAATAGGCAATATTTGTGAGGGAGACGATTGTGAGGTCGGAAGCTAAGATAGGGTCAAATAGGACATCAAGGTTGCAGCTGGTCTGATTCAGATTGAATCAGTGACTGTGGAGGGAGATGGAGTCGCCAGCAATGGTACGGAGTTTGTGGCAGGAGCTGAAGATGATGGCTTTGATCTTCCCAATGTTTAGCAGCTCATCCAAGACTGAATATTAGACAAGATGTTTGACAGCACTGGAGCAGTGGAAGGGTTGAGCAAGGTAGTGGAGAGTTGCAGCTGTGTGTCATTGGACTACATGTGGAAGCTGACCCCACATCTGCCAAGCGGCAGCATGTGGATGAAGAAGAGGAGATGGCCAGGGATGAATTTCTGGGGGAATCCCGAGGTGACATTGTGGGGGTAGGAATAGATTATATTACTGAAGATGCACTAGCTAAAACCAGGTAAGAGTAAAAGTGAATGAGGTCAGTGGAGAAGCATTGGAGGAGGTTAGTGTGGTCGACAGTGTCAAAGGCTGTGGAGAGGTCATGGAGGAACAATGCACTGAAGCCACAGAGAATGGTGTTTGTGACTTTGGTTAGGGCTGTTTTGGTGCAATGTGGATGCGGAAAACCTATTGGAGGGATTCAAACAGGGAGTTGCAGGAGAGATTGGCATGGATTTGGAAGGTGATCATATAGTCAAGGAGTTTGCAGAGAAAAGAGAAGTTGAAGGTGGGACAGTAGTTTGCAAGGACAGAGGGTTTGAGGTATTTTGGGGAAGGGTTGAAAACAGCCATTTTGAAAGGGAGGGGAACACTGCTTGAGGAGAAGGAACCATTTACCATGTCGGCTAGCATGGGGCCAGGAAGGGAAGTTGGGTGGTCAACAGTTTAGTGGTAATCAGTTCGAGGGAGCAGGAAGTGGGTCTCATAGATAATATGAGCTCAGAGAGGGCATGTGGGGGGGGGTGGTTAGGAGAGAAAGTAGCGAAAGTAGTTCAGGGCTCAAGTACTGAGTGCCTGTGTGACTTTGTGGGCAAGGGTAAGGGGTGGGGTGCACAGAGGAAGCTAAATGGATGGTCTCTAATCTTGGTGACAAAGAATTCAATCAGCTTCTTGCATTTGTTGTTCGAGATGAAAGTGGAGATGGTGGAGAAAAGAGTTTAAGGAGACATTTAGTGGTGGATAAAGAAGCTGGGGTTACCTTTGCTCTTCAGGACGATCCTAAATTGGTGGGTGATTTTGGCAGAGGAGAGCTTGATCAGCCAGTTCTGGTGATGGATGGCTAAGCCAGTTGTGTGTCAGATATGCTCAATCTACACCCCTTGGAGCTGAGGCAGTAAAGATGGGGCCGTACCTGTAGGAATGACTGGGATGGGAGACAGCGAAGGTTTTCAACTTATAATTCTACAGTACTCATAAGTGCAGATAAACAGCTCAAAGTGTTTTATAGGGCTAACGAGAATAATGGGCACTAAGCTGGAGATAAAAATGAATAATGGAAAAAATTAGGACAGCCAAAGGCACAAGTTAAAAGAAGGTTCTTTACAGTTGTAAGATGACTTTATACATAATGTTCTGGATTCACATTTATACCAAGTCAGTCCATTCCTCAACGTGACTTTTCTTTATTTACAAATATACTGAAATACTCCTGGCAAAGGCGTCCTGTCAGTGGGTGTTTGTTTTTTAGGTAGTAAATCCACCAAGTTAACATCATGTGATTGAGACATATATTCGTTGCTGCATGTTTATAATACCATAATGCAAGCCAATGAAAATAAAACCATAAATAACACGCAAACAAATTCAAATAAAAAGTGATTCAAGCAGGGTCACAGCAATGAATGACTCAAGAATAAAGCTGTGAAGTGCCAGGATATCTTTTGGAATCGGTTTGGAGCCTTTAATCCCTCTAAAAGCAAAAAAAGGAAGACATGAAATGGCACCAATGGAATGTGTGCAATAGTCATCACCATGCCAGAGAAAAATATTACAGTGGGTAGAGAATGGAGCAATCAAAGTCATACCAGGACGCAGGAATTATAGATCATGAGGAAAGGTTGAGGATTGTTGTTATTGGAAAGGATTAGACTTCAAAGTTATCTAATGTACGTCTTCAAGACGATCGAGGCCATTAATGAAAAGTACCAAGGTTAATTCAAAAATTAGAAGTTTTACGAGCAATTAACAAAAGACTATTTAAACAACAGGCAATGGCATTTTGAATAAATTACCAGGAAAGGCCATTGAAATAAAAATAATAAATGGGTTCAAAAGACAGTAACCTGTGTTTGTAGAGAAAATAGGAAGAAAGATATGGTAAAAAGGTGGGTAGAGATAGTGAAAAAGGAACAACCTTGTTAGGCATTTTCATCTAATATTCCCACTGTCCCGATTACAACAAAATAAATGAAGCCTTTAAATAAAGATCTACCAGAACTAGAAGATGAGTGGTCATCCTTTTCCCCTCCAGTGATGAAGTAACACATTTCCAAAGTGTCAGTTTTATTTGTACGTCCACGAATGTTAATTTGCTCCTCTATAGGTGACACAAATGGAGATGAGCTCCATCGTGAAAGAAATACAAAGCGCCTGCATGGCCTAGAAGTGTGCCTGAATAACTTGCAATTCTTCTGGTGGACAAAATAAATAGAGTTAACTCCATTCAGTTGCATCTTAGATCTTGTTTATTTGCACATTTATCTTTAAAAATTCCCTTCCATTCATTTTAATGACAATCTAGTCCTTATTTGTTTAACAGTCTCTTACATGAAAATTTCAGATAGACGCAAAGAAAAGATCAATGTGAGTTTTCTTCATGATCTCCATTTGAAGTAACTCATTGAATGTGTCAATGAATATAAAATTTACGTCAGTCAGGCAATTTAATCATAATTTGAATTTGTTTCTAAATGTGAGGATTGTTATTAGCTTGTTAAGTGATCCATCTCTGAAGATCATTTAGTAGTCATTCGGGGGGTGATTTTCCTGCCTCTGTGCCCAGGTACACGGAATGGCCTGGGCCACCTGCGCACAGGTACACGGAATGGCCTGGGCCACCTGTGTCCAGGTACACTGAATGGCCTGGGCCACCTGCGCCCAGGTACACTGAATGGCCTGGGCCACCTGTGCCCAGGTACACTGAATGGCCTGGGCCACCTGCGCCCAGGTACACTGAATGGCCTGGGCCACTGTGTCCAGGTACACTGAATGGCCTGGACCACCTGTGCCCAGGTACACTGAATGGCCTGGGCCACTGCGCCCAGGTACACTGAATGGCCTGGGCCACTGTGTCCAGGTACACTGAATGGCCTGGGCCACCTGTGCCCAGGTACACTGAATGGCCTGGGCCACCTGCGCCCAGGTACACTAAATGGCCTGGGCCACTGTGTCCAGGTACACTGAATGGCCTGGGCCACCTGTGCCCAGGTACACTGAATGGCCTGGGCCACTGTGTCCAGGCACACTGAATGGCCTGGGCCACTGTGCCCAGGTACACTGAATGGCCTGGGCCACCTGCGCCCAGGTACACTAAATGGCCTGGGCCACTGTGCCCAGGTACACTGAATGGCCTGGGCCACCTGTGCCCAGGTACACTGAATGGCCTGGGCCACTGTGTCCAGACACACTGAATGGCCTGGGCCACCTGCGCCCAGGTACACTGGATGGCCAGGGCCACCTGTGCCCAGGTACACTGGATGGCCTGAGCCACCTGTGCCCAGGTACATTGGATGGCCTGAGCCACCTGTGCCCAGGTACACTGGATGGCCTGGGCCACCTGTGCCCATGTACACTGGATGGCCTGGGCCACCTGCGCCCAGGTACACTGGATGGCCAGGGCCACCTGTGCCCAGGTACATTGGATGGCCTGGGCCACCTGTGCCCTGGTACACTGAATGGCCTGGGCCACCTGTGTATAGGTACACTGAATGGCCTGGGCCACCTGTGCCCAGATACACTGAATGGCCTGGGCCACCTGCGCCCAGGTACACTGGATGGCCAGGGCCACCTGCGCCCAGGTACACTGGATGGCCTGAGCCACCTGTGCCCAGGTACATTGGATGGCCTGAGCCACCTGTGCCCAGGTACACTGGATGGCCTGGGCCACCTGTGCCCAGGTACACTGGATGGCCTGGGCCATCGGTGCCCAGGTACGCCGAATGGCCTGGGCCATCTGTGCCCTGTTACACTGGATGGCCTGGGCCACCGGTGCCCAGGTACACTGGACGGCCTGGCCACTGGTGCCCAGTTACATTGGATGGCCTGGGCCACCTGTGCCCAGGTACATTGGATGGCCTGGGCCACCTGTGCCCAGGTATACTGGATGGCCTGGGCCACCTGTGCCCAGGTACACGGGATGGCCTGTGCCACCTGTGCCCAGGTACACTGGATGGCCTGGGCCACCTGTGCCCAGGTACACTGGATGGCCTGGGTCATCTGTGCCCAGGTACATTGGACAGCCTGGACCACCGGTGCCCAGTTACACTGGATGACCTGGGCCACCTGGGCCAAGGTACACTGGACGGCCTGGGCCACCTGTGCCCAGGTACACTGGATGGCCTGGGTCACCTGTGCCCAGGTACACTGGATGGCCTGGGCCACCTGTGCCCAGGTACATGGAATGGCCTGGGTCACCTGTGCCCAGTTACACTGGATGGCCTGGGCCACCTGTGCCCAGTTACAGTGGCTGGCCTGGGCCACCTGTGCCCAGTTACACTGGATGGCCTGGGCCACCTGTGCCCAGTTACAGTGGATGGCCTGGGCCACCTGTGCCCAGTTACACTGGCTGACCTGGGCCACCTGTGCCCAGGTACACGGAATGGCCTCGGCCACCTGTGCCCAGTTACAGTGGATGGCCTGGGCCACCTGTGCCCAGTTACACTGGATGGCCTGGGCCACCTGTGCCCATTTACACTGGATGGCCTGGGCTACCGGTGCCCAGGTACACTGGAGGGCCTGGGCCATCTGGGCCAAGGTACACTGGACGGACTGGGCCACCTGGGCACAGTGACAATTGGAAAATTAGGCAGATCGAAGCCCATGCCTGTAAAAGAAACCACCTGATTTTCCTTCTATTTAAATGAGTGAAAGGAGAATTAAGTAGATTCCTTTACAGCGTGCAGTCCGACCTAACCAATTTACCAATGTACACGGCACCCAGGCAATCCAGGGCACTTAGCTGCAAACGCAGGAAATTAACCCGTATTTTTTTTTATGGATATATGAAACTTTTTTCATATTCCAAGCCTTTGCAAATATGTGGACTATTATATTACACTTAAAAAAATGCTCTTTTTGTTGTGACTAACTGAAGACCACAGGTGATATATAAAATATATAAAAGGAATTCTATGCAGTCTGGCATCCCCAGGGTTTGTTACTTAGTACCTTTGCCTACTATTACAGGTGCTGGCTTGGTCCCAAATACTTGTTACTAGCCAGATACTATCTAGTATAGGTCTGTCTATAATTACGTTATTTACAGGGAGTAGAAAGAATACTTTGCAAAGCTTGAAAGGCAAAAGTTTCGATTTGTTACATGCGGTTAAATTTGCTTTGCATGCTTTATTCCTTAACAAAAAAAACATTGGGGCAATTTTCGTCTCCCTTTTGTCCTATTTTTCAGTGTGAATAGGGCAGCAGCAGGCTGAAAATCGCATTAGTAAAAACACCGACTTACCACCCGAGACCTTCCCAATGCAATTTTCGAGCAGTCCTCGATTTAGGCGGCCAGTGCACGCGCCGGAAACGGGCAGGGGTTTAATGAATAAATCGAAGGGGGCATATTTAGGCCCCCTTCGCCATTTTAAAGTGAAGTTGCGCTGCCACCATTGATTCTTAGACACATTGGTTTTAGTTTGGTGTTGAAATTTCACTGGCCGTTATTTTTAGTGCACTAGTTAAGGTTCCTAAACGTTCAATTTTAAAGAAGTTAGCAATCCATCTAAGAATAAGAATTAGATCAAAAACAGAGAATAAAACTAAGCTCGTGGCCCTATTTGCATGACATTTTTGAGGAGTGACTAATTTGTGTCGACTAGTTTGTAAACTAGTTGTTGAAAGGTCATCGACCTGAAACGTCAATGCTGTCTCTCTCTCCACAGATGCTGCCTGACCTGCTGAGTGTTTCCAGCATTTTCTGATTTGCAGCATACGCAGTGTTTTGCCTTTTGTAGTTTGTAAACTAAATCGCCCATTCAGCTCAATGATGGTTTTATTCGTTGCTTATTTAATAATTTAAGGGAATTTGTTACTTTGAACAAAAAATGGCTCCTGCTGTGCACATGGTGTTGACAAATCACGGAAATCAGTCACCAATCTAAATGGTGGACAGTTTGTGGCAGACTTGACCTGCACTATTTTCTGGCGTAATCTGTACGTCAGTTGTTGGGAAGTTCTGGAAATAATCAATATCCTGCTGATTAAAATCAACAGATTTTTGATGACAATATCTGGTTGGCTAACAGACAACCAGGCTAGCACGTCACTCATTCATAGGTATTGATTAGATGTAATCCAGTTAACTAAGAAATAAACATTGGAGACCAAGGCAAGTAAGGTCAACAGCACTAATACAGGGAATGACTTGAGTCTGGAACTAACATAAAGGTAAATTATGAGAATTATTAGTGAGTCTATGCCAACTGTAAACTTGCTCTGAAGAATTTCTTTCTGCAGGGCAATTCAACTCACGCCAGTTTCTGGCGCGAAATGGGCAGCACGATTATGCCTGAGGCCCGATCGAAATTGGCCTTTGTAGGATTCTCAAAATTAACAGATCCCCAAAACAAAAGAAAACCCTATTAAAATGACTTTGGACCCTTACTAAAAACTTCAGGAGGAAAAAATGCATGTTGGGCCTAGCAGGGAGATTCAAGGTCAAAAACAGACTTGGCATTTTAAAAGGGGGCATGTTTGGGCCTGCAATGGAAGGAAAAAGGCTGCAACAAAGATTTGGGATTAACCTCTGTAATAGACAGTTTGAGTATTGGAGTTAATCAGTTAATCAAACTGCCTGGGGGAACTGTAAACGTCACTCAGCCCCTATCAGACAATTTACATTATAACAATAGACCCACAGAAGAGCAGTCTCCACCCAAATTACAGGACGCATCCAAAAACATGCATAAAACAAATCGCTTCGCCAACCTACAAAGAATCTCAGACCCCACAGGAAACTCAAACACTGAGGACATTTCACTACAATTTAATAAGAGCTCAACAGCTCAGGGAGCCATCCCAAAACCGCTTAACCAAATTACACAACTCAATGTTAAATCAAGCCCACCAAAATCTAACAATGAACCGAGACTGATTTGGCGCGCAGATTAGCAGGCCTCGATTAGTATAATTGGAGGCCTGTTCAAGAAGTGAAAAACAGTTCCAAGTACAAGTTGAAGAAAGGAGTTCAAGAAGAGCCATCATCAAGTAACATCAAGATCAAGGAACAAGCATCTCGAAGCAGTTCTCGAAGAAGAAGAAGTAACACACCATCGGACACCTCGTAGCACCAAGGGCCCCACAACAACCAACCGAATATTACCCTCAGCCAACCGGGTAATATTGGGCCACCACGACCAACGGAAAACCAACTCGGAAGAAACCGAAGATCCACAAGTTTTTTTCCACTCTACAAGTTATTCTGACTTACCCCTGGGTAAGATTTCATTCAAAAAGACTTTAAGTCCTATTTCTAACCAAAGAAAATTGGGTACTCACCTGATAGATCCAATATGCATCCTACCACATCTGCGGACTCGCGAAGACTGACCAGATACGCAGGTGAAGTCCTCTACCGCGTCCGGAGTATGGTAGGCCCCAACCGACACATCTAGCTAACCCCGAAATCGCAAACCAGCTCAACTGTCAAGGAGTCGTTTGGTGAGCATTATCCCTGGTCCTTGTAGAGCCTAATTTAGCTAGTAAGGTGGGGTTGGGAGGGGTGAGATATTTGTCTACTGTAATTTTCCCTCGTGTATGTCGAAGTGTTTCCCCATTTTATTAGAGTGTTATTATTGTGTTGTATTTTCTTTCTCAAATAAAATTCAAAGTTCTTGCACCAAAACCAGTTGTCTGCTGCACTTTTATCACAACCCCCAAATAAGTCCAAGATCTAGAACCAAGGGGGTGGGAGTGATTCGAACCGCTCATAAGTCAGAGGTGAAGCTGACCCCACACACCACCCCCTACACCTTGGGCCTTATTTGCATTAAACCGGCGAGCGTTGGATGACAATTGGTTGTCCCGTTGCAGCTCGCCATCAGGGTCTGAGCCCGTATGCAGGTAGGTCCTAATGTACAATCTTTATACATTATGTAGCCAACAACGGACATCCAAGAGTGATTCCAAACCAATAATATCAGTAAGCAGTTCAGATGACATTACAACCTCAACTGCAAACATTGGAATACATAATGGAACTACTACCTTGAAATTATTCTCATGTATCATTACGGCATTTATGGAGTTCAAGGAACAGTTTTATGAAGTTTTCACCTTGTTTTATTTTTGCTGCTGATTGATGTCATGGCACATATCAATCGCCAGGATGCTCAATGCAGTAAGTAGGTAATGGTGTCCATGATGAAAGATTAGTAACATCAATGTAGTTAGTTACCAAAAAATAACACAGTAAGTATAAATTACAATGTTTTGGTTACCAAAATATTGAATGGGGCTTTTGATTCAATGCAAGTTTGCCCACTGCTGAGTTAAATATAACTGTTTTCATGATTCATGCAGTAATTCTTTCTCCTTGATATGTGGTTGCAGTGTGACAGCTATCAATATGCTCTCTTTCCCGTTGATTACAATAGCTACTTAGCATCCTAAATCAGGTTGGCGCTGGAGTATAGACCTCAAGATAAATTGATTGGGTATATCGTGAGTATCATCCTAGATTTCTCTGGTGGTCTAGCTATGATGTTTTACTCCTAGCCACTGTTCAAATCAACTACAATGGCAATAAATTCCATAATGTGCTCAGATGAACAAGTGGATCTGGATTTAAGACACAGTTGTACCTGTGTGAAACTATTCAAAATCTCTCAAACATGCTGAAAATGAGATTTTCACAATTCCTGTCACTACTGCTATTAAAAGTACTCCTAAAATGCCAGCATAGTAGCTGCTGGAACAGCATAATGAATTGAGGTAGTACTGTAGGTCAAAGCAGGTGTCCTCGCAGGTAATAGTTCTCTTTCCCCACGCCCCCCACCCCACTGCCATAAGCACTTTAATCTACGCATCTCCATTGCATAATTCTCCAGTGATAGATCCCCCCATCTTTAATTTAACCCAATAGACACACCTGACCTGATGCTTCAGTTCTGTCAATATGCACTCCAAACTCCACCACTGACATTCTATACTTCCACCACAATCTTCTCAGGTTCTAAATTAATAATTGGGTTTTGCCTGCCTGAAGTTTAAGTGATATTGGCCCTGAAATTAGGATCGGAAGCTTGCCGCGCGTGCAAGCCCCCGATGTGCACTCACCCGGCGCGCCGACATCTGAAGCCTGGGCCTGCTTGCATTTCCTGTCACTAGCCTAGTTCAGATGTCGGCGCGATGTGCTTACCTGATCCAGCGGCGTAGTTAGTGCGATGTGCCAGCTGGGATCAGGTGAGCACTGTGCAGCCAATCAGGGGAGGGGAAACTCATTCATGAGTTTGAGAGTAAGAACTGTCAAACTCATGAAAAGTATGGGCTGCCAAAACACTACTTAAACTTTAAATAAAATTTTAAAAAAAATTCCACTGATTATATTAACTATAAATAAGTTTAAAAAAATATTTTAAACAATTAATCAAATTTTTGAAAAAAATAAATTTTTTAAAAATAGGGTCTAAAACTAAACTTAACTTACTGTAAATTCTTTAAAAATAATAAACCTGTGGAAAAAAAATTTCTAAATTGTACTAAAAAACCACTTACCTGTAAAACTAAGTACTTACGTCTGGTTTTTCCACGCGTAAAAACCAGAGGCCTTCACACTCGGGCAACTCTGAAAAAAAAAAGGAATTTCACTGCGCACGCGTACTGCCTCTTAACCCCTTGGGTCAGAGGACAGGAAATGCCGGTTTTCAGCGCATGCGCTGTGCATGCTGAAAACCGGCAATTCCTCCGGGCACACGCGTTTTTATTAACTTATTTTTCAACACAATGGATCAACTCCTGAAACCCGAACGTTTGGATTTGGATCAGCATGCTCCGGACGCATCAGCATGCTTCGGACACTGGTTTATGTGTATGGAATTCTTCCTGGACAATTCCGCAGCCGTCAAAGACGCTACGGACGCTGCGAGTATGAAACTCGGAATTCTGCGGAATTGGGTAAGCCACCGGGTTTACCCCCTCATCCAAGACGCCGACACGTACCTGGCCGCCTGCGACATCTTAAAGGCGCATTACCAGCAGCCTACGAATGAGGTGTATGCTAGGCATCTGCTCGCCACTCGCGCACAGCAACCTGGGGAATCGGTGGAGGAGTTCCTAGGCACCCTGAAAATGCTTGGCAAAGACTGCAAGTGCCGAGATGTAAAAGCCGCAGTGTACACCGACGAGCTTGTCCGCGATGCCTTTATCACAGGCCTCAGCTCCACTTACATCCGGCAAAGACTGCTGGAAAAAATGGGATTGGACCTGAAACAGGCTGCGGACACCGCGCGATCCCTGGATGTGGCCCAGAGAAACTCGGACGCCTACTCTTCAGCCCGCGCCATCCACGCCGCCACGTGTGCACCAAGGGCGCCGCCATCTTGGAAGGCATCTTCCCCGCCTGGCAGCCCGACACCGTCGGGGCCCCGCTCTCCCCCCAGAAGCCCTACGACAGCCGCGACGCGTCGGGGACCCAACTGCTACTTCTGCGGGCAGCCAAAGCACACCAGAAACCTGTGCCCGGCGAAAGGCACCACCTGCTTTAAGTGCGGTAAGAAGGGGCACTTCGGGAAGGTGTGCAGAGGGAACCCCGCCGGAAAACCAAAACCCGCCACCGCCGCGTGTGCGCCGTGGGAGCGGCCATCTTGGACGCCATCTTGCCCGACCTCGTGGGGTCCGCCATCTTGTGAGCAGACAGCGTGGACGCCATCTCGTCTCGATCAGGGCCCTACAGTGGCATCGGTCACAGTGGACCAGACCAGGCCCCACCCGCTATCCAAATCAATGGTGGACATCGAGGTAAACGGGTGCGGGGTTAAATGTTTAATTGACAGTGGAAGCACGGAGAGTTTTATCTACCCTGAACTGGCACAACAACTCTCCCTAAAGGTGGTCCCTACTCGGGGTACCATCTCTATGGCTGATAAAACCCAGACATCGACCATTCTGGGTTACTGCACGGTACAATTGTCCGTTAACGGGACTGTATACGATAATTTTAAAGTATTAATCATGAAGAATCTATGTGCGAGCGTGATCTTGGGCCTGGATTTCCAGTGCAACCACCAAAGCATCACGCTCAAGTACGGTGGGTCCCAGCCGCCCCTCACAGTGTGCGGCCTGGCTACCCTGAAGGTAAAGCCGCCTTCGCTATTCGCGAACCTTACCCCTAACTGCCGGCCAATAGCGACCAAAAGCAGGAGGTACAGCTGGGAGGACAGGCGGTTTATCGCGACCGAGGTAGACAGGCTCCTGAAAGAGCGCATTATTGAATGCAGCAATAGCCCGTGGCGCGCCCAAGTGGTGGTGGTAAGGGGTAGCGAGAAGAAACGGATGGTGATCGACTATAGCCAAACGATCAACAGGTACACCCAACTAGACGCCTACCCGCTACCCCGCATATCAGAAATGGTGAACCAAATCGCCCAATACCGGGTGTTCTCCACCATCGACCTCAAGTCAGCGTACCACCAGCTCCCTATCAGACCAGAGGACCGCCCGTACACCGCCTTCGAGGCGAACGGACGCCTCTACCAATTCCTCAGAGTCCCCTTTGGGGTGACGAATGGGGTCTCGGTCTTCCAGAGGGAGATGGATCGCATGGTCGATGACCACCACTTGCAGGCAACCTTCCCCTACCTCGACAACGTCACCATCTGCGGTCACAACCAGCAGGATCACGACTCGAACCTCGAGAGGTTCCTGAAAACCGCACAAAAACTCAACCTTACCTACAACGAGGACAAGTGCGTTTTCAACACCACGCGCCTCTGCATACTAGGCAGCGTGGTGGAGAATGGGGAAATCGGACCAGACCCCGACTGATTGCGCCCCCTACGGGAGCTGCCCCTGCCCAACACTCCCAAAGCCCTGAAAAGGTGCCTGGGGTTATTTTCTTATTATTCCCAATGGGTCCCCAACTACTCCGACAAAGCCCGCCCCCTCTTGAAAGCATCCTCTTTTCCGCTCTCTGCTGAGGCCCACGCCGCCTTCAAAAGCATTAAGCAGGATATTGAGCGGGCCACGCTACAGGCAGTGGACGAGAACACTCCATTTCAAGTGGAAAGCGATGCGTCTGACTTTGCCTTGGCGGCCACCCTCAACCAGGCGGGGCGGCCCGTAGCTTTCTTCTCGAGGACCCTCCAAGGGCCCGAGATCAGACACTCCTCCGTGGAAAAGGAGGCCCAAGCCATCGTGGAGGCAGTGCACCACTGGCGCCACTACCTAGCCGGCAAACGCTTCACCCTACTTACCGACCAGCGGTCGATAGCGTTTATGTTCAATAATAAACAGAGGGGGAAGATCAAAAATGATAAGATTCTTAGGTGGCGGATCGAGCTCTCCACCTTCGAGTATGACATCATCTACCGGCCAGGGGCCCTTAACGAATCCCCAGATGCCCTCTCACGAGGGATGTGTGCCAGCGCCACCGGGGATCGGCTACAGACCCTCCACAACGACCTCTGCCACCCAGGGGTCACGCGGCTGTTCCACTTCATAAAGTCCCGCAACTTACCCTACTCGATTGAGGAAGTTCGGTCTCTGACCAGGAACTGCCGCACTTGCGCTGAGTGCAAGCCTCGGTTCTACCACCCTGATAGAGCCCACTTAATCAAAGCTACACGGCCCTTTGAGCGGCTCAGCTTAGATTTCAAGGGCCCCCTCCCGTCCGTCGACCGCAATGTTTACTTCCTGAACATTGTGGACGAATACTCCCGGTTCCCATTCGCCTTCCCCTGCCCAGACATGACCAGCGCCACGGTCATTAAATGCCTCAACAGCCTGTTCTGCCTGTTCGGTATGCCGAGCTACATCCACACGGATAGGGGGGCGTCCTTCATGAGTGAAGAGCTACGCCAGTACATGCTGTCCAGGGGTATCGCCACGAGCCGTACCACCAGCTACAACCCCCGGGGTAACGGTCAAGTGGAGCGAGAGAACGGGATAGTATGGAAAGCAGTCACTCTAGCTCTAAGGACCAAGGGCCTCCCTATCTCCCGCTGGCAGGAAGTCCTCTCAGATGTGCTCCATTCGATACGGTCGCTATTGTGTACTGCCACTAATGCCACGCCTCATGAACGAATGTTTAGCTTTCCCTGGAAATCCACCTCAGGCGTATCCATGCCGTCATGGCTCTCCACCCCAGGTCCGGTATTCGTGCGAAGGCATGTGAGGGGCCATAAGACGGACCCTCTCGCGGAGCCAGTGCACCTACTCCACGCCAACCCCCAATACGCGTATGTCTGGCACGCCGACGGAAGGGAGGACACCGTGTCAATAAAAGACGTCGTCCCAGCCGGTAACGACAACAACCACGGCAATAGCAGCAACAACGACCACAGCAACTCTTACCCACCCACTACTCTTTCATCACCCCTGGAAGAACATCGACCAACGGCACCCCCACCAACTACCCCTTCAACAACCCTGGCGGCACCCCCGGCAGAGACCCAGGAGGCCACCGGGGACACCCAGCCGACACCCGCGACACCACAACAGCCACGTCGGTCGCAGAGGACTACCAAACCCCCGAACAGACTAAATCTATAGAAGGGGTGAATGTGATGAAATATTCCATTCATCACTGCCTGTGACTGTGGTTGGTTTCAGGTTTCTCCTCACCATTGTATTGTATATCATCACTGCCTGTGACTGTGGTTGGTTTCAGGTTTCTCCTCACCATTGTATTG
This sequence comes from Somniosus microcephalus, assembly GCF_052327205.1. Classification (NCBI taxonomy): domain Eukaryota; kingdom Metazoa; phylum Chordata; class Chondrichthyes; order Squaliformes; family Somniosidae; genus Somniosus; species Somniosus microcephalus. Next base: position 173,143,114 of record NC_140996.1, on the reverse strand, counting down.
TATATTGGAATGTATGGAATGTGTTGTGTGTAGGGCTCCGCCCATACCTGGCCTCTATGTAAGCCAGCTCAGTCTGGCCTCATATCCAGTACTGCAGAGCTCCAGATGGAAGATACCTCTCTCCACTGCGTGTTATCTTCTAAGTTAATAAAAGCCTTGTTTTGTTCCGCTAACATCAAGTCTCGGGATTATTGAGGCACATCAAGTACCCAGTCCGTACTCACGCGTTGTGACAGGAATTACTGGGCCATTGACACAGTTGCTTTCCAAGTTAATTCTCCCTACTTTTCTTAACAAACATTTCAGGCTCTAAAGAACATTGGTTTTGTACTAATGGTGGACTTTGGTGTTATTAATGATGGAGTTTGGTCACACCATGGACTTTACTTTTTAACAAGAGTTTATTTTTGTTGAAATCTCCTAATTGAAGTAAAGTTGAACATATTTTGGATTGAACACTGTTGCATTGTGATCCAGTAGCACAGAAGAGGAGGTCAATATAAGTGCCAACCAGCCCAACCTTTCCAAGACTTGCCATGCTTTGCACTGCAAATAGGCACAGCCCCTTCTAATGAAATCATCATTTACACCAGTCTGCCAGAAGGAATTTTATGGTGGTGGACACTTCTTCCCAATGAACCACCATAGTCTGACAAAATCACCCGTCCATAACTCTCGTGGCCCATTTTATGATGTCATGATATTACTGACAGGATCTGACATAACAACTACAATCCATCAAACTTCACCACATTTAATAGAATATTCTGGAGAATAAGACAATTTTGCTCAAGGGTGGGGCGGGAGGGTGGCGAAACAGAACTTTTCTAGGCTGTTCTGGGTGCTTTTCAGTAATCTAAATCTAAATTCAGTTTCCTTAACATTACAAAAAATCATATTAGGTTGGGGTTTTCGTCGTCAGCAATTGAGTTTTACAGGTTTGCAGTGGGTCCGTGCACTGTGTCATGCTGGTAAAGGTGTGTACCCCAGTGGAAGGAGGCAAACTGGCAACAATTCTAACCTGGGCTGCTTTCCCATACTCCTGCCATTCCACACACATCATGAGATGACTGCATGCACCTGTTTCTCACCTTAGTCTAAGTCCAAGGTAGAGCTGGGAAGGATATGAAGGGGAGAGAATTGTGATCAAATATAATTAAATTCACATTTACAAAATTTAGATCAAGTACAGATTCAGAAATGACTTAGAAGTTTATCCCTGCTGAAAGCACAAATAAATAATGGTCAAAAGCCGCTGGTGTTATGCAAGGGATCTTAATGTAATTATGCTCTAGCGCAAACAGGAATTAAGGTAAACCAAAAATATTCATACACTTAGATAAAGATATAACTTCCCTTTAAGCATTTTTAAATCGGACATTATTTGCCAGACAATAAATAACTACATTTCACTAGAGGGAGCACTTCTACATAATTCAACAACCCACAGCATCCACGCTTTCTAAAATCATGCTGCTGAACTTTGAGAAGTGTTGAAATAGATCCATATTAAAAGGTTAAATTGATATAAATGAACTGATGAGAGAGCTTCTTACTCGCTACCACAAACAGCAGTTGGCATGGTTGTACAGCAGTCGCAGTCTTCTGAAGTGTTGCCAGCACAAACAGCACAGGGTAAGAACCTTGGCTTTCTATAACAAATATATCACAAAAGGAAGTGAGACATACGTTGAAGGAATGAATGCTTCACTGGGACTGGACCATTTAAGCAAAATACAGCTAAAATATAAATAAAAGATCTTTTAAATTGATGACTAGGTAACATTTTCAGACCATTCAAATTCTGAGAACTGCTACCATGATAACAGTAATTAAGTTTATAAAGAATGAGCCTTGCCGCTTGAAGCCTGCCTATTCCTCCATCTACTGGATTCAACACACCTGCAAAAACAAACTCGGAGCAATATAACAAAATATACTGACTATTTCATAATTGTGGGGTTTTTACATTTTTCATATTTTCTCGTCTTTAGCCTGGAATTAATATATTAAACAAAATACACAAATAATGTATACTCCTAATTTTTCATGCTTGTTTGAGTTTCAGGAAACTCATATTTTTTAATTGAATGTTTCAATGTCAATGAGAAAATAAAGTGTTGTTAGTTTTTCCATACGAGTATTTTCGTATCCACCAAATGATGGGGTGGTATGGGATGGGGGGGGGAGACTACACGTGTCAACATTGTATGTTACTGACAAGCATTGGAGACTCTGTGTATCACCGCTTAAGCTGTCTGCAGGGAATTCTGAAATGCTTACATCTTAACTTTATAGGGCTATCATCTTTAAGGAAAAAAATGTTTGGCAAGACATTTTTCTTTTACTATCAAGACTGACAGAAATTACGACAAAATGTATTGTCGCAACACTTACAGAGAAAATGTTACACGGTTCTTTTGACTCTTCTTCGTCCTAAAACAAAATAAAAAGTTTGGAAAATTTTGCACAAAGTGAGTGCAGCGCTAAATTAATTTAAAATAGTTTGTGTGCCCAAAAATGGCCTACTTACTTGATGTTGATGTGAAGACTAGGCAAAGTTAAGATGTATCTTGCTATGCTCTAGCAGTTTTATTGTTATGCACTACAGAATGAAGAAACAGAAAGATTATTAGCACAGTGCTTACCCAAGTTATAATGCTGATCTATTTAATTTTTCTAGAGGACACCAAAATAAAATTACAGTATTAGCAAACAAGGGTTATATATTTGTTTTATATTCTAGTGCCACAGAATAAATGCAATATTCCATTTAATCTATCTTCCTGCCCAATTGGCACTTCCTATCTCGCACCCATAATACCCCCATAATAGTCATCCGTAATATCTTCCACTTCTGACAAATGGGTTACGCCTGTAAAGGGTCATCGACCTGAAACATTAACTCTGCTTCTCTCTCCACAGATGCTGCCTGACCTGCTGAGTATTTCCAGCATTTTCTGTTTTTATTTCAGATTTCCAGCATCCGCAGTATTTTGCTTTTGTATTAAGGTAATTCATCTGTTCTCTCCACAGATCCTAGGAACATAGGAACATATGCTGTAATGTAGGTGGTAGAAGTTTGGAACTCTCTTCCACAAACAGCAATTGATGCTAGATCAATTATTAATTTTAAACCTGAGATTGATAGATTTTTGTAAACCAAAGGTAATAAGTGATATGGGCCAAAGGCGGGTATATGAAGTTAGGTCACAGATCAGCCATGATCTCATTGAATGGTGGAACAGGCTCGAGGGGCTAAATGGCCTACTCCTGTTCCTGTGTTCCTATGTTCCTATTTCCCTTTTCTAGATTTTTTGACCATTTTTCCAGTGAAGATCTGGAAATGAGAAAAATTGAAGTGTGCTTTTGAATTAATACTTGTTTCAATGGTGTTATATTCACAGGACAGCAAAGCTGGCAGGTAAGTATTAGGTTTCAGATGGAGCATCTGAAGCGAACATCCTGGAAGAAAGAAGAAAGACTTGCATTTATATAGCGCCCGTCACGACCACCGGATGTCCCAAAGCGCTTTAAAGCCAATGAAATACTTTTTGAAGTGTAGTCACTGTTGCAATGTTAGGAAACGCAGCAACCAATTTGCGCACAGCAAGGTCCCACAAACAGTAATGTGATAATGACCAGATAATCTGTTTTAATGATGTAGATTGAGAGAAAATATTAGCCAGGACTCCGGGGATAACTCCCCTGCTCTTCTTCAAAATATTGCCACTGTAAGATTCGCGAAATTTTTTCATTAAATAATCACGCAGGAAAATAGGGTTAATAAAACAGCTTTATTGACCAAAAGAAGTTTGTACAGAGAAACCTTTGATAAAAGGGCACACAAAATGGCCACCAGACCTCGTGACCAGCTTCTGGGACCATTTGAATTTCTGTTACTGCAAGCCAGACAGGCTTGTGGATTGAGGACATGAAAAGCCCGCGTAAACCAGTTTCGGGAAGCCGAAACTCATGGAACTGAGTATGCATATTGATTAGATTATAAGTACAGGACAGATTTGGGTAGCAGGATGAGACCCATCAAGAAATGGGCGGACAATTGAACGAACACTTTAACCCATTTACTGTACAAAGAGAAGCCGTTTAACAGCCATTAAGGGCAATCTCCAGACCGATCAATATACAAACCGAGTTACAGTGACAAAGCAAAGACATTATCGGCCCAGGAAGGCCAGTTAAGCTATCACCGACTCCCGTTATGAAGACAAAACACCCCTGCAGAGAGTTCTGCCCGCCAAAATTATTACAAAGACAGGACTATGATTTGGCGGGAGATAAGAATATCCCAAAAAGTATAACTGTGGACTGAGTAAAGTCCATCGGAACTTCAACTTTTTCGGTGAAACGCTTCGGGACAGACTCTTCGGTTGAGACCTTCGCTTCGGTAAAACGCTTCAAGACCATCAGAGACCTTCACACAGCACTTCGGTTCGGAACGTGTTCGGTGTTCGGGCAGGCAAGGCCCGGCCACGACGGGAAGACGACGAGGGTGGCCCGGGTACTTTTGTCGGGAGATCATCGACGACCCAGGCCGGAGAAGAAGACACTTAGGGCCCGGCACTCCAGTGTCTCAACATCATATCGGCGAGCGCTCATCGCAGGAGAACCAAGAGGAAAACAAGCTGCGCTAGAACCTTCCAAACCCACGTGACGACGGAAAGCTGTGTCGAAAGGCTGCAAACCCCTTTTCGCAATTCTTAAAGTGGTGAGCATGATCCCGAGTTCCTCAAATCGAAACTTAGTTAGGTCTAGGGGAGGGGGTTAAGGGTAGTTGTAATGTGTTACCCCTTTTTCGATGTGCCGTGTGTTCCCCATTTCTATAGAGTTAAGTTTATAGATGTGTGCATGCTTGTAGTTGCTTTAATCTGTGCATATGACATGTATTTTATAATGCTGCAAACTGTTCAATAAAGGCATCCCTTTCGTGCTATTCGACCTGGTCTATTGAGTTTTTCTGCACTACAGCTCCCTGCACCTAAGTCCAAGGTCGAGAACCGTAGGGGCGAGTGGGTCGAACCACTCACGGGTAATTATTGCAAGAAGCCTGGCAGGAGACCAGAGCAAGCAAGAGAAACCCCCTACACATAGGATCGTGTACGTCCACCTGAGAGGACAGACTGGGTCTCGGTTTAACATCTCATCCGAAAGACTCCCTCAGTATTGCACTGGAGTGTCAGCCTAGATTTTTGTGACAATGACAGGTAATTTAACATTGCAGTGACTGTTTGAAAAAAAGAAAGACTTGCATCGGCCAATCTAAATCAATTGAGGCTTTCAGCTTGATTTGGTTCTCTAAAATAAGAGTCTAATCTGGGAATGGAAGGTCTCTTCTTTACAATCAATATGCTGAATCTACAAATTGAATTTTCCCCTCAGGCTATTGATTGGATGGCTAAATGTAATGGTCCATTCAGGTAATTAGATTTCACACACCTTCTGCCAGGTTATATTATTCCAAGGCATAAGGAATATGCACTAATCATAAAAACAGCTAATACCAAATATTACCTAAGTGACTGTAAAATCTTTAATATATCAGTCTATTTTGCTGAAGTCAATTGCCTGTTGATTTATCTAAACAATTACCACACTTCTTATTTCTATAATTTTAAAGCAATCTTCTTCAGCATAAACCAATATTACAGTAACATAAATCCTTAGCAAGTTCAAGCAAATTATACCAGAGAAGGTTTTTTTTTTAAACAGAAATATGCTTTACAATAGATCAAACTGTGTTTAAATAATATATTGTAGTAGCTTCAAAGTTGACCTAAAGCGGATGATTTTAAATGATTCTAAAGAGTTTTTACTCTAATTTTGTGAGGTAATCGTATTCTAGAGTTCAATTCTGATCATGACATAAATCAGATTGGTTTACTCCTGACACAACATAAATTACCACTGGTCCAATAAGCGAGTCGATTCTTTACGCATCTTAATGCACCAGTGTTGCAGCTATACTGGAAAATTCTTGTCCTAACACAAATACCCTGGCACAGTCATTGGGTGTTGATTAGAATCAAACCCCAGAAGTGTTTCTGACAAGAAATCTTGTGAGTTTGGCCACATTGCGGAGGCATTATGGAAATCAGCACGGAACAAAATCTGAAGAGTCAGATAAATAAGTAATGATTATTTGGGTTGATAAAATGGTCCAGAATTGAAGTAGCACAAACAGTTTAACTGTTTCCTCTCAGGCCTATTCTTTGGCAGCAGCAATAAGTTTCTTACTTTGTATAATAGCACTGGCAATGCGATTAAGGCAAAGGATTATTCTAGGACACACTGTCAAAAGTTAAATATTTAGTTTAATAATAAAATAAACTCCCAGTTCCTTTTTTTAGTTTTATTTTTGACTCTGGCTCTGCCTAAGTATTCCCTCCCATACTTACACTGTGGTCTGGTGCCAATAGTCTGTATTTGTTATAAGATTTTGCTGTTTCAGGGAAGGGCTGTGTCAAACTTTGACCAGACAGACAGGTATGCAGCGGGCTGCAGCACACTCAGAAATAGTGGCTTTTATGAAGCTGTGTGGTTGAACTAAACCATCACTCTGGCTGGAAACAATACCATGGTTTCCACAGACTCAACCTCACAAAAACACCATCTTTTTATTTGCTGAAAGCATACTGTTCTTTTGCAATGTTATTTTAGGATTCAAAAATCAAAATGTAACTTAAGGGTATGTTTATCTTGTGTAATGTCGCAATATTTGGAATGCATTTTCAAGGCAGGTATTTTTACAGCTTAGCTATCAAATAGAGAAATGAAAGTGACTGACGTATGAATAATGGCATCATAATATACACCAATAAATAATGTTACATATATATCAGTGGGGGTTTCTTTTCAAAATGCATTTTATAATATATTAAATACTCATGGGATAAAGATGAAATAAAAAAATTACATGATTCTATAGTCCATAAGTCAAACCACCAGTCTGGAATGGAGAAAGAACAAAGTAAAACATCAACTGAACCCTGGTCCTGTGAGAATACAGATTTCGTTCTGACCTGAGAGATCAGGGCATAAAAAGAAACCCTGCCAATGCTGGCAATTTAAAAACAGTCTTTTTCACCTGTTGTTGGAGCTTTTACTGGCTGTCCACGGGATTCCTGGACTTGCTGAACCTCGCCATTGAACATAAGACGAGAGCACAGTGGCAATTGTGAGAGCTGAACAAGTGACATTTAAAAAAAATCACATATCTACTACTCAGACCTCACACCTGCTTCATTGCCTAAGGGAAAGGCTTTTGCTGACACCATTTGCGCTGCGAGTTTGCTTTCAGGAGTTTGCAGGTGATTTCTACAACTTCGGAAGTCATTCTCACTACATTGGAGGCCTGTGCATTTGATCTCCACTTTACTTCTGTCAAATATCAGGTCAGCATGGGTACTGCTTATGTTGTTTCACCTTGGACCTCAGATTTTGACCAAGATGAGCCCCAGCAGCAACAACATCAGCAGGAGCAGCAGCAGCCTTCTCCTCACCGATCTGCTGCTCTACAGGAAAGAGGGGATGAGCACAGGGGTACATCTCGCAGGAGGCGATGCCCCCAACACAGGGTATACAGGCAGAGGATCAGCTTCGCAGACATGACTGAACACCAGTGCCTCAGGAGGCTCAGGCTATCAGACATTCGTAACCTGCTGGAAGAAGACCTGCTGCCAAGTGGACCTGGTGGACATGCGTTACCAGTGGCTGTCAAAGTCACCACCACCCTCAACTTCTTTATCTCAGGCTCCTTCCAGGAATCTGCAGGAGATATTTGCAGGATCTTGCAGTCAGCCACCCACAAATGCATCATCCAGGTGACCGATGCCATGTTTGACAAGTCAGGCACTTATGTACACTTTGCCACCAATGAAGCCAGTCAGACTGAGCGGGCGCTCAGCTTTGCAGCTCTGGCTGGCTTCCCAAAGGTGCAGAGCGCCATCACCTGCACACATGTGTGAACCGGAAGGGCTTCCATTCCTCAATGTGCAGCTCGTCTACAACCACAAAAAGATCATCATGCATGTGTGTGCCGGATTCCCAGGGAGCTGTCATGATTCACTCATCCTGCGCAAGTCCACCCTCCCTCAGCTCGTCGCACCTCCAACCAGACTTACTGGCTGGCTGCTTGGAGACGAGGGCTATCCACTGAAGACATGGCTGATGACACCCTTGAGGCGGCCAAGCAATGAGGCCGAAGAGCGCTACAATCAAAGCCAAATAACAATGAGGTGTGTAATAGAGCTAGCAATCGGGATGCTGAAGATGCGCTTCAGATGCCTGGACAGATCTGGAGGAGCCCTTCAATACGCACCAGCCAGGGTCTCCAGAATCATCGCTGTATGCTGCGCTCTGCACAACACAGCGTAGCAACGAGGGTTGGAGTTGCAGGAGGAGCAAGGCGCAGAGTGCAGAGCCTCTTCGGAGGAGGAGGAGGAGGAACACGAGGAGGAGGAACCTGAAGTGGACGTGGCACCAGCGGCAGCAGCAGCGCACATTACTGCCCGGGAGGCCTGGGATGGCCTCATAATGGCAGGATTTAGTTAGATTGCACCAGTGCACCCATATGGCACCCAGATACTGAATCAAGTTTCCCCTCCCCCCTCCCCCCAACCACAAAGCAATCCTAAAATGACCAAACCATTCCTGTCACACACACCCATTGCTTGCAGTTAAATAATGTCTTACCATTCACTTCAACTGACAAGGTCACTTTCCAGGCAGCAGGCAAAAATGGACAAGAATGGAAAGTGGTGCAAAGAAATTACTTAATGTGGCTCAAAAAGTAAATAGAAATTTAACAATCTAACATTTTGTGACACACCCATGTGCATACCCTTGTGCATCTAGAATTTTTACTCTTCCTCTTCCTGCCACTCCTACAATGTGCAACCCCTGTGGCTTCAGCAGAGGCAGAGGCAGGCTGCTCACTTCCCCGCTCTAGCTGCGTAGGTACGTTTGGCGGACGTCCTCTGGGTTTTGGAGCCCGTGAGGGTTCCGCCAAAGACTGCTCCTCCTGCACCTGTGCAGGGGCAGGCTCGCCTATCAGGACACAAGGTAACATGTGGGGCTCTGACTGAGGGGAGGGAATAGGGGGAGAAGTGGGAGCATTTTGAGCAGAGTCCTCACTTCCATGACCCCTCTCATCATCATCCCTCTCATGGCCCACCCATACTTCCCTGCTAGCAAGGAGCTGAAGACCACTTTGCTACACATCAGTGGGGAGATGAACAGCCAAGTCTAGGTTTCTATCCATCCTAGATAAGGTTGCAATAAAAACTGAAAATGCTAGAAATACTCAGCAGGTCAGGCAGCATCCGTGGAGAGAGAAACAGAGTTAACGGGCTCGATTTTCCAAGCCCCGAGGAGGCGGGTTTGGAGGTGGGAGTGGTGGGAAAATTGCAGAATCGGGGGGCAGGAAACCATCCCGCCCCCAACCCGCCTCCGTGCCAATGTCCCAGGAGGCGGGTAACTGACCTGTGCTGGGAGCCGCCTCCCCGAGGCGGGAAGGGGATTAGTGCCAATTAACTGCCTGTTAACAGGTAGTTAACAGGCAGTTTTTTGCCTAATCCCTATTTTTAGTCCTGAAATGTGGGCTGTCCGACGGCTCCGAACCACGCCAAGTTAGCGAGGCGGACCGTCGGTCTGCAGGGGTTGGAGGGGTCGAGATGTCCATTGTGCAGGTGAGTGGTGGGTGCATGTGTGCAGAGGTAAGTGTGTGAGGTAAGTGTAAAGTGTTTTAATAAGTTTTACTTACCTTTACTTTCTCCTGCAGGCTTCCTTCCTTCAGTTCTCGGGAGTCCCTCAGCTCACCGGCACAGAAAGCAGAATGGCCGCTGAACTGTCAAAAGCTGCAGCCTCTGCTTTCTGGTCTAGAGAGCTCTCTGAGTCTGAGTAGACGGACTCAAGTTAGAAGACAGATTGTCAGTGTTTGACAGCTTCACAGAGCTGTCAAATGCTGATTTTTCATCTGTCAAAAGCTCTTGACAGATGAAATGTCAATCGCTGATGTCACCAGTAACCAGGTGTCCCTTAATTGGCCTGCTGAGCCCACTGGGCGGGCTTAACAAGGTCAATCAAGGGAAAATAGCGTGGGTTGGCCACAAGTCGATGGAGGCGGGACTACAACCCAAAAAGTTGGAGTCCTGCCTCCAAAAGCTCCCTGTAATATTTGCATGTTGAATTGTCATTGGCCCGCAGGCATCTGTAAGGAATACCTATTATATTCACATGTGATCACATGCTGAGTTGTCATTGGCCTGCAGGCATCTGTAAGGACTGCTAATGTTTTGGAGGACCCAGGGTCCTGACTCCATCTTGTCCACACGGTGCTGTATGTATGTTTGAGTTCACAGACCTGATGCTTCATTAAAGAGTTTAAATTGTAATACTCCGTTGTCCTGCAATTTATTATTTTTGTACAAAGTGTGCAAAACAGGGCATGGTGTCAGAACAGGGATTTGAAATGGACATTGTTGGAGCTCCCTTACCTCGAATTAATTGGGAATCTTTGAACTTACATAGAGAATGGTGCAAGTTCAAGCAACACGTGGAATTGATGTTCTCGGGTCCACTGAAAAGCAAAGGGGAGGAAGAAAGATGCAGCGACCTACTCTTGTGGATCGGAGAAAAAGGGAGAGACATTTTTAATGCATGGTCTCTCACCACAGATGAAGCAAAGGTACTGAAAAGTTATTTTGACCGTTTTGAATCATATGTGATGCCCAAGACAAATACGATATTCGCTAGGTACAAGTTTCAGGAGAAAGTACAAGGAGCTAGTGAGTCATTTGAACAGTTCGTGACTGAGTTAAAACTGCTGGTAAAAGACTGTGTATATGCAGATAAAGATGAGATGGTCAGAGACCGCATCGTGTTTGGAATATATTCAGCTAAAGTGAGAGAGAAACTTTTGAACGCTAACACTGGACAAAGCTATGGACATAGCTAGATCGCACGAGATAGCCCAAGCACAGTTGAAAACCATAACCAGCGCCACGAGCAGCTCGAGTGAACAGACAGTGCATGCAGTTAATAGATACACACCAAAGAACACTGCCCAGAGAGTGTGTTTCAGAACAGAAAGAACAGCGAGAGTTCAAAAAATGGGCGACACAGACATAAAACGCTTCAAAAACTGTGGATATTGTGGAAACAACTGGCATGGAGAAAAGGAGTACTGCCCTGCCAAAGGAAGGCAATGTACTAAATGTGGTAAACGGAACCACTTTGCTAAAGTTTGCAAGACTGTTTTCGGAAAAGCAGTATACACAGTGAATGACAGTCAAATGCCAGATAGAGAGCCAAATGCAGAGGAACGGTTTATTGCTTCTGTGTCACAGAAAAAACAGATTTCAGAGACTGAGCAAGCCTATGCCAATATTGAGATAGGAAAACAGGGCACAGAGCTTAGGTTTAAACTAGACACTGGATCTCAGGTTAATGTAATTCCTCTGAGTGAGTATCACAGCTTGAAGGATGAGTGTGAGCTACAGCCCACCTCACGCAGACTGACCGGCTATGGAGGTGAGCAGCTCATTGTAAAAGGCACAAGCATGATGAAATGCAAGTACAAAGAAAGCGACATGATGTTGGACTTTTACATTGTTGACACTCAAGCACCTCCAGTGCTAGGTCTAAAGGCATGCTTAGACATGGACCTCGTCAAGCTAGTGCTATCATTGACAGCCCCAGTTGAGAAGCAGACAGTCATGGAGGAGTTTGCTGACGTTTTCAAAGGAATCGGACTATTCCCAGGTGAATGCACTATTCACCTTGACCCAGCAGCAACCCCTGTGGTTTGCCCACCGAGAAGGATACCCCTTGCTCTACGTAGTCGCCTGAAGGAGGAGCTGCAGTGCATGGAGAATACAGAAATCATCGTCCGGGAAACAGAACCGACAGAGTGGGTCAACGCGTTAGCAGTAGTTGAGAAACCACTTACAGGCAAGCTCAGAGTCTGCTTCGACCCCAGAGATTTGAACAAGGCTATCAAACGCCCTCACTACCCTCTACCAATACTAGATGACATCACACCCAAGCTAGTGGGAGCACGTTACTTCAGTGTAATGGACGCACGATCAGGATACTGGACTATCAAGCTCACAGAAGAGTCATCTAAGCTAACAACGTTCAACACACCATTTGGACGCTACCGATTTCTGCGTTTACCATTTGGTCTTATCTCACCTCAGGATGAATTCCAGCGGAAGATCGACAAAACCTATGAAGGCCTCAACGGAGTAGTCACAATCGTAGACGACATCCTCATCTATGGCTGGAATAGAAAAGAACATGACAGGAACCTCCGTGCGATGCTACATAGATCACGGGAGAAAGGTATCTGGCTCAACCCTGAGAAAAGCATAATCGGATCCACCGAGATCAGTTATTTCGGGCATCGCCTCTCAACTGATGGCATTAAGCCGGATCCAGAGAAAATCTCCGCCATCAAGAAGATGGAGCCGCCAAAGTACCACGCAGAGCTAGAGACAGTACTAGGCATGGTTAACTACTTAGCCAAGTTTGCCCCAAGCCTCTCCGAAATCAATGCACCTAAGCGTCAGTTGCTCAAACAATCCAATGAGTTCCTGTGGGACAAACAACATGACACAGCATTTCAGAAAATGAAAGACCTAATCACCAGAGAACCAGGACCGGTTCTTGCCTACTTCGACCCCAACAAAGAGCTCAGACTACAAGTGGACGCGTCAAAGTACGGACTAGGCGCAGTATTACTGCAAGAAGGAAAGCCCATCGGCTACGCTTCCAGATCTCTCTCAGACAGTGAAATCAACTATGCTCAAATCGAGAAAGAGCTATATGCAATTCTGATTGGATGCAAGCGTTTCCATCAGTATGCCTATGGCCGACAAGTCATTGTGGAATCCGACCACAAGCCCCTCGAGTCAATCACGAGGAAACCACTAGCCGCAGCCCCACCAAGGCTACAGAGAATGATCCTTCAGCTACAAAAGTACGACTTCACAATCATTCACCGTCCAGGCAAAGACATTCCTGTCGCAGACATGCTCTCCAGAAAGTCTCTTAGCTACCAGGACAGCAGCCTCAGTGAAGGCATGGATGTGCAGGTGCACATGGTGTACAACAGCTTACCTGTGAGTGACTCAAAACTGAAGGAGATCCGAGCAGGAACAGAGAAAGATGCACAACTCACACTGCTGAGCAAAGTCATACATGAAGGATGGCCTGGGGAAAGGAGGAAATGCCCTCAGAGCATATCTGAATTCCGGAACCACAGAGATGAACTGTCACAAATCAATGGAATCGTCTTCAAAGGGGAGAAAATCATCATTCCTATCAGTCTCAGAGAAGAGATGTTGACAAAAATTCATGCTGGACATATGGGCATGGAAAAATGCAAACAAAGAGCACATGACATTATGTTTTGGCCCAGAATGTGCAAACACATTGAGGACATTGTCGGAAAATGTTCCATTTGTCTAGAACACCGCCCATCAAATGTCAAAGAGCCCATGATACCTCACCGTATCCCAGACAGGCCCTGGCAGGTCGTCAGCTGCAAGCAAGTGCATGCAAAATGTGTACAGAGACAGCAACAGCAAAAGAGATACTATGACAGGTCAGATAGACTACTGCCGCCGCTGCACAAAGGAAAATCCATCAGAATCCAGGAGCATAACTACTGGAAGCCAGCAGTCGTCATCCAGCCAGCTGACACTGAGCGATCGTATCAAGTCCGCACCCCAGAAGGACAGGTGTACCACTGCAATCGCAGGCACCTCCTGAACACCAAGGAACAACACCATCATTCCGACGAGAGGTCAAGCTTAGAGTTATCCTTGACTTGTGAACTGTCAAAGGGTGTAGGTGGATCGCTGCCCTAAAAAAAACTGTACATCGTTATTGAAATGTTGAGATGTTTTCAGTGCTAGTTAAACGTTCAGTTTACTTATATGTTGATGCTACTGAGAACATTATGTAGAAGAAAGGTTCAAAAGTAATGCATAACATTTTTCTTTTAAAAGAAAGGGGATGTAACATTTGCATGTTGAATTGTCATTGGCCCGCAGGCATCTGTAAGGAATACCTATTATATTCACATGTGATCACATGCTGAGTTGTCATTGGCCTGCAGGCATTTGTAAGGACTGCTAGAGTTTTGGAGCACCAAGGGTCCTGACTCCATCTTGTCCACACGGTGCTGTATGTATGTTTGAGTTATCAGACCTGATGCTTCATAAAAGAGTTTAAATTGTAATACACCGTTGTCCTGCAATTTATTATTTTTGTACAAAGTGTGCAAAACAACACTCCCCATTGACAAAATTGATCCCAATGACTCAGCATTCACAGCCTATCTGAGTGAAGAAATTCCTCCTCATCTCAGTCTTAAATGGTCTACCCCTTATCCTGAGATTATGCCTCCTAGTTCTAGACACCCCAGCCAGGGGAAGCAACCTCTCAGCATCTACCCTGTCCATCCCCTTCAGAATCTTGTATGTTTCAATGAGATCACCTCTCATTCTTCGAAACTCCAGAGAGTATATGCCCATTCTGCACAATCTCTCATCATTGGACAGCCCTCTCATCCCAGGAATCAATCTAGTGAACCTTCGTTGCACCGCCTCCAAGGCAAGTATATCCTTCCTTAGATAGGGAGACTAAAACTGTGCACAGTACTCCAGGTGTGGTCTCACCAAGGCCCTGTACAATTGTAGCAAGACTTCCTTACTCTTATACTCCAACCCCCTTGCAATAAAGGCCAACATGCCATTTGACTTCCTTATTGCTTGCTGTACCTGCATGCTAGCTTTCTGTGTTTCTTGCACGAGGACACCCAAATCTCTCCGAACACCAACATTTGAAAGTTTCTCACCATTTAAAAAATATTCTGTTTTTCTATTCTTCCTACCAAAGTGAATAACCTCACATTTCCCTACATTATACTCCATCTGCTACCTTACTGCCCACTCAATGGGCTGGATTTTCTCAGCCCCGAGGAGGCGGGTATTCAGGCGGGACTAGCACTGGTTAGCACTGTTGCCTCACAGCGCCAGAGACCCGGGCTCGAATCCGGCCTCGGGTGACTGTCTGTGTGGAGTTTGCACATTCTCCCCGTGTTTGCGTGGGTTTTCTCCGGGTGCTCCGGTTTCCTCCCACAGTCCAAAGATGTGCGGGTTAGGTTGATTGGCTATGATAAATTGACCCTTAGTGTTAGGGGGATTAAATACATGGGGTTACAGGGATAGGGTGGGATATGTGTTGGTGTAGGGGTTACGGGGATCGGGTGGGATATGTGTCGGTGCAGGCTCGATGGGCCGAAATGGCCTCTATCTGCACTGTGGGGTTTCTGTGATTTCTGTGATGATTTCTGTGACTGCCGGGAAAGTTGCAGAATTTGGGGGCGGGTGGCAAACCCGCCTCCAACCCGCCTCCATGCCCTCTTGCCAGGAGGCGGGAAGCCATCCTGCCCCGTGTCCCATCTCCTCGAGGCAAGAAAGGGATTAAAACCTATTAACTGCCTATTAACAGGTAGTTAACAGGCAGAAAATAGGATTATCCCCATTTTTCATTCCGAAGTGCGGGTTTCCCAACCTCGGGGAACCCCGCCAGGGTGTAGGAGCTGAGTAGGAGGTCTGCGGGGGTCGGAGGGGTCTGAAAGTGTGATGTAGAGGTGAGTGATGGGTGCAAGTGTGGAGTAGTAAGTATGTGAGGTGAGTGTAAAGTGTTAGAAAATGTTCACTTACCTTTGTTTCTGCCTACAGCCTTCAGCCGTTGTGGAGCCGGAGTCCCGACATCTCCATTGTAGATATCACACACTGGCTGTTGGATCCTCCGATCCAACAGTCATCTGATTTCTACAAAGTAAAAGGTTTGATGAGTCCTGAACACAAGGACTCATCAAACTACACAGAATGTCATTGTTTGATAGCTTCACAGAGCTGTCAAATAATGACATTTCTTCTTTCAAAAATTCTTGACATACGTTGACGTGCTCTGTCACTGACTTCCACCTAATTGGCCTGCTGAGCCCGCCGGGTGGGCTTAACAAGGTCAATCAGGGGAAGATCCCGCTGATTGGCCAGAGGCTGATTGAGACGGGACTGAAACCAGGAAAGCAGCAGTCCCGCCTCCAACACGTCTCCATTGAGAAAATCCATCCCAACTAGTCTATCTATATCCCTTTGCAGGCTCTGTGGGGGCGATTTTGCCAGCCCTGGGGAGGCGGATATGGAGGCGGGACTGCCGGGAAAATGGCAGAATCTGGGGGCAGGTACCCATTCCGCCCCCAACCCGCCTCCATGCCCTCTTTCTAGGAGGCGGGTACTCGACCCACGCTGGGTCCCATCTCCTGGAGGCGGGAAGGGGATTACAGCCACTTAACTGCCTGTTAACAGGTTGTTTACAGGCAATTAAGAGGATTATCCCCATTTTTCCATCAGAGGTGCGGGCTTCCCGACGTCGGGAAACCCCGCCAGGGTCAGCAAGGCGAGCGGTGGGTCTGTGGGGGTAGGAGGGGTCCAAAAGTGCACTGTGGAGGTGAGTGATGGGTGCAAATTTGGAGAGGTAATTATGTGAGGTGAATGAAAAATGTTAGAAAAAGTTTACTTATCTTTGTTTCTTCCTGCAGGCTTCAATCTTTGGGAATACGGAGGCTCTGGCATCTCCACGGCAGAGATGACAGAATGGCTGCTGCATTCTCTGATGCAACAAACATCTGCTTTCTTCTCAGAAAATAGGTTTGGTGGGCCTTGAGTACAAGAACTCACCAAACAACAGAGAATGTCAGTGTTTGACAGCTTCTCAAAGCTGTCAAACGATGACAATATAAAACCTCATACGCTGACGTTCTCTGTAACCGGCTTCCCCTTAATTGGTTTGCTAAGCTCTCTGGGCAGACTTAACAAGGTCAATCAAGGGAAAATAGCATGGGTTGGCCACAAGTCAATGGAGGCGGGACTAAAACCTGACAAGCAACAATCCCGCCTCCAACACGCCCCCATTGGCAAAATCACCCCCTTTGTGTTCTCCTCACAGCTTACTGATCCACCTAGCTTTGTATCATCAGCAAACTTGGATACATTGCACTCGGTCCCTTCATCTAGGTCATTAATATAGATATTTAATAGCTGAGGCCCCAACACTGATCCTTGCGGCACCCCACTAGTTACAGCCTGCCAACCTGAAAAAGATCCATTTATCCCTACTCTCTGTTTTCTGTCCGTTAACCAATCCTCTATCCATGCTATTATATTACCCCAAACTCCATGAGCCCTAATCTTGTGCAATAACTGTTATGAATCTTATGATCCATGAAGAAAGACTCATGAAATAACACTGGATGGCCAGCTGGTGGCACCATCCAAGGAGTATAAATACTCAGGCATGGGCCCAGCTTTCCAGGACATTTTGTAAACAGGAACTAGTGAAAGACAACTAGACCTCCATGTTTTGAAACAAGTTGATTAAAGCCTTGCTTTATACTCAAACCAAGTGCGTAGTGAGTTTTATTACGTCAATTTAATCAACTTGATATCGACTCCACGCTCTGGGTGATTTCGGGAACAGATATCTATGACTCAAACCGTAGAAGGGAACTCAGACGAAGTAATCGATCCATCATGGAGAAACTACTCAGACCTGCCCGTCTCAACCTGGACCCGAATTCACTTACAGCTGCTAAGGTATGGAAACACTGGTATTGTACCTTCAGCAACTTCCTTGAGGAGTGTCGTGAGAATGTTCCTAATAAGTTAAGAATGCTTGCTAATTATGTATCCCCTCATGTGTTTGACTATATCGAAGACTGCGTAGACTATGACGCCGCTATCCAAATACTACAGCAACTATATGTCAAGTCCCCAAACGAAATTTTTGCTCGACATCTACTGGCCACAACTCGACAACAACCCGGGGAATCACTTGATGAATTCCTTCAGAAACTTCGCAGGCTCAGCAAGGATTGTAATCTTAAAGCTGTCACAGCTGAGCAGTACCAGGAGGAGTTAATTTGTGATTCCTTTATTAATGGGATTGCGTCTCCCTTCATACGTCAGCGTCTGTTGGAGAATAAAACTCTCAAGTTACAGGCTGCCTATGACCAGGCATGTTCTCTGGACTTAGCAAAGAGGAATGCAGATACCTATCTTTCACCACGTGCATGGGCTGCTGCTATCACTTTTAGTGACTCCTTCGATAGGCCTCGGGTGGAAGCCCTCACGGATGATGACTCCAACCTGGCTGATGACAACCCTACCCTAGAAGCCTTCACTGATGATGACCCTGCCCTAGCGGCATCTTGGCAATCTGGAAGGAAGTGTTTCTTCTGTGAAGGTGCATTCCATTATAGGAAATTTTGTCCTGCTCATAACGCAACCTGCAATTGTTGCAGCACGAAAGGTCACTTTTCTAAGGTATGCCAATCAACAGCCTCTGTTAGTCAGAAAGGCCACTTTTCTAAGGTATACCGGTCGAGAGCTCCTGTTAGTTTTGCAGCTACTATCTATAAAACTGCTCCTCCCCCAAGAGCCACTACTAAGGTTACAGCTGTTATCTATGAAACTGCTCCTCCCCCAAGAACCACTACTAAGGTTACAGCTGTCAAGGGTAAAACTGCCCCTCCTCCCATCACAGCTGTTTTTCCCCAAAGTCTGTCACATGCAGCCACAAAGGTTTTGGTAAATGGACACATTTTGAGCGCACTAATCAACTCATGCAGCTCTGATAGCTTCATTAGTGAGCGGGCTGTCAGTAAGTTAAAATTGCGTATTTACCCCTTGGACAGGGAAATTGCAATGGCTCTGACGACACTGACCAGCAATTCTTACAGCTTTTGTCTTGTCGACCTTATTCTCAATGGCCACACTTATTTCTCTACCCGGCTCAGGGTGCTCAAGAACCTATGCAGTGATGTGCTCCTGGGACAGGATTTCCAGAAACAACACAAAAGACTCACTTTCGAGTTTGGAGGGTTAAAGCCGGAGCTTAGTATTTCCAAAGTACCGTTTTGTGCGCTTTTGGCGGCTTCACTTGACGAGCCCTCCTTGTTTGCCAATCTTTCCCCCCGATGTTAGCCCATAGTCACTAAATCACAACGTTTCAGCCAAGATGATCGATCCTTTATCGAGGCAGAAATCTCTAGCCATCTAGCTGATGGTATCATTGAGCCATGTTCATCTTCCTGGCGGGCTCAAGTCATCATTGTTAAATATCCTCTGAAGCAATACAAGAAATGTCTTTGCATCGATTACTCACAAACTATTAACCAGTATACCAACCTGGATGCCTACCCACTACCACGCATCGATGATATGGTCAATAACCTTGCCAACTACAAGGTATTTTCAACTTTTGATTTAAAGAGCGCATATCATCATGTACTGTTAAAGGACTCTGACAAAAAGTATACAGCCTTTGAGGCCAATGGTCGGCTTTATCAGTTTTGTCGCCTTCCATTTGGGGTCACCAATGGGGTGGCCGTCTTTCAATGGGCAATGGGCCTAGTCAAACAGGAGAACTTAACGGACACTTTTCCATATCTAGATAATATCACCATTGCTGGTCATGACCAGAAGGAGCATCATGCCAATCTCCAGAAATTTTTTGACGTTCTCCGTCGTCGCAACTTAACCTTAAATGAGTCCAAATCTGTGAAATCAGTACTGTGATAAAAATAATAACTTCCGGGAAGTTATGTCATCACTTCCTGTGAACTGTGAACTGTGAACTATGAACTATGAACTGTGTACATACCTCACTTCCTGTCATGTGTCACTTCCTGTTGGACTGGTATAAATACTGGTCTGTTCAGTATTGTAAGAGGCTTCTACCAGAGGCATGGTAAAGACCTCTCTTGTATATAGTGTGTTTATAAGTTACTTAAAGCTTACTTTAAAGTTACTTGATGGTAAGCCTCCTTTTTCTTACATCAATTTAAGTAACTTAGTATTTACACTCACAAATACTAGACCTTCGGACAAACTCGGAATTAAGGATCCAGGGAACCACCCATCATGGAGAAAATCCTTAGACCTATTCGTCTGGACTTGGACCCGAATGCACCAGCAGCTGGCAGGGTATGGAAGCATTGGTACCGTACTTTTGAGAATTTTCTGGATGAATGTGAAGCGGATGCTCCTGCTAGATTGAAGATACTTATCAATTATGTGACCCCAAAAGTGTTCGAATATGTTGATGAATGGGATAATTACGATGAGGTGATTCGGGCACTTAAGAAACTGTATGCCAAGACCCCAAATGAGGTCTATGCTAGACATCTACTGGCCACAGCCCGACAAGGGCCAGGGGAATCAATTGACGAATTCCTGCAAGAACTTCGCAGGCTCAGCGTAGATTGTAACTTTCAGGCAGCCTCAGCTGAGCTGTACCGCCAAGAAATGATTCGTGATGCTTTCATCTGCGGGATTGCCTCTCCATTTATACGCCAGCGTCTACTAGAAAGTAAAACACTTGAGCTACAAAAAGCTTTTGACCTAGCTTGTTCACTGGATTTGGCAAAGAGAAATGCAGACCTCTATCAGCTGCCCAGATCTCGATCTGCTGCTGTAGCTGCAACCAGACAATTCAAGCGGTCTCAGGTGAACCCTATCATGGGGGAATCTAATTCTGATAATTCTGATGAAGAAGAGGAGGACGACTCCACTTTAGCAGCCTCTTGGCAATCTAGGGAGGAATGCTTCTTTTGTGGAGATGCTTTTCACCCTAGGAAAACCTGCCCTGCTCGCAATGCAATCTGCAGTTATTGCGGGAAAAAAGGACACTTTGCTAAAGTTTGCCTATCAAGGGCCTCTACGAGGGCCAATCCAGCTAAGGCCTACCGAACTGCCCCAATTAGGGCCTATCAAGATGCTCCAGCTAGGACCTATCAAGCTTCCTCTCGAGCTCTCTCCCGAAGAAGCACACCGAGAGTTTTAGCCACTCTCTGTGCAACGACACCAATTACAGCTGCTTGCCCACAGAACCTGTCTCATGCAGCCACAAAAATTACAATTAAAGGGCATACCTTAGATGCCTTAATTGACTCAGGAAGTACTGATGGTTTCATTAAGGAACAGATTGTTGCGAAATTGAAACTACATGTCTTCCCATCGGACCAGGCAATTGCGATGGCCCAGTCATCACTTAATACCAGAATCTCCGGCTTTTGTGTTGTTGATATGACACTTCATGGTCGTATGTATCCCTCCACCCGACTTTCGGTGCTCAAGGACTTATGTAGTGATCTCCTCTTAGGACTGGACTTCCAAAAACAGCATAAGAAACTCACCATTGAGTTTGGTGGATCCAAACCCGGACTTACTATTTCTAATATACCGTCTAAATTACCATTTTGTGCATTATCAGCAGCTTCACTTGATGAACCCTCATTATTTGCCAGTATTCCGCCTCAATGCCAACCGATAATAACGAAATCGCGGCGCTTTAATCAGGAAGACCAATCTTTTATTGCGGCTGAAATCTCTCGACTTCTAGCAGAGGATATCATTGAACCATGTTCGTCGCCCTGGCGGGCTCAAGTCGTCATTGTCAAGAACCCTCTAAAACCTCACAAACAGCGACTATGCATCGATTATTCGCAAACCATCAATCAATATACCGACTTGGACGCCTACCCATTGCCATGCATTGATGATATGGTTAATAAACTGGCCGAATACAAAGTGTTCTCAACTTACGATTTAAAAAGTGCCTATCATCAGTTACCCTTGAAGGTCTCAGATAAGCAGTACACAGCCTTTGAGGCTAATGGACGGCTGTACCAATTTCGTTGCCTCCCATTCGGGGTTACTAATGGAGTGGCTGTCTTTCAACGGGCAATGGATGGCCTGGTTAAGCAGGAAAACCTAAGGGACACTTTTCCCTATCTTGATAACATTACCATTGCAGGTCACGATCAACAGGAACACGACTCCAACCTCCAAAAATTTCGGGATGCCCTCCATCGCCGTAATTTGACCCTGAATGAATCCAAATCTGTTGAGTCGCAACCGACCATCAACATCCTTGGCTACTGCGTAGGCAATGGTATCATTAAGCCAGACCCAGAAAGACTTCGCCCGCTCCAAGAGCTCCCGTCACCTAAGAATCCGGCTTCTTTACGTCGGGCTCTCGGTCTGTTTGCATACTACGCTAAATGGATTCCTCATTTTTCGGACAAAATCCAACCCTTGCTGCATGCTAGATCATTTCCACTGGGAACATCGGCTGTTGCAGCCTTTAACCTTCTCAAAAAACAGTTGGAGAAAGCGGCTCTTCACTCCATTGATGAGAATCTCCCTTTCGTGGTTGAATGTGATGCCTCGGAGGTGGCGATCTCGGCTACTCTGAATCAGGAAGGTCGTCCTGTAGCATTTATGTCCAGGACCTTACAAGGTGCCGAGCTACATTATCCTCCGGTTGAGAAAGAAGCCACAGCCATCATAGAGGCGGTACGGAAGTGGAACCATTTTCTAGCTCGCCAGCACTTTACATTGATCACGGACCAACGATCAGTCGCCTTCATGCTCGATAATCGAAAACGAACCAAAATTAAGAATAATAAAATACAACTTTGGAGGATGGAACTGGCCTCTTTTGGTTATACCATTCTCTATCGGCCTGGCAAGGAGAATGTGGCCCCGGACACCCTCACACGGGCATTCTGCTCCACTATGTCATCCTCCACCCTCATGGATATCCACAATGGTTTGTGTCATCCTGGCGTTACGCGCATGCTACATTTCGTACGATCACGGAATCTCCCTTTTTCCACTGGAGATGTAAAGAAAATATGCTCAGAATGCCGGCTTTGTGCGGAATTAAAACCTCAGTTCTTCCGCCCCTCAGATGGTATACTCATACATGCAACCCAACCGATGCAACGACTTAGCGTCGATTTTAAGGGCCCAGTGCCCTCTTCAACTCGGAACACATATTTGCTCACCATGATCGACGAATATTCACGTTTTCCGTTTGCCTTCCCCTGCTCCAATATGCTGGTGTCCACAGTAATCTGCTGCCTTGAGCAGGTATTTTCTCTCTGTGGCATGCCGGCTTATATTCACTCAGATCGGGGTCCATCCTTTATGTCGAGGGAACTCAAGGACTACCTCTCAGAACGGGGAATTGCTACAAGCAAAACAACACCATACCATCCCATCAGAAATGGGCAGGTAGAGAGGTATAACGGTATCATCTGGAATTCCGTACGTCTCGCTTTAAGATCTCGGGGCCTACCAGACCAGCAATGGGAAACAGTGCTTCCGGATGCATTGCACTCTATACGGTCCCTGCTTTCTACAGCCACAAATACTACACCTCATGAGCGGTTCTTTGGATTCCAGCGTCGCTCATCTCATGGGACATCACTCCCGTCATGGCTAACTACTCCTGGACCTGTATTACTCCGAAGATACGTTCGGACGTCTAAAAATGACCCTCTTGTAGACGAGGTCGAACTAACCGATGCCAACCCCACCTATGCAAACATACGATATTCCGACGGCCGAGAATCTACCGTATCATTACGGGATCTGGCTCCCTGCCCACCAGGACCTAGTGGGACATCAGGTGATGGCATTTCACCAGGAAACTCTTGGGACCTATCGGGTACCCCTCTCCAGGATCCTGATCGGACACCAACTAGCTTGGTGCCGGTAGAACCCCGTGCTCAAGGTTGCGACCCTCCCAGTACCACGCATGAAAGTACTGGTCCGCCACCTAACAGCTCTGCACCTCCCTCTGAACAGAGGCAGTCTGACTTTGAACCTATTGGGGCTCGTACTCGAAGCCATGATCTCCCCGACCCTTCACAGGGCAATCCAGGCCACACGGACTCTGGCCAATGGCCAACCGCATGTAAGCGGACCAGCGACCCTCTACGACGGGAATCCAAACGGGTGCGACTCTTCCTTGTTCGGCGGCTGCGGACCAAAAGGTAGACCACAGCCTCCTAAACCTGCAGGAGGGAAGAATGTGATAAAAATAATAACTTCCGGGAAGTTATGTCATCACTTCCTGTGAACTGTGAACTGTGAACTATGAACTATGAACTGTGTACATACCTCACTTCCTGTCATGTGTCACTTCCTGTTGGACTGGTATAAATACTGGTCTGTTCAGTATTGTAAGAGGCTTCTACCAGAGGCATGGTAAAGACCTCTCTTGTATATAGTGTGTTTATAAGTTACTTAAAGCTTACTTTAAAGTTACTTGATGGTAAGCCTCCTTTTTCTTACATCAAGTACCATCAGTCAACATCCTTGGCTACTGGGTGGGCAACGGTGTCATCAAACCGGATCCGGAGCGACTTCGTCCACTTCAGGAGCTCCCTCCCCCTACGAATCTCGGGTCTCTTCGTTGGGCACTCGGCATGTTCGCCTATTATGCGAAGTGGATACCCCACTTCTCCAACAAGATCCAGCCCCTGCTTCACGCTAAGTCATTTCCATTGGAGGCAACGTCTATTTCAGCTTTCAACCTCCTCAAGCGACAACTGGAAAAAGACACGCTTCGTTCCATTGATGAAAATCTTCCTTTCGTGGTCGAGTGCGATGCATCGGATGTGGTGATCTCTGTTACCTTGAATCAAGGTGGTCGACCCGTTGCATTTCTGTCCAGAACTTTGCAGGGTAGCGAGCTCCATTATCCTCCTGTCGAGAAGGAGGCTACGGCCATCATCGAAGCTGTATGTAAATGGAGTCATTTTCTCGCTCGTCGCCATTTCACACTTATAACCAATCAGCGCTCCGTGGCCTTTATGCTGGATAACCGGAAACGCACTAAGATCAAGAATAACAAAATACAACTCTGGAGGATGGAATTGGCCGCCTTTGGATACACAATATATTATCGACCCGGCAAAGAGAATGTGGCCCCGGATACCCTCACGCGGGCATTCTGCTCTTCTATGTCAACTTCGACTCTTGCGGATCTTCATACTGACTTATGCCATCCTGGCGTTACCCATATGTTGCACTTTGTGCGATCTAAAAATCTCCCATTTTCTATGGAAGATGTGAAAATAACGTGCTCCTCCTGTAAAATTTGTGCGGAATTATAGCCGCAATTCTTCCGTCCATCGGATGGCTCGCTCATACACACTATGCAGCCTATGCAGCGACTCAGCATTGACTTTAAAGGGCCATTGCCTTCCTCAACATGAAACACCTACTTACTTACTATGGTGGATGAATATTCACTCTTTCCCTTTGCTTTCCCCTGTCCCAATATGCTTACTTCCACAGTAATCAAATGCCTTGATCAAGTCTTTTCCCTTTGCGGTACGGCCAATTTCATCCACTCTGATCGGGGTCCCTCCTTCATGTCAAGCAAACTCAAAAGTTATCTTTCCCAATGGGGAATCGCACAAGTAAAATGACACTATACCACCCCATCGTTAACGGACAGGTTGAGAGATACAATGCTATCATTTGGAATGCTGTTCGTCTTGCACTGAGGTCACGCAACCTACCAGACCAGCAGTGGGAAATTATGCTCCCTGATGTGTTGCATTCCATCAGGTCTCTTTTTTCTACGTCCACCAACGCTATTCCTCACGAACGATTCTTCGGGTTCCAGCGCGCTCCACTCATGGGACGTCCCTACCATCATGGTTGGCAGCTCCCGGCCCCGTGCTGCTCCGAAGATTCGTCCGATCTTCCAAAAATGATCCCCTCGTCGACGAGTTGGAACTCACGGATGTTAATCCCACTTACCCGCATGTGCGGTACCCTGATGGCCGGGAGTCCACCGTTTCACTCAGAGATCTGGCTCCCTGTCCAACCGGTCCCACAGACCCAAATGATATAGGGTCCCATGGTAATGATGCCGACACTCTGCGCTCCTTTGAAGATGACGCCCTACCTGGGACATCAAGAGATCTGCCGGCTACTCCACCGGATCAACTCAGGGAGCCGAGCGCTCCCCATGGGATGGCCACCCGAAGCCAGGACGCCAGTCAATCCCCGGCTACCAAACAAAATGAAGCCAGCTCTGCGCCTGTGGGGACCCGTACCCGGAGTCACGATCTCCCCAGTCTCCCTCAGGTCGATCAAGGCGACACAGGCCCTGTCGACCTACCAGTACGGATCAAGCGACCCAGGGACCCAGACACGGTCCGGGGGGAACGTGTCTTCCAGCCACAAGCAAAGAGCTAAAAGACTACGGCTATTCGTGGTCCAGCTAATCCTTTAAAAGGAAGTCATCGGACTTGCAAATCTTTAGGGAGGAAGAATGTTATGAATCTTATGATCCATGAAGAAAGACTCATGAAATAACACTGGACAGCCAGCTGGTGGCGCCGTCCAAGGAGTTTAAATACTCAGGCGTGGGCCCAGCTTGCCAGGACATTTTGTAAACAGGAACTAGTGAAAGATAACTAGGCCTCCATGTTTTGAAACAAGTTGATTAAAGCCTTGCTTTAGTGCGTAGTGAGTTTTATTACGTCAATAACCTTTTATGTGGCACCATATCGAATGGCTTTTGGAAATCCAAATATATCACATCCACTGGTTCCCCTTTATCTACCCTGCTGGTTACATCCTCAAAAAACTCTAATAAATTTGTCAAACACGATTTCCCTTTCATAAAACCATGTTGACTCTGCCTAATCATGTTATGATTTTCTAAGTGCCCTGATACCGCTTCCTTAACAATGGATTCCACGTCTCTCCAACTTCCGAGTTCCCGACGCGATCCACGGTCCCGCTGTTTGCCAGCGCGTCTCCAAGGTAAAAATTCAGGCCATTGATTGCGAAGCATTTTGCAACATCCTGAAGATGTGATATGGTGATATATAAATACAATTTGGTTTTTTCTTTCTACCTTTAAAGGGCATTTTCATAGGGACTACACTGGAAGGCCATAAATCCTCCCAACATTTTTTTGGCTTAGGCTTTTATCTCTTTTCCCCCCACCCCACTCCATATCTAGAATGACCCATCATGCCACCCCCCACTCTCTAGACATTGTTGTGCCTCTGGGCATGTTAGTTTGAAAGAAAGAAGAGCACAATGATGGGATTGTGTCATACAAGCTTGTTACTGCATCACTGCTGCCTAAAATATTTTTACTGATCAAAACTAATACAGAAAGCTGAGCCAATAAAGTAAATAAAAACGCATCCAAAACAGAACCAAAAGTTATAACATTGTAGAAGTTTTGTCCTGTAGATAAAACTTTGCCCAACACATTATAACAGAGCTTTGCCAGAGACCGAACTGCCTTAAAACTGACCAATGAGATGGCAATGCCCTTTAGCAGTCCTAATGAAATTGAGTTCGACATTTTCAATTATTTTCCTAGCCAAAACTTTAAATTTGTCATGAATCGACACTAATTGAGCAATCTCAGAGTAGAAAGGATGCCTGTGGAAACCGTGGGAACTGAAATGTCACTGTGGTAAAGTAAGGGATACTAGTTTGAGACTTCAATTAGACACATTAATGGGTCAATGTGGGAGGGGGAATGATGTTATTGTATCTGTAAGTGTAGATCTTCATTACAGTGCTTGACACTGTTACTACGGCCGGAATTTTCTGGGGAGGTTGCAGATGTGATCGGAGGCAGGTCGGGTGGGAAAGTTGTTATTTTTGGGAGCGGGTCGGGTACCCGCTGTCATCCCGCTCCCACGCGCCTTTCCACCAGGCGCGTCTATCAGTGCGGACCTGACCAGCAGAAACAGGCGACCCAATTTAAATTATTAGTAGCTAGTTGTCAGACCCTTAAGAGTGGTTTTCACCTTACCTTTTAAATTTAACTGCATGGCTACGGGATTCATGCTGCTCGGGAACCGTGTCTGTCAACCTGAGGTGGGAGTTCAGTGGACATTGCTCCAGCTGATTAGTTGACAGCATCAAATGTAGTATAAAAGCTCCCACCTCACAGCTGATCACTTTCCTCAGGCAGAAGCTGTTTCTCACTGCATTCCCAGCACAGATTCTGCAGGCTGCAGTCATTCCAGCAAAGTCTCCATCTTTGGAAGAACTTCTCTCACCATTGACAGATTGCTTCTCTCATCTCTACTTCACCTGCTATCTAGTCCATCAGCATGGATGCCGTTTATACTGTCTCACCTTGGTCCTCAGAATCTGACCACGATGAGCCCCAACACCAGCAGCACCAGACACACCAGCAGCACCAACAACACCAACCTTCTCCGCAATCACCTGATGCTGCACAGGACATAGGGCATCAGCACCCGAGCACACTACTGCCCGGGAGGCCAGCAATGGCATCACCATGGCCAGATTTAGTTCACTTGACGCTGTACACCCTGGCTGCCACATGATGCGCCAGGTTGGCACCACCCCACAGCAACACCATAAAGCATCCATACAATGACCAAGCCATTCCTTTCACAGTCACCACCAATGTTGGAGGTACCGTTATGTCTCACCATTCACTGCAACTCACTAAGCCACTTACAAAGCTGCACACAAATCTGTCCAAGAACTCAAAGTGTTGAAAATAAAGATTTTTATGTTTGACAGCACATTAATGGAAACTTTACATAAACATTGGATAAAAGACCCAAGTGGCCTCCTTGTGTGTTGTTAGTTGGTATAGTTGCACTAGGATGAGGGTGAGTGTGAGGGGTGGCTCATGAGATGGGGATGTGATAATGTAGATAGAGAGAGAGAAATGGGTGGAGGTGCAAGGTATGTTGGTGTGAGTAAGGATGTGCAGGGGTAGGGTTGGGAAGGCAGAGTGATGGGGATATGATGAGCAGCACAGCAGGATGAAGTTGAGTGTGGCTTTGTACTCACATTTCCTGATCTAATGAGATCATTGAAACGTTTCTGGCCACATCCCTGCTGGTGACCTCCTCTGCAAACACCAACTAGGCTGTTTTGGTGTCCTATGGAGGTCTCTTCTGCCCATTGGAAGGGAAGAGGACCTCCCCGCGAGCACTGACTCTAAATGGAGGGAGTCATCAGAGAACCTGGATGCAGCCCTCTGCCTCTGTGCAGTCATTGTCAGTGTTTGCAGCACTCCAATGCTGTGGTACACTGACAGCACTATGTTACATTGACATTTAAATCTAATGTGGCCATGGCCCCTTTAAAGATCCCAGCTGAAAACGCGTCATTGATGACGTCACCAGACCCGCACCATTTAATTGGGCCGGTAAGGGAAAATCATTCTCAGCAGCGGGATGGAGCCAGCAGCAAGGTCGTGACCCGCCATGGTCACCACCCACACCGGACCTGCCCAGGTAGGCAAAATTCCGGGCTAGGTGAAAAATTAGAAATGTTTCCATTCCAATAACTATAATCTCTTGCTATGTAAATTATGCAGATCATTATATTCAGTATATATGTTAATAAAATATGGGAAAAAACAAGGATGGAATATTTTTAAAAGCATCACAGCTAGATTTACCAATGAAAATTCTAAGATATGCAGATCAACCAACTAAGCAATGAACAACTTGCATTTCTGTAATTGGCGCTGGAGGAAATGTTGTCATATGAAGAGTTCCTAAACAGTAAATCTTTCTGATATAATGCATTGATGCTTTGTGGAAAACAAAGCAACAAATGGTATCAGCTGCATAACTCTTGAATGTCTTAATTGCAAAAGAATTACGTGAGCTGCAACACAAGTGGCATGTTTTCTGTAAACCACCTGTCTGCATCCTGTAATTCATCTATAACTTGTATTGTTTAAGTTGCTTAAGTTGTTTAAATTAGTTTAAAATGTCACTTCTGATACCATTGTGAGGCCCGATGATGTGATCTTACATACTTCCCTGTCAGTCAGAGGCTGAAATTTAGAGGATGATCCTGTGCCATAAAGGACTTGTCTCTTTTTCCACTTGGCAAGGCTGTGTCATGAGAAGGTTTTGTGTTATCAGGTTTACAAGGCAGCTGATGGTCCATATTAATGTTTTCAATGTGTTGGGTGGTCTCGTAATTTAAATGGTTCACAAAACACATTCAAATATTAGCTCACAGGAAGCCTGAAATCGAAAGTAAGCCATCATTCTATAGGCTATGTATATAATATAAATGTAAGAAGTCACACAACACCAGGTTATAGTCCAACAGCTTTATTTGAAATCACAAGCTTTCGGAGCGCTGCTCCTTCTTCAGGTGAAGTGGAGAAATGCATAAAGACACAGCTTATATAGTCAGAGAATCATGTCAGATGTTTACAGGTATCTTGTCTGCTTTCTTGCATCTCTGTAGAAACTTGATGTCTGTGTTAATATGCGCATATTGACACAGACATCAAGTTTCTACAGAGATGCAAGAAAGCAGACAAGATACCTGTAAACATCTGACATGATTCTCTGACTATATAAGCTGTGTCTTTATGCATTTCTCCACTTCACCTGAAGAAGGAGCAGCGCTCCGAAAGCTTGTGATTTCAAATAAAGCTGTTGGACTATAACCTGGTGTTGTGTGACTTCTTACATTTGTCCACCCCAGTCCAACTCCGGCATCTCCACACCATATATAATATAAATTCTAATAAGAATTAATAGGCATTTTGGGGAAGTGCACAAACCCATCTGTCTACTACTCTCTCCTCTTCCTATTATTAAAAAATGAACGATTTAAGGTTCTTTAGTCCTTAACTTTAGTTTCAGCTTTCACAAAGCTAAATTTCAAATTCCAAACCCATCAATACATAAAAAGTAAAAATGGCCGCATACTTCAACGTTACGAGGACAACAACTTATAGATCACCTTTAATATGGTGAAAGATCCCAAGTTGCTTCACAATGGACATGAGGGTTAGGGAAGAGGTAGATTTTGAGCAAATTTTAATGGTGGAGGAAAGTGGATGGGTTAAAGAAAAGAATTCCAGACACACAGGAGGACTTTATAGAAGTCCAGATTCAGGAGAGTGCAAACCGGGGCATTGAGCTGGAGGAGGTTTGTTGAGATACAATGGGCCAAGGCCATGGAGGGAGGTTTGTAAATAAGGAAGAAGATTTTTGTAGTGTCTGCGTATCAATAACACATGGACTGCAGGAGAACGGTAATAACAGGTGTTTACTGAACAGAGGGTATGCTGGATCTGAAAGTACAGAAGCCTGCTACGGCTTTATATACAGGTGTGGTCACTGCCGGTACTACAGTATAAAAGCAGTTCTCTCTTAAAGGTACATACACAACAATTCCTCCCCTTTTAGATAAACAGTACATAACATTCATTTAACAATTAAATAATAACTAATTACAATTACAATTTTCTTTGTACTACAGGTAGACTACCTTTTATCCGAACTTCCGAAAACCGAAACCCTCTAAAAACTGAAGCTTTTTTCGTTCAGCGTAAGTCGTGCGCACGACATGACCAGAGTGGCACACGACTTACGCTGAGCAGAGGGTCAGCGTAAGTCATGCGCACGACCCCGACCCCCGCCGACGACCCCCCGCGGAACCCCCCGCGGACCCCCGCCGACCCTGACCCCCGCCGACCCCCCCGCCAACCCCCTCGCGGACCCCCGCCGACCCCGACTCCCGCCGACCCCCCCGCCGACACCCCCCGACTCCCACCGACCCCCCCGCGGACCCCCGCCGACCCCGACTCCCGCCGACCCCCCCGCGGACCCCCGCCAACCCCGACTCCCGCCGACCCCCCCGCGGACCCCCGCCGACCCCGACTCCCGCCGACACCACCGCCGACCCCCCCGCGGACCCCCGCCGACCCCGACTCCCACCGACCCCCCACGCGGACCCCCGCCGACCCACCTCCGACAAATTTCCCAGTCTTATAAAATACCTTCTGAAATCCGAAATTTTCCGAAAACCGAAACACGGCTGGTCCCGAGGTTTTCGGATAAAGGATAGTCTACCTGTATATACATCAGCTGAAAGTAATCATTTATAAATTCAGTCTTTGAGGAGGCTTCCTGATCCTGTCTGGATAGCGCCTTTCTCGAGTATCCTGTTCTTGCGGCGGAGTCAATTCTGGCTCATTGTCATTGGTTGGTTCGTCAGCTTCCAATACCACTGATTCTGAGGTAGACGCAATCTGTACTTCGGGTTCATCACCAGGTGCGCATGCTCGTGGTATGGGTTTGACTTGTTCCTGTGACTCTAGAATCTGGTCAGCATGGTGCCTCACGATGCTCTCTCCAACGTCCACTGTGTACATTAGTGGTCCCTGCCGTGTGCATATCGTTCCTGGCTGCCATTTTTCTGTTTGGTAGTCGCGGGCCAAGACTGGTTGCCTTATCTTGAAGCTCCTGGTTGGCTTCTCATTGATGTGCTAGAATTGCTTATTCTCAACATCTCGTCTTATGTTTGGTTTGAGCAAATCCAGGGGACATCTTAACCTTCGGTTAAAGAACATCATGGCTGGAGCTTGGTTGGTGACTGCATGTGTCGCATTCCGGTAAGCAAACAAGAAATTATCCACCTTGTGTTGCAATGGTATGTTGTCGTTATACATCGCCTTTATTGCTTTTTTAAAGGTTTGAACAAACCTCTCAGCCAATCCATTTGTGGCTGGATGATATGGGGCGGATGTGTAATGCTTTACCCCATTATTCATCAAAAACCTCCGGAAATCCTCAGACACAAACTGTGGTCCATTGTCGGAGCAAATCTGTTCTGGCAAGCCATTCCCGGTGAAGATGGTCCGTAGGACTGCAATAGTTTCCTCCGTGGTGGTGGAGGACATTTTGATGACCTCTGGCCATTTCGAATGTGCATCCACGGCGATTAAAAACATTGAGTCCATAAATGGACCAGCAAAATCAATGTGTACCCATTGCCATGGAGATGAGGGCCACTTCCATGGGTGTAGCGGGGCCTGTGGTGGAGCGTTTTGGACTTTCTGGCATCCTGTGCATCTCTTGGTCATTTCCTCGATTTCTTTATCGATACCCGGCCACCACACAAACGCCCTGGCTAGGCTCTTCATTTTTACCCCTCCCAGATGACCCTCATGAAGCTCATTGAGCACTCTATCTCTCAACTTGGGTGGAATTACCACTCGGGATCCACACATCAAGGTCCCCCGGCACACTGACAGCTGTTCTCTCCTTGGCGAGAATGCTGGCAACAGTGAGTCGCCATGTGCTGGCCATCCCTTCACTGTCAAATCATAGACCCGAGAGAGTGTCGGGTCATTTCGGGTTTCCTTCTCTATATTTGAGTTTGTAACAGGCAGACATTCGACTATGGTCGAATGGAATATCTCAACAGGGTCCACTGCAGGTGCTTCCTCCACCGTAGGTAGCGGCAGGCGCGACAGCCCATCAGCGTTTCCATGCTGTTTCGTGCCTTATACTCTATGTCGTATTGATGTGCCCCTAGAAAAAAGGACTATCTTTGCAGCCGTTGCGCCGTCATCACCGGAACACCCTTCTTTGGGTTAAAAATGGAGACAAGAGGCTGGTGATCAGTCAGTAAGGTGAATTTCTGCCCGTGCAGATAGTGATTGAACTTCTTCACCCCCCACACCAGGCTGAGGGCCTCCCTGTCAATCTGGGCGTAGTTACGCTCGGCTGAGGTTAACGAGCGTGATGCAAAGGCTATTGGCCTCTCTGAACCGTCAAGGAATTTGTGCGACAGCACCGCTCCAATGCCGTAGGGAGACGCATCACATGCCAACCGAATCAGTAGTGTTGGATTGTAGTGGGCCAATACTTCTTTTGAAGTGATTAGGCATTTACATTTCTGAAAGGCACGCTTACACTCATCACTCCATTTCCATGCTACTCCAGTTTGCAGCAGGGCATTCAGTGGGTGCAGAATTGTAGACAAATTTGGCAAGAACTTATGGTAGTAGTTCACCAACCCGAGGAACGACCTCAGTTGCGACACATTTTCCGGTGCTGGAGCCTTGACTACTGCTTCAATCTTGTCTGGGGACTTATGTAACCCCTCTTCATCAATTACGTGGCCACAATACGAGATTTGTTTCCTGAAAAACTCGCATTTGGGGCGGTTGGCTCGTAGCCCATATTCTCGTAATCTAGTGAGCACCTGCTCCAGGTTGGCAAGGTGTTCACTGTCATTTCCGCCCGTAACCAGGATGTCGTCCAAATAACACTGGGTCCCCGGGATCCCTTGCAGGACTTGTTCCATCGCTCTCTGCCAAATAGCCGGAGCTGATGCTACCCCGAATACCGGTCGGTTATACTGGTAAAGACCTTTGTGAGTGTTTATCGTGAGGTATTTTCTAGATGCTTCTTCTACCTCCATTTGTAGATACGCTTGGGCCAGATCAATCTTCGTAAAGCGTTTCCCTCCAGATAGTGAGGCGAAAATATCTTCTATCCGCGGAAGTGGATATTGTACTGTGTGAAGGACTGGGTTCACAGTTACCTTAAAGTCCCCACAGATGCGAACCTTCTTCGGTTCCCCAGGCGTGCTGCTCAATGATTTCTTCATTACAGGAACGATGGGTGTGGCCCAGTCGCTCCAGTCCACCTTGGACAGCACACCCGAATGCTCCAGACTCTCCAGCTCTGCTTCGACGGCTGGGTGGATCGCATACGGTACCGGTCTGGCCTTAAAACATTTTGGGTTTGCGTTATCTTCAATTTTTATCGTTGCCGTTACGCCTTTTAGAGTCCCAAGTCCTTGCTGGAACACCTCTTTCGCGTCAGTTAAAATTTTTGACAGTCGTCCAGGTGTGACGTCGTCATCCTTTTTGTCAGCCACAGTTAGCGCCTGAATGGAATGCCAATCCAATTGTATTTTTCGGATCCATTCACGTCCCAATAATGGTGGTCCTCCATCTTGTAGTATATATAGATACAGTTTCTGTGTTTCCTTGCCGTTGTATTTAACGGGCTCCCTTATTTTTCCTCTGGGGTAGACTTTTTGCCCCGTATATGTCTTCAAGACAATGGACGTGTCCTTCAAGGGTATGTGTGAGAATAGCCGCTCGTAGTCTCATCGATTCATGACTGTTAGGGCTGATCCTGTGTCCAATTCCATCTTTACTTGGGACCCTGCTATCATGAGGGTGACCCAAATGGTTCGGTGATCCTCCTTTGCAATCACGTTGTGTAACTTTAGGCAACTTAGTCTCCTGCTCCCGGAGTCATTATCACTCTTCTGATCTTCTGAACTACTGTCCGTCATCTTTTGTACTTTCTTGTACTTTTCCTTAGTAGTTCTTTTAGTGTTGGTTTTCTTTCCCGACCTGCAGACTCGTGCTATGTGTCCCACTTTTCCACATTGCCTGCATACTTTGTCCTTAACCCAGCAATCCTTCTGGTCATGGGTTGTTCTGCCGCAGCGATAGCACTTTTCTGCTCCATATGCCATTTCATTGGTGCTATATTCTTGCGGTTTCTGTTGTATTTCCGCAGCTCCCCATGCTGCTACTTCGTAGGATACTGCAATGCTGAAAGCTTTTTCTAACGTAAGGTCCTTTTCCGAAAGTAGTCACTTCTGGGTTCCTTCACTCTGGAGCCCGCAGACAAACTTATCCCTTAAGGTATCTGCCAGTCCTGCTCCCAACTGGCAGTGTTTCGATAACTTGCGTAGTTCCGTAAGATAGTCAGCATTACTCTCGTCTTTGTGCTGGTTTCTTTTATGGAACTTGAATCTTTCTGCTATCAGCAGCGGTGTAGGGTTTAGATGTTCCTGTAAGATATTGACAATCTCTTCAAAGCTTTTCTCCATTGGTTTAGCTGGGGTAATTAAATTCCGCAATAGGCCATACGTTCTCGCGCCCATCAAATTCAATAATACTGACGCCTTCTTTTCATCGGCCACCTCATTTGCCTTGCAGTACACTTCAATTCTTTCCACATACGTGGTCCAGTCTTCTATTTCATTTTCGAAAGCAGTGATGCTGCCACTCTTCGGCATCTTGGGTGGTTTAAAATGGCGCCTCCCGCACTATTCCTTCTTCCCCAATGGATTAAAATGGCGCCTCCCACGCTTTTCCTTCTTCCCCCTGCTGCCAATGCTGCTCCTAGCGTTCTAACTAGTAATGGCGGTGCCCCGCGGCTTTCTGCGCGTCTCTCTTTTGTTAATTAATTTTCTTAGTTTTATTCTTCTTCGACGCTGTCCACTGCGCATCTCTTTTCCTTCCCCTTTTTTATTTTCTTTAACGCTGCCCGACTCTTGAGCACCGGCCACGCCCTGTGTGCTCCACCCTCTCTCTCTCTTTTTCTTCCCGACGACGCTACTCGGCCCCCTTGCAGAGCCACTCGATCGAGCTCTAGCCCGCCGCAGTCTGGGAAGGGTCAGCGCACTACCTGCTACCAGCCCGATTTGCTGGGACACCTTGACTGGAGAACCAAGCCCAGCTCTCCACAGCTTCCCCTGCGATTCTCTGAACTCCGACGGATCACTGCGCGGTTGCCCACGGTCGACGCCCGTTGCTCTGGCTTTGACCTCCAAGAAGCTTCTTTTCAGGGATGGATCCCCGTGAGGTGATGCAGTACTGCAGGTGAGTTTGAACCTGCTCGTCGCCACTGTAGTGCCGCGTATCAATAACACACGGTCTGCAGGAGAACGGTAATAACAGGTGTTTACTGAACAGAGGGTATGCTGGAACTGAAAGTACAGAAGCCTGCTACGGCTTTATATACAGGTGTGGTCACTGCCGGTACTACAGTATAAAAGCAGTTCTCTCTTAAAGGTACGTACACAACAATTTTGAATTTATATTTGAATTTGCACAGGATAGGATGCAGATAGTAGAGTTCTGCATGAGTTTGAGTCAGGTGAAGCATGGAAGACAGATTAGGAGAGCAGTGGAAAAGTCGAGCCCAGAAATACGGATGAACAGTTCAGTGATGACGGGGTAAGGTAGAGATGGATGCATTCGATGCTTCAAAGATGCAAATATGTGGTCTTGGTGAAGGATAAGATGTAGGGCTATAAATTCAGCTCAGGTTCAAACAAGGCACTCAGATTGCAAGTGATCAGCAGCTCGCCGACTTAATGCAAATGAGGCCTAACCTTGAAAATGGTTTGGACCTCACGATACTGGTATGAGGAAGGTGGTGTGGTGGAATGTTGAAAATTGCCCCCCACAATGCTTGATTCATGTTACAAAAGAGAAATTCATATTGGTAAACATTACTGCATCACTTGTGTCTGAAATTATCTTATTTTTAAATGTTTTAAATTCGTTTATGGGATGTGGGCACCGCTGGCAAGGCCAGCATTTATTGCCCATTCCTAGTTGCCCTTGAGAAGGTGGTGGTGAGCCACCTTCTTAAACCGGTGCAGTCCATGTGGTGAAGGTACTCCCACAGTGCTGTTAGGGAGGGAGTTCCAGAATTTTGACCCAGCGACGATGAAGGATCGGCGATATACTTCTAAGTCAGGATGGTGTGTGACTTGGAGGGGAACTTGGAGGTGGTGGTTTTCCCATGCGCCTGCTGCCCTTGTCCTTCTAGGTGGAAGAGGTCGCGGGTTTGGGAGGTGCTGCTGAAGAAGCCTTGGTGAGTTGCTGCAGTGCATTTTGTAGATGGTACACACTGCAGCCACGGTACACCGGTGGTGGAGGGAGTGAATGTTTAAGGTGACGGATGGGGTGCCAATCAAGAGGGCTGCTTTGTCCTGGATGGTGTCGAGCTTCTTGAACGTTGTTGCAGCTGCACTCATCCAGGCAAGTGGAAAGTATTCCATCACACTCCTTACTTGTGCCTTGTAGATGGTGGAAAGGCTTTGGGGAGTCAGGAAATGAGACACTCACCACAGAATACCTAGCCTCTGACCTGCTCTTGTTGCCACAGTATTTATGTGGCTGGTCCAGTTAAGTTTCTGGTCAATGGCGACCCCCCAGGATGTTGATGGTGGGGGATTCGGCGATGGTAATGCCGTTGAATGTCAAGGGGAGGTGGTTAGATTCTCACTTGTTGGAGATAGTCATTGCCTGGCACTTCTGTGGTGCGAATGTTACTTACCACTTATCAGCTCAAGCTTGAATGTCGTCCAGGTCTTGTTGCATGCGGGCATGGACTGCTTCAATATCTGAGGAGTTGTGAATGGCACTGAACACTGTGCAGTCATCAGCGAACATCCCCATTTCTGACCTTATGCTGGAGAGAAGGTCATTGATGAAGTAGCTGAAGATGGTTGGGCCTAGGACACTGCCCTGAGGAACTCCTGCAGCGATATCCTGGCTCTGTCCTTCCTCAAAATATTGGTATTTCCCTTCTATATTTAGGACTTAAATGTTAGATTAAGATTCAGATGCCTAAGTTCAAATCCAAAAGCAACTCCAAATGTACCCAAATGTACATTGCTGCTATTTGACTCTCAGCTCTATCGCCGCTTGTCATGTCAGAACAAGGGCCCTTTAGGAATATTTTTATTTCTAAAGGATCTTTAGCAATACAACAGTAACAAAAGCAAAAAGGACAATAGAAAACACTCAGAATGAAACTGAGTAAAGGATTGGATAAGGAGCAAGTTAATGAGAAGCTGTGGTAGCAAAGAGCAGTAGCCTATCTGACTCGGCGTGATGGGACCAGTAATCCCAACCTGAAGAAATGATAGCATAGGAAAAATCTTGGCAGCATGGATTAGACTGCAAGAGAATGTCAGTAAATGGAAAAATTAAAGTGGTGGCAATGGAAATATTTGTGGAGACTGGAAAAGATTTTTTAAATAACTAAGGAAAGTTTAAAAGGATTTAAGTTGTTTAATATATTTTCATACGTGTTTTATGGCTGGAGAGAGATTCTGCCACATCCTTGATCACTTAAAATCAAAGGTAAGTTTTGTTTTTGATATTTTATAAAACTAAAGTTGAACCCATAAGGTAAAAATTCCGAAGTGCGGAATGGTCCCACTGGCGTTAAACTTGCAAGCAGTGAGTGGAAAATCGCCCTGTTGTAAATTTGCCAAGTTCCCACTCTGAATGTGCACCACCCAGCCCGTATTTCCCATCAGTGGAAGGGAGCTCTTAAAGGGACACAGTCCTTTTTGGCTAAAGTTGGTTGCAAACACTTCAACCTTGTCTTTTCCACTCAAGTTTTGGGCTCCACCAACATTGAGGATGTGGATGTTCATGGAGCCTCCTCCTCCCGTTATTTGCTTAATTAGCCCGCCACCATTCACAACTGGATGTGCCAGGGTTGCACAACTTTCTGAACCGCTGGTTGCGGCATTGCTTAGCACTGTCTAAAGCATGCTGCTTTCACTGTTTAGCATGAATGCAGGCCTGTGCTGTAGCTTCACCAGGTTGCCATTTCATTTTCAGGTACGCTTAGTGTTGCTCCCGGCATTCTCTTCTATACTCCTTATTGAACCAGGTTTGGTCATCTGGCTTGATGATGTTAGAAGCGTGAGAGATATGTCGAGCCATGAGGTTACAGATTGTGGTGGTATAAATGCTGCTGATACTGATGGCCCACGGCGCCTCATGGATGCCCAGTTTTGGGCAGTGCCATTTGATGGTGTGTGACAGGATTTGGTCTCCACGCGGATTGTGTATGGTCACTCCTACCCATGCTGTCATGGACAGATACATCTGAAACAGGTAGATTGGTGAGTACGAGGTCAAGTAGGTTATTCCCTTGTGCTGGTTCTCTCACCACCTGTCACAAGCCCAGTCTGCCAGCTATGTCCTTCAGAACTCAGCCAGCTCAGTCAGTAGTGGTGCTACCGAGCCACTTTTGATGATGGACATTGAAGTCCCCCACTCAGAGTACATTCTCTGCCCTTGCTACCCTCAGTGCTTTCTCCAAGTGGTGTTCAATACAGAGGAATACTGATTCATCAGCTGAGGGAGCATGTTAAATGATAATCAGCAGGAGATTTCCTTACTCATATTTGACCTAAAGCCATGAACCTTCAGTGGGTCCAGAGTCAATGTTGAGGACTCCCGGTGCCACTGTACCACTGTGCCGCCACCTCTGGTGGGTCTGCCCTGCCAGTGGGACAGAACATACCCAGGGATGGTGATGGAGGAGTCTGAGATATTGGCTGAAAGGTATGATTCTGTGAGTATGACAATGTCAGGCTGTTGCTTGACTAGTCTGTGGGACAACTTTCACAATTTAGGCATCAGTCCCCAGATCTTAATGAGGAGGATTTTGCAGGGTCGACTTGGCTGGGTGTGCAATTGTCGTGTCCTGATTCGATGCCTAGTTCACAGCCGAGTGGTCCATCCGGTTTTATTCCTGTTTTTCTTTCTAGCAGTTTGATACAACTGAGTGGTTTGCTAGGCCACTTCAAAGGGCAGTTAGGAGTCAACCACGTTGGCGTGGAGTCACATATAGGTCAGACTGGGTAAGGACAGCAGGTTTCCTTTACTTATGGACATCAGTGAACCAGTTGAGTTTTTACGTCAATCTGACAGTTTCTTGTCATTTTTACAGGTATCAACTTTATTTTTCCAGATTAAAAAAGAATCAAATTAAATTTTTCAAAATGCCATGGTGGGTTTTGAAAATGTGTTCTCTGGATCATTAGTCCAGGTCTTTGGATTACTACTGTAGTAGCATGACCACTATGTTACAGAACCCATTAAGCAACTGATTTATTTCTCTCTTTTATGCTAACGGTCCATAAATTTAATATTTTTTACCCTAGTGAAAAGCCCAAAATTCCTCGACTCACGCTCCCAGCAGTTCGAAGGTACTGACTCTGCCAGAGTTTGTGGGATCAGTAGGAGGGAGCAGGTGAGCTCAAGAGCCACTACCATATCTGCGCGACCTATCTGTCCCATGCCCATGGAAACTTGGCAGGGGGAGTTTTGTAGAGGTTCATCCCTTTACTCCAGCACATTCTCCTCGGCCCCCTGAGCATGGTGATGATTTTTGTTTAAATTGATCTCTTCGGGGGACCAGATTCTTGCCTGGCCCGGACTCTACCAGTAAGGCCCATATACACCCTAGTGGAGGCTGGTATGCCTCCACTCATTCAACGTACTGGGCAGCACAGAAACGCCGGGGCCCAGTTGAGGATAAGGAGCGGAAACTCTGAGTTTAAGGAGTCCCCGTCCATGGCTTTAACCCCTGCCTGTCATTTGGTTTGTAAGGGGATGACAGAGGTTCTACCACTTACAAGGCTGCCAGGAAACTTCCAGAAATGGCAAATGCCTAGTGCAACTGGGTCACCATTATTTTCCTGGGGTTTCTGCCAGTCCCCCATCAGAGTTATGGTAGGATACCCGAGAAAAACCCCAAGAAATTTCAGGGCCGAAGTGTCTTGTGTATGCCTTTGTAACCCTAATTGGTGACTTCTTCTAAGTGACTCCTTAGTGAAAGGTGGAAAGTGGAAGGTGGCTGGCTGCCTCTCGATACTGAAGTGACACTGTACTTCCTCGTGCTGGCTCCT
The DNA here is from genome assembly GCF_052327205.1 of Somniosus microcephalus. Lineage (NCBI taxonomy): Eukaryota > Metazoa > Chordata > Chondrichthyes > Squaliformes > Somniosidae > Somniosus > Somniosus microcephalus. The sequence goes on along the minus strand of NC_140996.1, from coordinate 173,101,877 downwards.
GAAATGGTGCAGCAACTGATGTCAAATAGAATCATACAATCTCACAGCAAAGCAACAGGCTATTCGGTTCATCAACTCTAAACCGATATTTTCCTCCACATGAACCTTCTAGTCGAATCCCATTCTCCTACTCCCTCGCTATTCTCTTTAATATTCCTCTATTTCAAGCAACTATCTAATTCCATTTTAAAATAATTTATAGACCCTGCTTTAACAATTTTAACCACCCTCAGTGTAAAGACATTTTTTCTAATCTTCCTTTTAATTATTTTTCTGATTGTCTTAAATCTGTGCCCTCTCATTACCTTTTTGTCTACCAATGGATAAAAATACCTTATCATAACCCTTGATAATCTTAAAAACCTACATCATGTCACTCTTTACCACTCTTGTAATGATCAATAACATGTCATTCTATAGTGGACACTAGGTGGAGCCGTAGAGCTGTGTAGAGCTGTATATAGTTGTATGTATAAGACTACACTACCCATGAGGCACTAGGCTACACACAAGGCAGCAGTCAAGATGGAAGCCTCTACAGATACTGTACCTAGTCCACATGTGCTCAATAAAGTAACGAGCAAAAGCTAGCTGTGTTCATAATAAGAATGTTTATTTATTAATGAACATAAGATGGTACCAGGATGGTGAAGATCTGCTGAAAATTGTGAAAAGCGACATGGAGAATTTTAAGCCACCAGAGCATTTGAAACTCACAGAAAAAATCGACTACAATTGGCAGACTTTTAAACAGCAATTCGAACTCTACATTGCAGCCATCGGATTCGGTACGAAGCCAGACGCAAGGAAGATAGCGTTGCTGCTTACGGTTGCAGGCCCACAGGCGATAGAGGTATTTAATACATTTGTATTTAATCCAGAGGAGAACAGAGAAAAATTAGAAGATGTGCTAAAACAATTTGATGCACATTGCTCTCCCAAAAAGAATGAGACCTATGAAAGATACATCTTCTGTTCTCGGACACAGCAGCAAAATGAGACTTTTGATAGCTTTATAACTGATCTGAAACTGAAAGCACAGACATGTAATTTCTCTGAGCTCAAAGCATCCATGATTCGTGACCAGATTGTGTTTGGTATTCATGATAAAAAAGTCAGGGAACGTCTGTTGAGAGAAACCGAACTAAATTTGGAAAATGCGGTGAAAATATGTCAAGTCAGCGAGCTAGCTCCGAAGCACGCGAAGACTTTCAGTGAAATCAATAATGATGTGATTGTAATGAGTGATAATGCTGCTGTCGGTGCTGTGTCCTATAAGGGGAAGAAACATGGGCAGAACAGAAATGAAAAGCAATCGGAGGATGAAATTTTTAATTGTAAACGCTGTGGTTACAAACACCAGTTAAGACAATGCCCAGTGTTTGGAAAAATGTGCACAAAGTGTAATGGAAAGAATCACTTTGCCAAACAATGCTTTTCCAAAGTACAAACTAAGAAAGGGCAACGAGTTAATGTAGTTGAGGACACTGATTTAAGTGAGACATTTTTTGTAGGAATGGTGTCATGTGACTCCTTGTAATGATATCAGCAAATAGTGATGTTATTTGCCTGTTTGATTATGATGCCTTACCAGCATGTTTGCAGGTATTGATTACTTATGCCTGACCAGCAGAGGTCATGTGAGAGACAAGCAGTTTGGTTTAGTATCAGTTAAGTTCTAGATGCATCACAAGCATCGTGTCTCCTGTAAAAGCTGTATAAAAGAGTTGAACAGACTTTAGATTAAAAGACATTCTCTTTCATAAATGTCTCGTCATTGAACCCACAAAGAAATCAATACATGGTGTCAGAAGTGATTGAAAGAGATGAAGAGGAAAAATCTGAAGTTAAATCAGCTCTCCACAGATTAGCAAGCCAAAAGAGAACATCGTTGCTTACCATTGGAGAATAGCTAACGAAGTGAAAAAATGGAAGGATTACACCCACCGGCGACGCTTCAGTTGACAGGTAATGTGGCTGAAAATTGGAGGAGGTTCAAACAACGTTTGGGGTTGTATTTATCAGCAATCGGAGCTGACGAGAAAGGTGATAAAATGAAAGCGTCACTGTTCTTACATGTCGTGGGTGATGAAGCGCTGGAGGTGTATAATAACTTCACATTCGCTGCTGATGGAGACAAAATGAAGCTAGATAAAATAATGGAACAGTTTGAGGCCTACTGCATACCTAAACGTAACGTGACATTTCAGAGGCACAGATTTTTCACATGTGTACAGAAAACGGGAGAGACTATTGATCAGTATGTGACTGAACTGAGAAACAGAAGCAAAACATGTGAATTTGGGGGGCTGACAGACTCGCTGATAAAAGACAGACTGGTGTGTGGTATTCCGAATAATGGTCTAAGGGAAAGACTGCTAAGAGAGCAAGATCTAGACCTGGGAAAAGCCATAGCACTGTGTAGGGCTACAGAGACTGTGAAGTCGCAGGCAAAGGAGCTGTTCAGTGACAATAGCTGCAACGTGGATGCAGTGAGAATGAACGGACATAAACCGTTTAACAAAAAGAGCGCCAATGTGAAAAAAGAGGCGTGGCCAGCGAACGAAAATGAAAGGGACAATCGAAAGACATGTAGTCGATGCGGTACACAGCATCCACCAAAAAAGTGTCCAGCATATGGTAAAACATGCAATAGTTGCAACAAAAACAACCATTATGCCCGTTGCTGCAAGAACCAAGTGCAACAAAGCAAGGTCCATGCAGTAGATGAAAGCGACATAGAGGAGTTCTATGTAGATGTTGTGTCTGAAAACAAAAAAGAAGAAAGAGACTGGATGTTGACACTAAAAGTGAATGACATACACATTCCATTTAAATTGGATACTGGAGCACAAGTTAATGTGATATCAGAGACTGATTTTAAGAAAATTAGACCCAGACCAAAGATACATGGAATCAAAGTGAAAGTGACAGGATACTCAGGCACCGATATACCAGTGAAAGGAAGATGCATTGTCAAAGTGACACACAAGGACAGAGAGCACATGTTAGCATTAATCGTGGTGCCAAAGGATGTGCAAGCCATGCTAGGTTTAAAAGCCTGTGAGAGACTGAACCTGGTAAAGAGAGTCCTCATTGTGGAAAGCGAAGGAGAGACAGTCTATGATGAACTGAATGTTGCGTACACACCGGGTAAGCTGATGTATACAGCAGACACGTTGTCCAGAGCTGTTGACCCAGGAGAGCCCGCAAACACAGTGAAAAGACTGAAGTACAAGGCAAAAGACAGTGGAACTGACTTCTACCAAAGCATGCTTGTATACCGCACAACGCCACTCGAGTGTGGTAAGTCACCAGCCCAACTCCTTATGGGACGTCGGCTAAGGTCAAAGCTACCCATCCCGGAGAACCTCCTGAAAACAAAAGAGGGGGAGAAAGTGAGGAAGTTCAAAGAGCAACAGAAAGAAAAGCAAAAGTATTACTATGACAGAGGAACACAAAACCTACCTGAACTCCACATTGGTGACCAAGTAAGGTTCAAAGACAAAACAAACACATGGACGCAGAAGGGAACTGTCCTGAGTGAAGTTCAACCAAGATCATACACCATTCAGACAGATGAGGGTGCTGTTCTGAGAAGAAATCGTCGAGGTCTTCTCATGGGACCAGCCACAGCAGGTCAAGAGACTGATACTGTTGAACAACCTGATCACACAGCTGAGAACACATCATCTGAGGCAACAACTCAGATTCAAGGACAATCAATCAGAAAATCCTCAAGACACGTGAAGCCTCCTGAGAGACTCATTGAGCAAATTTAAGGACTATTGTTATAGAAGGAAGTAATGTTATCTTATTCTTTCTTCAAGTTCTAGTGTATTGACATATTTCATGTGAACACACAAAGCAAGGTTAAAAAACCTTGATCATGATAATGATAATGTAAGTTCATTAAGTGTTACAGTTAAAATGCAGATTAATACAAAGAAAACATGTTGTTAGTTAAAAGTAAAATACTTTTGTTTTAAGAAAAGGAGATGTAATGATATCAGCAAATAGTGATGTTATTTGCCTGTTTGATTATGATGCCTTACCAGCATGTTTGCAGGTATTGATTACTTATACCTGACCAGCAGAGGTCATGTGAGAGACAAGCAGTTTGGTTTAGTTTCAGCTTCGTTCTAGATGCATCACAAGCATCGTGTCTCCTGTAAAAGCTGTATAAAAGAGTTGAACAGACTTTAGATTAAAAGACATTCTCTTTCATAAATGTCTCATCATTGAACCCACAAAGAAATCAATACACTCCTTAGTGAAAATTGGAAAGTGGAAGGTGGCTGGCTGCCTCTCGATACTGAAGTGACACTGTACTTCCTCGTGCTGGCTCCTGAAATGGTGCAGCAACTGATGTCAAATAGAATCATACAATCTCACAGCAAAGCAATAGGCTATTCGGCTCATCAACTCTAAACCGATATTTTCCTCCACATGAACCTTCTAGTCGAATCCCAATCTCCTACTCCCTCGCTATTCTCTTTAATATTCCTCTATTTCAAGCAACTATCTAATTCCATTTTAAAATAATTTATAGACCCCGCTTTAACAATTTTAACCACCCTCAGTGTAAAGAAATTTTTTCTAATCTTCCTTTTAATTATTTTTCTGATTGTCTTAAATCTGTGCCCTCTCATTACCTTTTTGTCTACCAATGGATAAAAATACCTTATCATAACCCTTGATAATCTTAAAAACCTATATCATGTCACTCTTTACCACTCTTGTAATGATCAATAACATGTCATTCTATAGTGGACACTAGGTGGAGCCGTAGAGCTGTGTAGAGCTGTATATAGTTGTATGTATAAGACTACACTACCCATGAGGCACTAGGCTGCACACAAGGCAGCAGTCAAGATGGAAGCCGCTACAGATACTGTACCTAGTCCACATGTGCTCAATAAAGTAACTAGCAAAAGCTAGCTGTGTTCATAATAAGAATGTCTATTTATTAATGAACATAAGATGGTACCAGGATGGTGAAGATCTGCTGAAAATTGTGAAAAGCGACATGGAGAATTTTAAGCCACCAGAGCATTTGAAACTCACAGAAAAAATCGACTACAATTGGCAGACTTTTAAACAGCAATTCGAACTCTACATTGCAGCCATCGGATTCGGTACGAAGCCAGACGCAAGGAAGATAGCGTTGCTGCTTACGGTTGCAGGCCCACAGGCGATAGAGGTATTTAATACATTTGTATTTAATCCAGAGGAGAACAGAGAAAAATTAGAAGATGTGCTAAAAAAAATTGATGCACATTGCTCTCCCAAAAAGGATGAGACCTATGAAAGATATATCTTCTGTTCTCGGACACAGCAGCAAAATGAGACTTTTGATAGCTTTATAACTGATCTGAAACTGAAAGCACAGACATGTAATTTCTCTGAGCTCAAAGCATCCATGATTCGTGACCAGATTGTGTTTGGTATTCATGATAAAAAAGTCAGGGAACGTCTGTTGAGAGAAACCGAACTAAATTTGGAAAATGCGGTGAAAATATGTAAAGTCAGCGAGCTAGCTCCGAAGCACGCGAAGACTTTCAGTGAAATCAATAATGATGCGATTGTAATGAGTGATAATGCTGCTGTCGGTGCTGTGTCCTATAAGGGGAAGAAACATGGGCAGAACAGAAATGAAAAGCAATCGGAGGATGAAATTTTTAATTGTAAACGCTGTGGTTACAAACACCAGTTAAGACAATGCCCAGCGTTTGGAAAAATGTGCACAAAGTGTAATGGAAAGAATCACTTTGCCAAACAATGCTTTTCAAAAGTACAAACTAAGAAAGGGCAACGAGTTAATGTAATTGAGGACACTGATTTAAGTGAGACATTTTTTGTAGGAATGGTGTCATGTGACTCCTTAGTGAAAGGTGGAAAGTGGAAGGTGGCTGGCTGCCTCTCGATACTGAAGTGACACTGTACTTCCTCGTGCTGGCTCCTGAAATGGTGCAGCAACTGATGTCAAATAGAATCATACAATCTCACAGCAAAGCAACAGGCTATTCGGCTCATCAACTCTAAACCGATATTTTCCTCCACATGAACCTTTTAGTCGAATCCCATTCTCCTACTCCCTCGCTATTCTCTTTAATATTCCTCTATTTCAAGCAACTATCTAATTCCATTTTAAAATAATTTATAGACCCCGCTTTAACAATTTTAACCACCCTCAGTGTAAAGAAATTTTTTCTAATCTTCCTTTTAATTATTTTTCTGATTGTCTTAAATCTGTGCCCTCTCATTACCTTTTTGTCTACCAATGGATAAAAATACCTTATCATAACCCTTGATAATCTTAAAAACCTATATCATGTCACTCTTTACCACTCTGAGCTCTAGTGAAAAGAGACCCAACTTCTCAGGTCATCCTGGTGCAATGACTGGCTAATCCTAGTTGCTTTCCCTCACATCTACTATCATTTGTGTGGAGATGTGCAACAGCTTGAGGCAGCAGCCTCATCCATGCCATTCCAGCCTCGTTCCTGCTGCTAGGCCGTCCGTCAGCATGTCCATTCATCTGTATAGGAGCAGACCTTGGGCAGCAGTGAAATCAGTGAAACTCTAGCTCAAGTTCATCTCAATCTGATGCCCTGGTATGTTGAAGCTGAACAAGAAAGACAGTTCTAGATTAGAGCCTAAGGTCTTTAGCAGCAGTCTGAGCATTCACAAGAAGTACTATGAATGTGTGTTACAACCACCGGGGAATCCATTGCAGATGGCAGGGAGATGCTGCATAGTAGACTGCAATGGAGACAAACCTTCCTGCACAACTGTACAGAAATGGCTAGTGGACACTCCGAGCCACAATTTGCAGGCATTTTATACAGACTTAAATGAGTCCAGTAGACAAGTGTCTTCAGACAGCAATCTTCTTTTGTAAGCAGGCCCTCTAAGGTCCAAACCTGAGGCACTGCAACTTAAGAAAGAAGTCAAGATCTTTCTCCTGCCAGCAGGTTCCAGCTTCTCCACTTGCTCTCCCTCACAAGTCCATTATCTCAATCCTCTCGGGCGGATGTGGCTGTGCTGGTGTTTGTGACAGATGTTGTTTGTGAAGCAGAGTGTTATGAATTGCTGATTTGTTCTCAGGCACTCTGACTGCTGGCTGGCTGGCTCCTCCGGCAAGCCAACAAAAACAAAAAAAGGAACATATATTACAACAGTGGCTGCAAGAAACCCTTTGAAAATGATTCCTTGGCAACATGCTGCATGCGATGGTGTTGTGCTTGAGTGTGAGCCTGTGTATTCTTCCATACAGCAGCTTGAAAAGCAACATTAAATGTCAACATCCAAGTTGATCAACCACTCTATGGCCTCTGATGTTACAGAGTAGGGAGGGATCTTAGCGAGTAATGGTTCACAAGATGCTCCATGGTTTGGATAGCCTCCTCACACTCGTACACCGGGCTATCCTTCATTTTTCATTTATGTAGCAGGTGGTTGAACACCCATATGAAGTTTTGATGTGGTTTGCAGTGATCCATATTTTACCTGGCATGGGGATATCAGGTAGTTCATCCATAGGGTCCATGAGCAGGTCCTGATTCTTGACCTGGCTGGTTTCCCTCATCCTCCACCACTTATCTTTAGGTGAGAGTTCCAAGGTTTCAAGAGTTTTGGCTGCTAACCAGAAGCGGTTCCTGGACGCCAGGCGGCATTCCTGGAGCTTCTGGAGGTCTTCATTTATAGGCAGGTCTAACTTTTCCAGGGCCCAATGTATTCTCTCATTAGAGCTGCTTCTCTTCTGAGAAGTGGTGGCAAGATATGTGCAAGGAAAAGGGAGACAGACTGTAGGTTTTGGTTTCAGCACCCCTGTGATGTTCAGTTGCACGTCAACAAGATTTGTATATGCACTTCCTGGCTATGCTGGTGTGCAATATAGAGCTACTGAGAAAACAAGGGCCTAGGTGGTGGTCCACAGGGTGTGAGCGTCTGCTCTCCAGCTGGTCCCACCTAATTTGTGGATTAGGTTGATCCAAGTCTTTACCTTGGCTGCAGTTTTCGGCAGATGTTGACAGTATGAGATTATGACCCACAACTACTCTAAGGTCATTTGGGAAGTCCTCGTGCCTAAGTTCAGTACCACAGAAGAGAGCACTCAGTCGCTTTTCCGCATGCCGGTTGCTCAAATGAAATTTTGAAATGTACAGGCAAGTGTTTTCTGAAAATTCGGATGAAGCCCCCACAGCTTATAATGGACCTCAAGTATTTTCAGGTCTTCTGCAAGCGTGTGTTCTGCTTGGGCAAGAGTTCTCGCTCGGATGACTATCGGAAGGTAATTTTCATATCCAAATTTCCTTGACTGGGTTGGCATGATGTCACCGATGTAAATATTAAAAAGTCATAGTGCCAAGATTGAGCTCTGCAGGAGCCCATTATTCAGGAATCGAGGTCAGCTGATCTGCTCCATGAAATGTACACGGACTGTTCCATCCAGGTCTCAACCCACATTGCTCCTTGAGAATGTAATCCTCAAAGAGTGGCATGAATCTATGGATTAACATCCTTTCTAGGAGCTTGTGCATACTGCACACCAATGATAATGTTTCAGATCATCAGCTGCTTTCCCCAGTTTCAGGATGGCAACGACCTTTGCATGTTGCCATAACTGGCCAGAGGGATGCACAATGGTAATGAAGCAGACCAGCCAATTGAGGAAATGTTGGCCTTGGTTCTTCAGGAATTCTAGGAAGACGCCATCTGAGCCTGTAGTTTTGCCAGATTTGGTAAGTGCCAAACTTTGTCTACTTATGCCCTGGTGAATGGCCTTGTTAAATATGATGTTGGTGGGCAGTCAGAAAGGGAGCGAAGCAGCTCTTTTTTTATTTTCCTTTTTTGATGGCCAACTACTGGATCTTGGAATTCAGGAGCTTTTGGGTGGCAATAGCATCAGCTGTGACATGCGGGGCTCTACTTTGGGATCGGCTACCACCACCAAGGTTATGGAGAAGTCTCCAGGTTTCCCTGCTCGAGTAAGTGAAATCTAGGATCTTCATGATCCTTACTTGATGGCTTCTGGTGTTGAAGAATGCAAATCCAAGAAGCAGTTGTTTCAGAGTTCTTGTCTCACAAATGTTGTCAACCCACGTTTCAGGTGGTGTTGGGACGCTGCTAACTTATAGCCAGAAATGTGATATTTTGATGCTTTACTGCTATCTCAAGAGAGTCTCTTGTAGCGTGGGAATGTAAATCTTCAGTGTGTATAGCAACTTGGTCAAGTAGTTGGAATTTGCAAATCAGAGGCCGTCCACATTGAGGTGACAGACACGAAAATGTGGGTCTATGGGCTAAAAATCGGTGGCCGGCACGAGAGTTGCCAGGGCCAGCACTGCCTCGGGTTAACAGCCGCTGAAAATGGACGAAGCGGTACGAGAGAAAAATTCATGCTGGGGGGCTAAAGAATTTTAGCCAGCGTTAACTTACTGTGTAACACCCTCCTGGTGGCGTTAGTACAGGTACCAGAGGCGAAGTTGCCATCCAAAATCAACGTTCACTTCCAACAGCCTCTGGAAGCGAGACAGTAGAGTTCGTTAGGCATTGTGGGAAATTGAAAGGGCAATGCATTAAAAGGGCAATGTCTTCTGAACTGATAAAAATAAAAATGAAGTAAAAAATGCAGTTTTTAGCCCTTACTGCCTTTTAAAAAAAAATTAACATTAAAAAGAAGTCCCAAATGGGAGTTTTCAGCTCTTAAAGCTGAATTCCCTTCCAAACCTCAAAAAATGGGAAAAGTGCTTCAGCACTAACACAAATGGCTCAGCAAGCCAGGGAAGGGGCACCCAGGGTCTCACACGCAGCTCTCCAGCTTTGTGCAGGGGGTCAACACTGCAAGAGCGGTCCTCTACCCACAGGGGCCAAGAGGCCCTCCAGAAAGAACGATGTGGGACCACATCACCGAGGCCGTCACTGCCAGCACTGTCGCCCCCACCACCTGGCTCCAGTGTCCAAAGAAGCTTCATGCCCTCAGACCACTGGTCAAGGTCAGTAGATGTATCTTCAAAAGCTGTCTCTTACCAACTGAATCACTATCCTTACACACTGATCAATGCACAACTCCCACCCCACTCCGCCCCCAACCAAACATTCACCCACCAACAATCTGTACCAATCACAAGGCACACCTCCCATTCCTAGCCTCACCTCACCCCCTTGGAGGACATTGTGCAGGTCATTCTTGGCAGGGGCATGGCTGAGCCCCTGGCCAGCAGCGGGGCTGAAAGGGTACAAGATGCTGCTATCCTCATACGTTATCCTCCTTCTGGCATGCACCTCTTGCTTTCCCGCCATCCCCTCACCACAATTCCACCCTTGTGCCTTCCTCATTTCACACACCCAAGAAATGCAGCCTGCCCGGCCAGTGGTTGACCAAGAAAAGGGAGAGGAGACTGAAGAAGAAGAAGAAACACCATCACTCGATTTGACACTCCCAGCCACTAGCTCCTCAAAGTCGACCAGCAAGGCCATTTGCAGTGCCCCCCAGCCATGCGGCAGCCACTGGGGTAGCACTGCATGACAGGCAAAGGCACACACAAGACAGCCACTAAGAGAATGCATAAGGGTGATGAGTTGATTTCTTGATGTCATATTGGATGGATAGATGTATAAAGTTGGATTGGAAAGTTTGCTTTGTGGTGGCTTTTATTTCAGCATTGTGGCCAAGAGGACACTTTGATGGTCAGTAGCAGAGAGAAGGTAAGGTGTGGGACAAATGTTGAAAGGGGAATTGGGGTTGTGGTCACTGATACCGCAGGCAGATGATTCCATTCTGGATATCCTGGCCAGAAAGGGGCTGTCTGGGTTGCATCCTTCCTTCTGCTTCCTCCTCTTCTGCTCCTTCCACCTCCCTTTGTGAGCGGAAGCTGTAAATCTGAAATGACAGCCTAAAATGCTGGAAATACTCAGCAGGTCAGGCAGCTCTCTCGCCACAGATGTTACCTGACCAGCTGAGTATTTGCAGCATTTTCTGTCTTCCCAGAGACTTCCTTTACTATCCGAAGCCTTGCAAGTGTCTGGCAGCACTCCCTACACACTTAAAAAACTGTTAACATGTATTGCAGCAAGCCACTACTTCAATAAAATCCAAAAGAACCCAGCCCAAAAACTTAAATGCAAACTTACCTGAAAGATGTGAATGTCCCTTTTAGAGTTGCTGACAGCACCTCTGTCAGTCTGCTGCACAATAGGTTTACATGGCGAGCTTAGAACCCAGCGCTGGACTCAGCACTAATGCCCAAGTTCAACTAGGTGACGTTAAGTCAGCGTGCACGTCACCTCTCCCTCATTTCAATTTGCAGGGCAATGGATGTTACCGGCAGCATTGCCGGGGCTTGAAAAATGGCGGACGCTGTGGGACCCGCCACCAGCTGGCGAAAGAGTGACAGCCGCCCTCTTAACGCAACTTTTTGCCGGTAATGGGTGGCGTTTAGCCCCCAAATTTTTAGCCCTATGTCTCTCGTTTGGTGTTGGCCCCGTCTTGGTTAGGAATGTCAAGTGTGATGCTCTTTGGACTGGGAGGCCGTTGATTGGTGCTCAGTCGCCTTGGTCGTGTTGGAGCACTTAACAGATAGGGCCACGTGAGAGATGCCATCTTCCTCTCTGTGTGCCAGTCCATGAGTTAGTAAGGGAAGAAAACATAATAATACAAGAATGGTACTAAGATTGAGGGAAGCATCAGTTTTACCATCTCCCACTATGCGTGTGATGCCAATAATATGCAGCATGGCCTCTATAAAAGTTGTCAGACCTGAAACTTGGCATTGCTTTTTCTGTGGGGATTTATTCCTTCTAGTTATGGGCCATCTTGCCCTGCAAGCAGAGAAGTAGTGTTGAGATGTTGGAAGTTGCAAGAGTACATTCAGTGACCACCAAGTGCCCATGGTGCATCACAGCATATGCAGCTAGGTTGTATTGCATAGTACTTACAGCACAGAAACAGGCCGTTCGGCCCAACCGGTCTATGCTGGTATTTATGCTCCACACGAGCCTCCTCCCACCTTACGTCATCTCACCCGATCAACATAACCTTCTATTCCTTGCTCCCTCATGTACTTACCTAGCTTCCCCTTAAACGCATCTATGCTATTCGCCTCAACTACTCCATCTGGTAGTAAGTTCCACAAGTTGTGTTATAAGGATTTTCATGAGAAGCCCTCTTATCCAATGGGCTGGATTTTAAGGAGGAGGGTGGGTTGGGGGCGGGGGGGCACTCCGAGGAAGTCGGGCAATCCAGAAGGCCGGGTTTCCCGCAGGCCCTGACAACTTTAACGGTAGGTCCTGATTTGCATGCGAGGCCTCGGTTTCCCACCCACAGCCAGCCAGATTGAGAGGCTGGCTGGCTGCGGGCGGGTAGGCCTGCGGCACTAGGCCGCAGAGAGGAATGGAAGGAGGGATTGCATGGGGGCCGACTGCAGCAGCACATGGGGGGTGGTCTGAGGATGATCTTGGGCTAGGAGGAGCACGGGGAAAGCCGAAGGAACCGAGGTGGGGGTGGGGGGTGCGGTGTGGGGGGCTCATGGAGAGATCGGTGGCCTGGGGGTTGGGGAGGGTTCTCCGATTGCAGGAGGTGGGTTAGGCAGCGACCCTGGATCCAGGAGGTAGGTGTAAAGGCACTTACCTTCTGGATGCAGCAGTCCCCACCTTGCTGTAACTGCCGGGTTTCACAAATTGTGTAAAGCCCATCCAAGTGCAGTTAAAAACAAAATGGAGGTTAAAAAAGAGGCTTCCACCCTCGTTATAATATTTAAATTGATGCCCCACCCCCCTGGGAGCGGGTTGGTCGCCCGTCCCCCTTCCCGCCTCCATTAAAACCGATGGTGGGCGGGTTGGAGACGGGATCAGGTCGGGAATACCGTTTATAACAATTTAACTGCCCCCACGCTCCAAACCCACCTGTTTTTTTGTGGGACAAGAATTCCAGTTATATGTTGCAGCTCAAACATGTGCTCAGTTGTAGTGTGGCTATGCATAGTAAGCAACGAGCTGTAGGTTGCCTGAGTCCTTTGTATGGGGCAGCAGTAAATGTGTAACACGTTGACAGGCAACAGTTTGTGACCTGCATACTTGTGCAATTTGTCTGGTATGGGGTACAGTGGAGTAATCTTAGTTTTGCAGCTTCCTTAAAGTCTGCCATCTTCTCATACATCTGTTCCGGGTGTTGAGTCTGTGTTTACAAGTGCAGTTATACTGAATAACAGGACACAGACTACAGAAGTAAGTAAACAGGTCTTTAGTGATTGAGGGTCAGGGCGGAACTGAGGTACACTTTGCTCCGCAGGGTTTATATACCGGTGTGGTCACCACCGGTACTACAATGTACAGGAGCCATTAAAAAGTAGTCCATCACCTTAAGGTATCCTCTTAAGGTAGTACAGGTTACATACACTACAATTCCTCCCCTTTTAGCTTAACAGTGGACACCCCCAATTAATACACTACATGGATAACATATATACAATTTACACACAAGAACTGTTCAAAGATTCAGTTTCTGAGGAGGCCTCCTGATCCGGCCCGGATAACGCCTTTCCGGGATCTCTGGTTCCCGTTGCTGGGGTGACTCATCCACTTGATCTCCTATGGATTCAACATCATCCAATACGTTCGAGTCTGAGATAGATGCTACAGGCTCAATAAGTTCTTCAACTGGTGTCTCTGCCATAGACATGGGGTCGACCCTTGTTCTCGATTCCACAAGTTGGTCAGCATGACGTCGTATTACGTTCTCTCCAACGTCTACCATGTACATCAAGGGTCCCTGTCGTGCACGAATTGTCCCAGGTTGCCATTTATCATCCCTATAGTCCCTGGCCAACACTGGTTGTCCTATTTCAAAACTACGAGTGGCCTTTTTATTTACATGCTGGAATTGCTTGTTTTCGACTTCCCGTCGCACATTGGGTTTTAACAAATCCAACCGGGACCGCAACCTTCTGTTATAGAACATTATGGCAGGGCTTTGATTTGTTACTGCATGCGTGGCGTTTCGGTACGCCATTAGGAAATTGTCCACCTTGTGTTGTAGTGGAATATGATCTTCACTCATGGCCTTTATCGCCTTTTTGAACGTTTGTACAAATCTCTCGGCCAACGCATTTGTAGCCGGATGATATGGGGCAGATGTATAGTGTTTCACCCCATTCTTTTTCATGAATTTCTGGAATTCTTCTGACACGAACTGTGGTCCATTGTCTGAACATATTTGCTCCGGCAATCCATTCCTTGCAAATATGGTTCTTAGAACTGCAATCGTCCTCTCAGAGGTAGTGGTCGACATCTTAATCACTTCTGGCCATTTAGAATGTGCGTCTACTGCTATCAAAAACATGGAATCCATGAATGGACCTGCAAAGTCGATATGCACACGTTGCCATGGGGCTGAAGGCCATTCCCACGGATGCAGCGGTGCAATTGGAGGTGCATTTTGAACTTTTTGGCACCCTGAGCAGCTTTTAGTCAGATCCTCTATTTGTTTGTCGATACCTGGCCACCACACATAGGCCTAGAAATTCAGTTGGTTGCACCAGCCGTTAGCGCCTTAGGAGGAGTAGATGTCGGGCGCTAGGCGGCTAGCGCCTGGGCGCAGCGCGAACTGCGCCTCGCCCCAACTTCACTAGAGATTTAGCGGCGGCGCAAAGTCTTTGCGCGCGCTCAGCTGCGCGCGCAGATCATGACGTCATTTCCTCGTGCAATGCCATTTGTGCGCCCCCAACCGGAAATTCAGTGGCGACGCCCCATTGTGCGCCTGGCGCCCCTAGCGACTGTTAGAGTGGAACGGTGCTCAGCCGATGCGGGGCGCGGGGGGCGCAAATTAAAGGGCACTCCTCCTGCAATATAAAAGGCTGCCATTTCGCAGCACTCCTTCTTGAGAAACGGATCTTTGGGGAGAGACCAAGGTAGATAGCTTTCTGCTTTGGCCCAACACTCGGACAGGTACTTCTGGCTTCAGGCCACAGCTTTCCACTAGTCTTTGCCTTCATTGACATCTCATTGTTTGCCAGCATATTTTGGGGGCTGCAATGGGTGTCAACGCTGGCTTTCTCAATTACATCCAAAGGGCTCACAGACGCCGTGAGAGAGTGGCAGCCCTGGCTAGACGGAGAGGGGACAACAGGCGTCGGCAAAGGAGGCCTTACCCACCCAGGGTATACCGCCAGCAGTTCTCCTATCTCAACATGTCTGAGGAGCAGTGTGTTCGGAGGCTGCGATTCAGAAGGGACGTGGTCACAGAGATCTGCCAGCTGCTTGGCGGTGATCTGCAGCCACAGCTGAGGAGCAGGACGTCTCTGTCGGTGGCAGTGAAGGTGACGGTGGCTCTCAACTTCTATGCCACCGGCTCCTTCCAATCCGCTACTGGGGACATTGCCAAAATCTCCCAGTTCGCCGTGCATTGCTGCATCCGCCAGGTGACCAATGCCCTTTTCAAAAGGAGACGTCAGTTCATCTCCTTCTCCATGGCCCTTGCCAAGCAGCAACAGCGTGCAATGGGCTTTGCAGCATTCGCGGGCTTCCCCATGGTGCAGGGCGCCATTGACTGCACGCATGTGGCTTTGCGGGCACCTCTGGAGAATGCCGAGGATTACCGCAACCGGAAGGGCTACCATTCGCTGAACGTCCAGCTGGTGTGTGACCACAGGCAGCTCATCCTAGTTGTCAATGCCCGCTTTCCAGGCAGCAGCCACGATGCCTTCATCCTGCGCCAGACTTCTGTGGCAGACATGTTCCAGGCACAGCCTCACCCACGAGGATGGCTTATCGGGGACAAAGGCTATCCTTTGTGTACCTGGCTGATGACCCTGCTCCGTGCGCCCAGCACCCCTGCTGAAGAGGGATACAACGAGAGCCATCAAACGACCAGGAACATAATCGAACAAACAATCGGCGTCCTGAAGCAACGGTTCCGCTGTCTGGATCGTTCCGGTGGAGCCCTACAGTATTTGCCGGAGCGAGTCTCCCATTTCGTGGTCGTTTGCTGCATGCTGCACAACCTGGCTATCCGCAGGACTCAGCCACTGCCACCAGAGATTGGAGGACCATCTGAGGAGGAGGAGGAGGAGGAGGGGGAGGAGGAGGACCAGCACAGGAGGGAGGCAGAAAGTGCAAGGGCCGCCCGTCGCCGGCTTATTGAACATCGGTTCTAGGCCCCCTCTCAGGGACTGGCTTGTGCCAATGTCAGCAGATGAATGTAGCCGCTCCACAAGCCCTCAGCCGAGCAGGGCAACCAGGACTTAACCAAAAAACCATGCACACTGCAATTTAACAGCAATAATTTATTGAAAACCTCTGCCCTTCCCACATTACATGCTCATGTGGAGAAGTCCCCTCCAAAAACACAAAACTACCAGTCTCGGCCTTACAAAAAGAAAGAAACACACCAGTCTCGGCCTTACAAAAAGAAAGAAAGACACCAGTCTCGGCCTTACACAAAAACAACTGCACCAGTGTCGGCCTTACAACAAGCACCGGGCATTTTTGCATACCTCTACTTTTTGCCCTGCGAGGGCGATGCCTTGCGCATCCTTGCCTGGCCCCTGCCCGCCCTGCTGCTCCTCCTCAATGGGAGCCCAGTGGCTGCAGCAAGGCTGGGGGAAGGCTGCTGAGGGGCAGATGGCGAGACGGCAGATGCCCTTGGGGGTCGGCCTGCACCAGCTCTGGCCTTGGAGTGGCCGGCTGCTGACTGCTCCAACTCTGGCTGGGCGGCAGCAGTCTGTCCAGCAGCTCGTGGCAGCTGCAATGGCGGAGTGGCAGTGTCGGCTGCAGGAATGGTGGCAACCTGGCAGATCGCAGGTGCTCGCTGGTCGCCTGAGACATTTGCACTCACACGGGCCAGCACTGCAGCATGCGCAGCAAACAGCTGAAGAACAGACTGCTGGGCTGCTGCTGCGCGGCGAGTGCCCTGGCGATGTCTGGCTGATCCAGCGAGGATGGCAGCAGTTAGTGCCCGTGTGGCCCTGGTCTGTGTCCGCATGACACCAGCCAGTGAATGGACGGCACGACTGAGCACTTGGCTAGAAGCCGACTGTGCTGCAGCGAAGTCCTGCAGACTCCTGGCCTGTGCTGCACTGAATAGTTCCAGACTCCTGGCCTGTTCTGCACTGAATTGTTGCAGACTCCTGGCCTGTGCTGCTCCGAATTGCTGCACACTCCTTGCCAGAGACTCTATGGAGTCAGGCATCCTTGCCACTGCAGCCATGAGCTCAGTGTGCCTGCGCTCAGCCTGGACGGCCATTTCCTCTAGGAGGCGCACCTCCTCTGCGCTCACCGTCGCAGGACTGGAGGCCGCACTCACCCTCTGGGGAGAAGTCCGCCGAGCTTCCCCACCCCTCCCGCGTTGCTGCAGGCCGCTGGGCCCCGGAGCTTCACTCTCCCCCGACCCTTCCCCCCGGCTCCCCTCCAGGGAAGACGTGTCCCCTACATCGCCATGGGCTGGCGTGGCTGAGGGTGGCACTGATGGGCCGGCTTCCTCTTCCTCCTCCTCGTCTTCCGAAGGGCTGACAGTGGCAGCTTGAGGGCCCGCATCCTCACCTGGCGATTCACCATCTGAAAGCAAGAAGGCACAAGAGTAGCTTTAGAGTGAGGACAGGGCGGCAGCGAGGGAGGCATGAGTGGTGCCATTCACCGCATTGGTCGGACAGTGGCAAAGGATGCTGATCTGATGCGCAAGTGGAACGAGAGAGGTCCAAAAGGTGATGCCCTTACCATTGGTGCCCAGAACAGGGTCGGCATCTCCACTGGTGATGGGGCCAATCAGCCGGCCTACCATAATGCGCTCCACACGCTGGTCGAGGTCGGAGAGCTCTTTGAGGTCAGGACGGCCTCCCCCGGTCTCAGTTCGGTTGCGCCGGTTGTGCGCCACCTTGGCCTGCAAGAGAAAGGACGGCCTCTAAGTACAGTGTGAAGCCCTGATCTTGTCTGCACTGCCTCCCATGGTCGAATAGCTAGTACAGTGTGAAGCCCTGATCTTGTCTGCACTGCCTCCCATGGTCGAATAGCTAGTACAGTGTGAAGCCCTGATCTTGTCTGCAATGCCTCCCATGGTCGAATAGCTTGGACAGTGTGTAGCCCTGATCTTGTCTGCAATGCCTCCCATGGTCGAATAGCTTGGACAGTGTGTAAAGTGCTGAATGTGCAAGTGATTTTCATGCCAGTCCCATAGCTGCTGGATGAGGGCTGGCCATTAGGGCTTTCAGGTCCCTTTGCCCATAATGTGAGGTGCACATGCAAGGATGAGGAGGACACTGGAAAGGGTACTCACCCTGACAACCCGAGTGAGGTCGTTGAACTTCTTCCGGCATTGCACAGGAGTCCTGGCAACCACGCTGTTGGAAGACACCCTGTTGGACACCTCCCTCCAGGCTTTCCAGTAGGCGCTGGGCAGCGGCCTCTTGCCACCTTCTGGGAACAAAACATGGCGCCTGCGCTCCACTCCGCCAACCAGCAGCCTCAGGTCACCGTCGCTGAAGCGCTGCGCTCTCTCCCTGGCCTTCTCCATAGTCCTGGGCGTTGTACAGGTGAAGCTGAAGTGGTCAGGCCTAGGTTGAGGGCTGCAGTGTGCAGGGCGTGGCAGGCAAACAAATCCACCCTCCCCCTTTAAGAGCTGACCGGCGTCAGAGTGTCTGCCGTCAATCAAGAACTCGCCGCACCTGCGCTGCGCCCGGCCTCGGGGGTATCGCTCAGCACCGCCGGCTTAGCGCCTAAAGATAGTCGTGCATCGCCTGTTTTAGCGCAGCAGCAACCTCTTGGGGCGATGCGACTGAATATCGGCGAAGGGGGCGTGACTTTGTGCCGGGCGCAAACTTTAGCGGCCGCCCGACTTTACCGCCCCAAAAGTGGCTATACTGAATTTCTAGGCCATAAGCCCTAGCAAGGCTTTTCATCTTGACTCCCCCCAGATGACCTTCGTGCAATTCTTTTAGAACTCTCTCCCTTAATTTAGGAGGAATAATCACCCTTGTTCCATACATCAATGTTCCTTGACATACGGACAGCTGTTCTCGTCTGGCTGAGAATGCTGGTAACAGTGGGTCGCCATGTGCTGGCCATCCCTTCACTGTCAAGTCGTAGACCCGAGACAGTGTCGGGTCATTTCGGGTCTCTCTCTCAATACCCGCATTGGTGACTGGTAAGCATTCGATGATGGTCGAGTGAAATATCTCAACAGGGTCAACTGCCGGTGCCTCTTCCGCCGTAGGTAGTGGCAGGCGCGACAGCCCATCAGCATTTCCATGTTGCTTTGTACCTTTGAATTCAATATCATATTGATGTGCCCCTAGGAAAAGGGACCATCTCTGAAGCCTCTGCGCCGTCATTACCGGAACACCCTTCTTAGGGTTGAAAATGGAAACCAACGGCTGGTGATCTGTCAGCAGCGTAAACTTTTGGCCTTGCAGGTAATGGTTAAATTTCTTAACTCCCCACACGAGGCTGAGAGCCTCCCTATCTATCTGAGCATAGTTGCACTCAGCGGAGGTCAATGATCTGGATGCGAAAGCGACTGGCCTTTCCGAGCCATCTGGAAACTTATGTGAGAGCACTGCCCCGATACCATGTGGGGAAGCATCACAAGCTAAGCGAATAGGCAGCGTTGGGTTAAAGTGAGCCAACACTTCCTTAGAGGTGATCAGTGCCTTGCTCTTTCAAAAAGCCCGCTTACAATCATCGCTCCACTTCCATGGTATTCCCGTTTGCAAAAGAGTGTTTAGCGGGTGTTACACCGTGGATAAATTTGGAAGAAACTTGTGGTAATAGTTAACCAACCCGAGGAACGACCTCAACTGGGATACATTTTCCGGTGCTGGAGCTTTGGCAACAGCTTCGATCATGTCAGGTGACTTATGGAGCCCCTCCTGGTCAATGACGTGGCCGCAGTATGAGATTCGCTTTTGAAAGAACTCGCATTTCTGGCGATTAGCTCTTAGCCCATATTCTTTCAATCTGATGAGCACCTGCTCCAAATTCGCGAGGTGATCATTATCGTTATCTCCTGTAATCAGGATGTCATCCAGGTAGCATTGTGTGCCTGGGATTCCCTGCAATACCTGCTCCATGGCCCTTTGCCAAATCGCTGGAGCCGATGCCACTCCAAAAACCAGCCTATTATACCGATACAAGCCCTTATGTGTGTTGATCGTGAGATACTGTCGTGATGCTTCATCAACTTCCATCTGTAGGTACGCCTGCGCCAGGTCTATCTTGGTGAAGTGCTTCCCGCCAGACAGCGAAGCGAAGATATCTTCAATCCGCGGAAGCGGATATTGCACCGTGTGAAGAACTGGATTAACAGTGATCTTGAAATTGCCACAGATGCGAACCTTCCCAGGTTCCCCCGGCTTGTTGCTCAATGAACGCTTCATGACAGGAACAATGGGCGTAGCCCATTCGCTCCAGTCCACCTTGGACAGTACCCCTGAACGTTCTAGCCCTTCCAGCTCTGCTTCCACAGCAGGTCGTATCGCATAAGGCACCGGTCTGGCTTTGAAAAATTTTGGGTTTGCATGTTCTTCAACCTTGATGGTTGCCGTAATTCCTTTCAGTGTTCCAAGTCCCTGTTGGAACACCTCCATAGCATCGTCTAAGATTTTGGACAATCGTTTAGGTTTGACGTCGTCCTCCTTACAGGCATCCACAGTCAGTGCTTGTATGGGATGCCAGTCCAAATTTATTCTCCGGATCCATTCCCGTCCCAGTAGTGGCGGACCTCCATCAGGTAACACATACAAGTCCATTTTCTGACTTTCTTTACCATTGTAGACCGCATTTACTTTTATCTTTCCTTTGGGGTATACTATTTGCCCCATGTATGTTTTCAATACAATCTCCGTATCCCTCAGGGGAATGTGCGAGAATAACCTTTTGTAATCTTGCTTATTCATGACCGTTAATGCCGACCCTGTGTCCAATTCCATCTTCACTTGAACTCCTGCTATCCGGAGCATGACCCAGATAGTTTGGTGGTCTGCTGTGTTACCCACATTATGTATTTTCAGACAACCCAGTTCCTTACTGCTGGAGTCTGAATCCGTCTTCTGTTCATCCGAACTGTTCTCTGTCACCTTGTGTACTTTTTTGTACTTCTCCTGCGGTGACTTTTTGCTGCTGGTCTTCTTTCCTGACCGGCATACTCTCGCTATGTGACCAAGTTTGCCACATTGCCTGCATTCTTTGTCTTTGAACCAGCACTGGTTCTGGTCATGCGTTGTCCTTCCGCAACGATAGCACTTTACTGCGTCCAATGCCATTTCATTTGTGCTGAATTCCAGTGGCCTTTGCTGTATCTCTGCAGCGCCCCGTGCTGCTGCCTCGTGGGATGCTGCAATGCTGAAAGCTTTGTCCAGCGTAAGATCCTTTTCCTCTAGCAGTCGCTTCTGGGTTCCTTCCCTTAGGAGCCCACACACAAACTTATCTCTCAGTGCGTCTGCTAGTCCTGTTCCAAACTGGCAGTACTTTGATAACTTGCGCAGTTCTGTTAGGAATTCAGCGTTGCTTTCTTCTTTAAGTTGAATTCTTTTGTAGAATTTAAATCGTTCCGCTATCAGCAGCGGTGTGGGGCTTAAATGCTCTTGCAGGATAGTAACAATATCCGTGAAACTCTTCCCTACCGGTTTGTCTGGGGTTACCAGGATCCCTAATAACCCGTACGTCTTCGCACCCATCGAATTTAATAGGGTTCGTGCTTTCTTATCATCCGGTACATCATTCGTTGTACAGTAAACTTCGATGCGTTCCACATAAGTGGCCCAATCTTCCACATCGTTATCAAAAGCAGTGATGTTACCCGTTTTTGGCATCCTTGCTGAGTTTCTCCTTTCCCTTCGGATATTATTTAATATGATGACTTTTTAAATTTTTTTTATTTAAGATGGCGGCTTTTCCCGCGCTTGGCGGCTTTTCCCGCGCTTGTCTTTTTCCCCCGCCGACTCAAGATGGCGATTCCCGCGCTGTTGCCATCCACGCCTCCCAGCGGTCCTTCCTGCCTTTATTCCCCGCTGCTCCCGCGGTCCTTGTGGCAATAAAACGCTTTTCTGGCTGCTGCGCGTCTCTGCCCCGATTGCAGTCCGGCCCCTGACACCGGCTGCGGTCGTGTTCTCCGCCCTTTTCTTCGTTTTCCCTCCCCTTCTCCCACTGACAACTCGGCTGACTTCCCCCCCGTGCTGCTCGATCGGGCTTACCCACCGCTGTCGTAGAAGGGATGATCACCGCCTGTTGCTGATGTTGGACTTCGTGGCTAGAAAACCAACTCGGGTTCCCGATGGCCTCCCGTGCGATGCAGTGCTCAGCAGGATGTTGAGGCAGATGCCCTTTTTCGACGCCCGTTCCTGAGGACGAAGCTTCCTTTGATGCAAAACTGCCGCTAGGTACGATCAGACTCGTCGCCACTGTTGAGTCTGTGTTTACAAGTGCAGTTATACTGAATAACAGGACACAGACTACAGAAGTAAGTAAACAGGTCTTTAGTGATTGAGGGTCAGGGCGGAACTGAGGTACACTTTGCTCCGCAGGGTTTATATACCGGTGTGGTCACCACCGGTACTACAATGTACAGGAGCCATTAAAAAGTAGTCCATCACCTTAAGGTATCCTCTTAAGGTAGTACAGGTTACATACACTACACCGGGTACAGCATTGGTCCTGGCCACCATGTCTGCCCAGCTATGTTGCACTGTTCACCTCTGAGAAGGGTGCCCTGAATTGGTAAACAATGTGGCCCTCCTCATACCTACCTCATGCAGCAGCACCTCCACTTTGCCATCTGTTGTATCAGTCGATTTCTTTAACCTATACTGGCACAGAAGAAATATTTCTCCAATGTTGAATTGCCTTTAAATAATCGCTTCCCTTCAAGTGGCTGTGCCACTCCTTCAACTAGATGCAGCAATGCAGGAAATCCTGCCTCCCAGCATGTGCGCTCCCTGAGGCAGCCCACGGTATGGGCAAGAGCTTGCAATGAACATCTAATGAAAACCAAACCCAGAAGTTCAAGAGGGAACAATCATCCTGAGTGGATGTCCCACTGCTCGCTGTTCCCAGCCCATAGGAAAACCTGGGCCTGTATGATGGCGTCTGCACTATTATGCGAACAATATATTTAATGCCAAATTCAATCCAGCACCATAAAAATACAATTTGTGTTCCATTGTGTTGTTTACTTTTATAACTGTACACTGGCATTTATCCTTGTGTTCGTGAACAGTTTGCCTGTGGCAAGATAAGAATCTGAAGTTCTCTGGTTATGGAATCTTTTTTTATTAGTCAAGCTGAAGTGCTAAGATGCTAACATTTAGAGATGAGAAAAAGATAAGTGAAGTGTGGGGAGGTGTGTAAGGTCAGGCTGTCACAACATAAGGGGAGAAATATATACACAGATCTGACCCTGGTTGTGATATTCTCCCATTTGTGTGAGGTATTTTTTATCTTACATTCATACATTATATGTAGGATACTTTCATACCATATTCACGTGTGATAACAAACATTTGTCACATGGAGAAGTATCTTCACTCAACATATATGGCCTGCAAAAACTTGTGTTATCTCACGCATGTGGAATATAGCATTATCCTATGTGCTCAATATAAAATGGTGACTAGAACAGTTTGTGTATATGCTTGCCCCAACGGTCCCTGTAAAAGTTCTGTATAAGCAGAATGAATAGCACAGGACTGTGTAGTACAGATTTGTTTCTACCCCATGAGGAATATTTTCACAATGCAATGGTGACTTCACTATCCCTGCATTAAGTCCTACTCCTAATTAATTCTGTATTTTGCACTTCTCCACTGAGTATCTTTAATTGATATTGATGCGTGGTATGTTCATTATAAAATTAAATAATTTTTATGTTCATTTAATGATATATATTACTCACCATTCCATTAACACCGTAGGCAAAATCTTCACGGATACAAAGTTCAGTTTTTCCCTTGTGACAGCATAAACTGCTTCAGCACAGCAGCTCACTGCCCAGTGTGGTATTGAGTGGAAATTTCCTGCATAGCATGAAAAATGACAGGCTGATAAGCCACAAGCTAAATTAATTTATCCTCTCTATTTTCACACAAAATAATCTTAATATCACATACTATTTGCTCCCCAAAACACAAAGAAAAGGATTCAATGAAGGCAGCACAAATCTAATTCAGCAAAGCAAAGGATGGCCTCCTCACTGATGAGCTTTTTAAAAAGTCCAGTAAAAGTTGTCTGGCACTGGTGTCACTGGTATGCACCAGTTGCAGGGCATGTCCTGGATTGGGCTTGCAGCCACCTAGCCTTACCTATGCCAGCTGTAAGTTGCAGTCGAGACATGGTTTGGCTGTCTTAGTGGCCAGGTGGCAAGCCTGAGTCAGCATGATGCCTTCCTCACAAGCCTGCTGATTGAAATGCATGCCACCTATGCTCAATCTGCTAGCGACAACACTCCATCTGGCCAACCCCTTTTGGTTCATTAGCCACATCCTTCTAGGTTAAAGTTCTCCCACGTTCCAGCAGAGCACTTACCTGTGTGGATAATCTCAGGCCTCGGTATCTAATTTCATCATGTATTTCCAGAAGTACAGTGACTATTAGTCATGTTTTCAGTTCATAATCGTTATCACCCAAAAGCCATTCATCTAACTGTAGGTATTTCTCATACCTCCTGTGCGCTGTATTTGCAGGAATAAATAAGTATTGAATATCTTAATTATACATATAACATCACTACCTATCTGCTTGTTGTAAGAAGTCACACAACACCAGGTTATAGTCCAACAGCTTTATTTGAAATCTCAAGCTTTCGGAGTGCTGCTCCTTCGTCAGGTGAAGTGGAGAAATGCATAAAGACACAGCTTATATAGTCAGAGAATCATGTCAGATGTTTACAGGTAATGTTTCCAACTGCCATTTATCACACCTCGGCAGAGAGATAATCACAGCAATCAAAGGTGTGAATGGTGTCCAAACAGGTCAGTCAGGAAAACATTACATCAAAGAACAATGAGGTGGGGTCACAAGGGGTCAAATATTGCAGATGCTGGGGTCTGTATGAAAAACAAAAAAACAGACAAAAAACATTTTTTTTGCTGGAAATCACAGCAGGTCCGGCCGCATCTGTGTAAAGAGAACAAGCCAATGTTGACTTGAGTCTGGATGACCCTGCGTCAGGTGGGGCCACATGTAGCGTGACATGAACCCAAGATCTCGGTTGAGGCCGTCCTCATGGGTGCGGAACTTGGCTATCAGTTTCTGCTCGACGATTTTGCGTTGTCGTGTGTCTCGAAGGCCGCCTTGGAGAATGCTTACCCGAAGATCGGAGGCTGAATGTCCTTGACTGCTGAAGTGTTCCCCGACTGGGAGGGAACACTCCTGCCTGGTGATTGTTGCGCGGTGTCCGTTCATCCGTTGTCGCAGTGTCTACATGGTCTCGCCGATGCACCATGCTCCGGGGCATCCTTTCCTGCAACGTATGAGGTAGACAACGTTGGCCGAGTCACATGAGTATGTACCATGTACCTGGTGGGTGGTGTCCTCACGTGTGATGATGGTATCTGTGTTGATGATCTGGCATGTCTTGCAGAGGTTGCTGTGGCAGGGTTGTGTGGTGTCGTGGTCGCTGTTCTCCTGAAAGCTGGGTAATTTGCTGCGAACGATGGTCTGTTTGAGGTTAGGCGGCTGTTTGAAAGCGAGTAGTGGAGGCGTGGGGATGGCCTTAGCGAGGTGTTCGTCGTCATCAATGACATGTTGAAGGCTGCGAAGAACATGGCGTAGTTTCTCCGCTCCGGGGAAGTACTGGATGATGAAGGGTACTCTGTTGGTTGTGTCCCGTGTTTGTCTTCTGAGGAGGTCTATACGATTTTTCGCTGTGGCCCGTCGGAACTGTCGATCGACAAGTCGAGCGTCATATCCCGTTCTTACAAGGGCGTCTTTCAGTGTCTGTAGGTGTCCATCGCGTTCCTCCTCGTCTGAGCAGATCCTGTGTATTCGCAGGGCTTGTCCATAGGGGATGGCTTCTTTAACGTGGTTGGGGTGGAAGCTGGAGAAGTGAAGCATCGTGAGGTTGTCCGTGGGCTTGCGGTAGAGTGAAGTGCTGAGGTGTCCGTCTTTGATGGAGATTCGTGTGTCCAGGAATGAAACCGATTCTGAGGAGTAGTCCATGGTGAGTTTGATGGTGGGATGGAACTTGTTGATGTTATCGTGTAGTCTTTTCAGTGATTCTTCACCGTGGGTCCATAGGAAGAAAATGTCGTCGATGTATCTGGTGTATAGCGTTGGTTGGAGATCCTGTGCAGTGAAGAAGTCTTGCTCGAACTTGTGCATGAAGATGTTTGCGTATTGGGGTGCGAATTTGGTCCCCATGGCTGTTCCGTGTGTTTGGGTAAAGAACTGGTTGTCAAAGGTGAAGACATTGTGGTCAAGGATGAAGTGGATGAGTTGTAGGATGGCGTCTGGAGATTGGCTGTTGTTGGTGTTGAGTACTGAGGCTGTCACAGCGATGCCGTCATCGTGGGGGATACTGGTGTAGAGTGCTGAGACGCCCATCGTGGCGAGGAGTGTTCCTGGTTCAACTGGTCCGTGGGTGCTGAGTTTCTGTAAGAAGTCTGTAGTGTCGCGACAGAAGCTGGGGGTTCCCTGTACGATGGGTTTCAGGATGCCCTCGACATATCCAGAGAGGTTCTCACACAGGGTTCCGTTGCCTGATGCGATAGGACGTCCGGGTGTGTTGGCTTTGTGTATCTTTGGGAGGCAGTAGAAGTCTCCCACGCGGGGAGTACGTGGGATGAGAGCATGTAGGATGCTTTGAAGGTCTGGATCGAAGGTCTTGATCAGTCTGTTGAGTTGGCGGGTGTGTTCTTTGGTCGGATCTGCGGGTAACTGTCTGTAGTGTTCCTGGTTGTCCAGTTGTCGGTATACTTCTTTGCAATAGTCCGTTCTGTTCTGTATGACGATGGCGCCTCCTTTGTCTGCTGGTTTGATGACGATGTTGCGGTTGGTCTTGAGAGCGTGGATGGCGTTGCGTTGTTCTCGGGTGACATTCTGGACTGTCTTGTGAGTGCGGCTGATGAATCTGGTGTTGATGCATCTCCTGACAGCTTGAGCATACATGTCAAGCTTAGGGCAGCGACCCTCCGGAGGGGTCCAATTTGACTCTTTCTTCTTCGGTTGCTGCACTGCGGATCCCTCTGTCTGCTGTTCCGGATCATTGATTGTCTCATTGGGTTCGCTGCTGACATCTTGGGATTTGTGGAAGAATTTCCGGAGCCTCATTCTCCTGATGAATTCCTCTGTGTCTGCCGCGAGACCGATGGGGTCCATTTTGGTGGTGGGGCAGAAATTGAGCCCTCGGCTGAGAACTTCAATTTCATCTGGTTGAAGGGTGTGGTCGGACAGGTTGATGATGGATTTCCCTGTGGTTTCAACCGTGGTACCGGGGGAGGATTGGTTGCTGCTGCTGGTGATGCCGAGTTTCTCAAGCTTCCTGTTCTTGGTGTGCATGTAGGTAGCGTAGTTCCGTTGCCTTGTTTGTTTGGCGGTGTCTCCTAGCTGGTCTGCTGTGTCCTGAGCACAGGCTGAGAACATGGACTCCATCTCGGTTTTGAGGTTGTGGCGTCTGCTGGTGTACGAGATGGTTGAGGAGTGTGCGAGAGGTACGACGGCAGAGTCTCTCAGCGTAGTCTGTGTTGTAGGTCGACTTGAGTGGGTTCGTGATCTGTAGTCCTTTCGGGATCTTGTCTGCTTTCTTGCATCTCTGTAGAAACTTGATGTCTGTGTCGATATGTGCGATCTTCTTGGAGATCCTCTCCACTTTGAGCCGGCAGTTTGTGGTGTCGATAGTAGCCATGGCGTGGAGATGCCGGAGTTGGACTGGGGTGGACAAATGTAAGAAGTCACACAACACCAGGTTATAGTCCAACAGCTTTATTTGAAATCACAAGCTTTCGGAGCGCTGCTCCTTCATCAGGTGAAGTGGAGAAATGCATAAAGACACAGCTTATATAGTCAGAGAATCATGTCAGATGTTTACAGGTAATGTTTCCAACTGCCATTTATCACACCTCGGCAGAGAGATAATCACAGCAATCAAAGGTGTGAATGGTGTCCAAACAGGTCAGTCAGGAAAACATTACATCAAAGAACAATGAGGTGGGGTCACAAGGGGTCACCTGCTGTGATTTCCAGCAAAAAAAATGTTTTTTATCTGTTTTTTTGTTTTTCATACAGACCCCAGCATCTGCAATATTTGACCCCTTGTGACCCCACCTCATTGTTCTTTGATGTAATGTTTTCCTGACTGACCTGTTTGGACACCATTCACACCTTTGATTGCTGTGATTATCTCTCTGCCGAGGTGTGATAAATGGCAGTTGGAAACATTACCTGTAAACATCTGACATGATTCTCTGACTATATAAGCTGTGTCTTTATGCATTTCTCCACCTCACCTGATGAAGGAGCAGCGCTCCGAAAGCTTGTGATTTCAAATAAAGCTGTTGGACTATAACTTGGTGTTGTGTGACTTCTTACATTTGTCCACCCCAGTCCAACTCCGGCATCTCCACACCATATCTGCTTGTTGATTAAGTGAGATTCCTTATTGTTAGAGTAAGCAATTTCATACAGTGATCGCGTCTGGAGTTGCACATTTGTATAAACTCAGGACCCGAGGAAGGTCAATCAGTTGCGGAGATCTCATTTGGCTTTCTGTGACTGCTGCGTCAGTGGAAAACAGAAATAACTCAATTATTGATGTTGTTCAGTTTTTCTCCCACCCCTTACAACTTTGATGATGTCTAGCAGGGAGAATTGGTAAAAGTCTGCAGAAGCAAACTTAAAATAATTTATGACATTGAGACTAAACATGTCCCTCATTTAGAACAACTTGCCAGGCTATATATTAAATAATTGCCTTGCCAAATCCACCTTAGATCAATGGCTACATATTCAAGAAGAAATGGCAATGAGAGTATTGCATTTTAGGGTCTTTTCTACCCTTCTTACCCTAGATTGTTTCAGCTCTCATATCTTAGATCACTCTCATGTACGAGTTTCAAGTTCCCATACCTTTGATTGTGTATATCCTTGTCTTGAGATCTAGGTAAGCTTTCAGTAATGTGACCAGGAAACTAACAACAATCTCTGTCTGTTGATTGCATTCAGCTCCTGGACTTATGCTTTCATAAGATCTTACTCCAGCCTTTGAAAACAATAGAATGTCACATCATACCTCATTTCAAGTTTAAAGTATTAAGCAAGCTTATTTTACAAAAGATAAACAAGTACATAAGATACAGGCATATAATATAGTTGTATATTTATAATAGACCCCTTCCACCTAACTTCTGAAATTGACAAAATAATAAAAAGGATGCAACTCTAAGAATTAAGCTAATCTTTGCAAAAACTTAGGAAATATAAACAGTGGTTCTCCTTTCTTTTAAGAAATATAAAAGGGCTCAAATGGATTGGTGTTGACTAGATGCTTCTTTCAGATTTCAAATTGTCTCCTCTCATGCAATATTCCAACTGCCCCAAAGATCTGCAAGGGTTTTGGTTACACTCCTGGCTTAAGTCCACCAGAACTGCAGTAGAGGGACCAGAAATTGGGCTGTACCCAGATATGCCAAGTCTCAGCTTCCGCTCTACATTTCCGGGGAACTTGTTTCGGGCATAACTTCCAACGGCTCAAAGATAGCCCCGAAGTCAGAAGGCACAGGGCTGGTGGGGTGGGGGTGGGGGTGGGGTGGAAGGCAGGGGGAGGAAATTTCCAGGATGGAATATAATTCCTCATCTCTGGCCTGGTTTGTCCCAAATGACAGTGTCTTTGGCTCAAACAGGTCTACCGGCTCATCTCGTGCCCATTCCCACACGTGTAGCTTTTTACCCCATTTAAGTAAACCCACAAATGTCTTTGCAAAACAAAGATGGATGGTACTCAGGTTACTATTATAAGCAGGGAACACCGATTGCAAAGCATCCCCCAGCGTAGGTGCCACTGAAATTCGAGTTATGGGAAGTGCACCCATCATGTGACAAAAGCACCAACCCCCTGTGATCAGTCTGGACATTATCAATAGCTTTCTTGCTGGGAAAAACAATGTTGTGGCTAAATACTTCAAAGTAAATCTTAGTATAGATGCAACACCATTTAAAATATGCAGACGAAGTATAAATAAAAGTGTTTATTAAGCCAGATTACATCTATTTCTTGGCTGCTGCTTGATCAGAGGATTTATTGCACTGCAATCTCACCTGGATCCATTGCTCAAACTGGCATCTCATCAACTGGCAACACTGTTCCAGTTGTATTAAAGCACTTGATGTGAAAATGCTTGTGCTTGATTATTTGAAATTGCAAATACCAATCTACTGCAGACAAAGGCATGATGTGCATAATTGAGATTAACAGAAGGAGCAGTATGTAATGTATTGTGAAATAAATATCCTTTTGAAAATAAATAGTCACTGGATAATTTGCATTAAAATGTGAAACAGCTGACTAATTTGCATTAAGTCGTATTGACCCATAATGAGTTGGCACAGGAGCACATTTGATTATAATCAGCCTGATGGTGTTCTTCAGGCATTCGCAGCACTCCCAGGCTCTGGGTCTAATTGCTAATTGGATGTACCCTTTCAAGCTACAGTGACGATTGCAATCTGACAGAGTGAAAATGATCCTTATGCTCATGCAGTACTCGAGTGTACCCTTTGAGTACTGGGTGGTTTATGATATTCCATAGTGTGAGCTGGGGAACTGCTTAAATAATTTCTCTGATTATCTGAACCTCAAACTATTTTAATAATAACTGTACGATACAGTGATAGCATTCAAACTTGATACAGCAGAAATAAATCTATCAATATAATAGTATATATTGGCTGTTGAACAAGAATGTTTGTCGATCTTATTAAAAGCAGCTGCAAACATACATAGAAAGACACAGTGGTTTATTATGTTATTAAACTTTCCAACACATCCAGGACAAGTATGCAACAAGTTAAAAATGATTGAGATAAACTGGTGCTTAATGTCAATGCCCAGCCTCACACATGGAAGAAAGGCTGCAGAATGAAGGAATTTTCTAATACCATGTTTGGCAGACTGTAAAATTGTCGATATTTCTTGTTAGCTCTTTTCTTTGTTAGGCTTGATGTACAATTCCAGCAACATTCCAACCATGTGTCAATCATAAATGTTAACAGCAGTTACCTGATACAAGACTGGATCCGTGTGTTTTTGAGTTCAAAAGTTTGAAGTCCGGGAATTTTGAGGATAGAACGAAAAAGTCTGGGAAAACAATAATAATGGAGCATTGGTGTTGCCATCCTGTAGCTTCATGGCATTGCCGTCTGGTTAAAAGTTAGCCTTGGCTTTTAATTGTCTGTCTGCTTGTTCAAACTGTCTGATTGAGGTACAATTTGGATGAGGAGACCAAATGAAATATATCCAAGTTTGCTGATGATACAAAGCTGGGTGGAAATGTAAGTTGTGAGAAGGATGCAAGGAGGCTTCAAGAGAATATAGACAGGTTAAGTGAGTGGGCAAGAAGATGGCAAATGGAATATAATGTGGAGAAATGTGAAGTTATCCACTTTGGTAAGAAAAATAGAAAAGCAGACTATTTTTCAAATGGTGAGAGATTGGGAAATGTTGGTGTTCAGAGGGACCTGGGTGTCCTTGTACACAAATCACTGAAAGTTAACATGCAGGTACAGCAAGCAATTAGGAAAGCAAATGCTATGTTGGCCTTTACTACAAGAGAATTTGAGTATAAGAGAAAAGGGGGGAGAAATTCAGTTGTTAGCGCCGCCCGTTAGCGCCTTAAGAGGGCGATAAGTGGGGCGCGATGCGGCTAGCGCCCGGGCGCGGCGAGACCTGCGCCTCTGGCGAAATTGAGCGGACATTTAGCGGCGGCGCAAAACCGCAACGCCCGCTCAGCTGCGGGCGCAGATCCTGACGTAATTTCATGGTGCAACGCCCTTGGGGCGGCCCGAACCGGAACTTCAGTGGCGCCCCCCTCCTTTCCACCTGGCGCTCCCAGCGACTGGTTGACTGGAATGGTTCCCAGTCGCTGTGGGGCTGGGGGGGTGATGTGCTATCAATAACTCAAAAGACTGAGATTAAGCGAGTAATTAACAGGCTTTTATTAACAAGAGAATGAAGGTGTGCCTCGAGTGGTCGACCGGTCCAGAATACAGAGGGACTGTGGAGCAGTCACCTTTATACCTGGACTCGTGGGAGGAGTCAGCCGAGACATGTACAGGCATGTAAACAGTGGAATACAAACAGTGGTTTACCACATTCACCCCTTGTTTAAAAATGAGTCCGGCGGGGTGAAGTGTATTAAAAGTTAGTGTATTGGAGTCTCTCCGGAGGTCTTGTCTGCCACTGTGATCGACGTGGCGACGGCAGGGGTAGTGAAGCTTCCGGCGTCGAGTCCCGCGTAGGCTGGGGCACTGGTGTGTAGTCCTCGTAGGTGTCGAGCGGGTCGCAGGGCCCAGGCCCGCCGTCTGCTGGGACTGGATATCGGGTCATGGGGGGGGGTGGTAGTGGGTAGTGGGTTACTGCGGCCCCCGAGGGTGCGAGGTCTCGTATGGAGACTGTGTCCTCCCGCCCGTCCGGGTACGCAATGTAAGCATACTGGGGGTTGGCGTGGAGGAGGTCGACCCTTTCGACCAGGGGGTCCGTTTTATGGGTCCTCACGTGTCTTCTCAGTAGGACCGGCCCTGGGGACGTCAGCCATGGTGGTAGCAATGTCCCCGATGTGGACTTCCTTGGGAAGACAAACATTTTCTCATGAGGGGTGGCGTTAGTGGAGGTGCAGAGCAGTGACCGAATAGAGTGGAGCGCATCGGGGAGCACATCCTGCCAGCAGGAGGTCGGAAGGCCCCTAGATTTTAAGGCTAGCAGGGCGGCCTTCCAAACTGTCGCATTCTCTCTTTCCACCTGTCCGTTCCCCCGGGGGTTGTAACTGGTGGTCCTGCTTGTGGCAATACCCCTAGCGAGCAGGTACTGATGGAGTTCGTCGCTCATAAACGATGAGCCCCGGTCGCTATGGATATAGCTGGGGAAACCGAACAGGGTGAAGAGGTTGTTCAGACATTTAATGACCGTGGCACTGGTCATGTCCGAGCAGGGGATGGCGAACGGGAAACGGGAGTACTCATCAATAATGTTGAGGAAGTACACATTGCGGTCGGAGGAGGGGAGAGGCCCTTTAAAATCAACGCTCAGGCGCTCGAAGGGGCGAGTGGCTTTTATCAGGTGAGCCCTGTCTGGTCTATAAAAGTGCGGTTTGCACTCAGCGCAGACTTGGCAGTTCCTGGTCATGGTCCTGACCTCCTCAATGGAGTAAGGCAGGTTGCGGGCCTTGATGAAGTGGAAGAACCTGGTGACCCCCGGGTGGCAGAGGTCATTGTGGAGGGCCCGCAGTCTATCGATCTGCGTGCTGGCGCAGGTGCCACGCGATAGAGCATCCGGGGGTTCATTGAGCTTCCCGGGCCGGTACAAGATCTCGTAATTGTAGGTGGAAAGTTCGATTCTCCACCTCAAGATCTTGTCGTTTTTGATTTTGCCCCTCTGCTTGTTGTTAAACATAAACGCAACTGAACGCTGGTCAGTGAGCAGGGTAAATCGTTTTCCGGCCAGGTAGTGCCGCCAATGACGCACAGCCTCCACAATAGCCTGGGCCTCCTTCTCAACAGCGGAGTGTCTGGTCTCCGGGCCCTGGAGGGTTCGTGAAAAGAAGGCCACGGGTCTCCCTGCCTGATTGAGGGTAGCGGCCAGGGCAAAGTCGGACGCGTCGCTTTCCACCTGGAAGGGGATGGATTCGTCCACTGCGTGCATGGTGGCTTTGGCAATGTCTTCCTTGATACGGTGGAAGGCTAAGCGGGCCTCTGCCGTCACGGGAAAAGAGGTGGACTTGATCAGCGGACGGGCCTTGTCCGCATAGTAGGGGACCCACTGGGTGTAATAAGAGAAAAACCCTAGGCACCTCTTCAGGGCCTTGAGGCAGTGGGGCAGTGGGAGTTCCATAAGGGGACGCATCCGGTCGGGGTCGGGACCGATGACTCCGTGTTCCACAACACAGCCAAGGATGGCGAGGCGGGTTGTGCAGAATATGCACTTCTCCTTGTTATACGTCAGGTTGAGGAGTTTGGCGGTGCAGAGGAATTTTTTGAGGTTTGCGTCATGGTCCTGCAAGTCATGGCCGCAGATGGTCACATTGTCCAGATATGGGAAGGTGGCCTGCAACGCATTTTGATCGACCATCCGGTCCATCTCCCTTTGGAAGACGGAGACCCCATTGGTGACGCCAAAGGGAACCCTAAGGAAGTGATAGAGGCGGCCGTTTGCCTCAAAGGCAGTATACTGGCGGTCCTCAGGGCGGATAGGGAGCTGGTGGTACGCTGATTTCAGGTCAATGGTCGAGAAGACGCAGTACTGCGCGATCTGGTTGACCATATCAGCTATACGGGGGAGTGGGTAAGCGTCCAGCAGGGTGTAGCGATTTATTGTCTGGCTGTAGTCGATGACCAGGCGCTGCTTCTCGCCGGTCTTAACGACCACAACCTGGGCTCGCCAGGGGCTGGTGCTGCCCTCAATAATCCCCTCCTTCAGGAGCCGCTCCACTTCGGTTTAATGAAAACCTTGTCCCCGGCACTGTATCGCCTGCTCTTTGTGGCGATGGGCTTACAGTCGGGGGTGAAGTTAGCAAACAGTGGGGGGGGGGCGGTGACTCTGAGTGTGGAGAGGTTGCACCTGGTGCGCGGCGGGCAATTTGGAAGCTGCTGGCTGCAGACTGTGAGTGGGGGGAGGGGTCCACCGTACGCCATCGTAACACTTTTAAGGTGGCACTGAAAATCTAACCCCAGTGGAACGGCAGCGCAGAGGTGGGGCAGGACCAGAAGTTTAAAATTATCGTACACAGTCCCGTCTACTACGAGTGTCACCACGCAGTAGCCGCCAATGTCCGCCAACTGGGACTCAGAGGCCATAGAAATCCGCTGGTGCGCAGGCAGGACTGGGAGAGAGCAACACCGCACCGTGTCGGGGTGGATGAAGCTCTCCGTGCTCCCAGAGTCAAAAAGGCAGATTGTTTCGTGACCATTTACCTTAATGTCCATTGTGGACCGGGCCAGCTGGTGCGGTCTCGCTTGGTCCAGCGTAACGGAGGCCAGCGTAGGGGTCGGTGTGTCGCTGCGGGTAGCAGGTGAGGCGGTGTTGGGGGCCTGCTGCGTCCCGGCTGTCGTCCAAGATGGCGGCGTCCATGATCCCCATGTGGCTGGAGGCATCCAAAATGGCTGCTGTTCCGGTGGTTCGCACATGGCTGGGGGGGGCCCAAGATGGCGGCCCGCACGGCCCACACACGGCGCTGCTGGGGTTCGGGGTGGCTTTGGCCCTGCAGATGCTGGCGTAGTGTCCTTTCTTCCCGCAGCCCGAGCAGATCGCATTTTTCGCCGGGCAGCGCGCTCTGGGGTGTTTGGCCTGGCCACAGAAGTAGCATTTCTGGCCTTGGGGCACTGCTGTCTGGCCTTGGGACACTGCTGCGGTAGTTGGGCCATTGCTGGGATGTGGCTGGGGTGGCACGGCGCTATGAGACGGTCCTACCGTGTCCCAGGCTGTCGTTCCCCACGGCGTCCACGGTGCAGAGGAGTAGGCGTCCATGCCCCGGTAGGCTGCGTCCAATGATAGTGCGAGTTCAGAGGCCTTGTTGAGCTCGAGCTCACTCTGCTCCAACAGTCGCTGTCGGGTGTAATTGGAGCTGTGGCCCGCTACAAAGGCGTCCCGGATAAGTTCCTCTGTGTACACGGCAGCCTTTACATCCTTACAACCACAGGCCCGGCCAAGCACAGACAGTGCCTGAAGGTATTCCTCGGTCGATTCCCCAGGTTGTTGTTTACGACTCCCCAGGAGGTGCCTAGCGTACACCTCGTTCACTGGGCGCATGTACTGGTCCTTGAGGAGCTTGATAGCATCTGCGTACGAGGTCGCGTCCTGGATGACCGAGTACACTCGGTGGTTCACTTTGGAGGTCAGGACATCCAGTTTGTCCTCGTCCGATTTGACCGTTTCAGCGGAGGCGATCAGAAATTTTTCAAAACACCTAAGCCAGTGAGTAAACTTGGTGGGTGAGTCCGCCTCCCGATGATCTAAGTCCAGGCATGCTGGTGTGAGGATCTTCTCCATTATAAAAATCTTGTTAATAAAATTGATGCGCTATCAATAACTCAAAAGACTGAGATTAAGCGAGTAATTAACAGGCTTTTATTAACAAGAGAATGAAGGTGTGCCTCGAGTGGTCGACCGGTCCAGAATACAGAGGGACTGTGGAGCAGTCACCTTTATACCTGGACTCGTGGGAGGAGTCAGCCGAGACATGTACAGGCATGTACACAGTGGAATACAAACAGTGGTTTACCACAGGGGGCGCTATTTAAAGGGGACTCTTCCTGGCTTCTTTGCGGTAGCCATTTTTGGACCACTCCTTCTGTGAGAGAGAGAGAGATTTGCAGAGAGACAAAGGGAGAGAGCTTTCTGCATTGAGTCAACGCTCGCAGAGGTACTTCTGGCTTCGGGCCAGAACTTTGTAGTTGGTTTGATTTTTCACTGGCATAACCTTGAGTGGCCACATACTATGGGGGCTGCAATGGGTGGAAACGTTGGGTTTCTCCATTGCATTGAGAGGGCTCAGAGACGCCGAGAGAGAGTGCCAATCATGGCCAGACGGAGGAGGGCCAACAGGCGTCGGCACAGGAGGACTTACCCTCCCAGGGTATTCCGCCAACAGTTCTCATACCTCAACATGTCTGAGGAGCAGGGTTTGCGGAGGCTTCAATTCAGCAGGGAGGTCGTCACTGAGCTCTGCCACCTGCTTCAGCCAGATCTGCAGCCTCAACTGAGGAGCAGGACGTCTCTATCGGTGGCAGTGAAGGTGACAGTGGCTCTCAACTTCTATGCCACCGGCTCCTTCCAATCCACTACTGGGGACATTGTCAATGTCTCCCAGTTCGCGGTGCATTGCTGCATCCGCCAAGTCACGAATGCCCTCTTTAAAAGGAGACGTCAGTACATTTCCTTCCCCATGATCCTGGACAAGCAGCAAGAGCGCGCAATGGGATTTGCAAGAATAGCGGGCTTCCCCATGGTCCAGGGCGCCATTGACTGTACGCATGTGGCTTTGTGGGCGCTGCAAGAAAATGCCGAGGATTACCGCAACAGGAAGGGGTTCCATTCGTTGAACGTCCAGTTGGTGTGTGACCACAGACAGCTGATACTAGCTGTCAATGCCCGCTTTCCAGGCAGCAGCCACGATGCCTTCATCCTGCGCCAGACTTCTGTGGCAGACCTTTTCGAAGCCCTGGTTAACCCAGGAAGCTGGCTTCTTGGGGACAAGGGCTATCCTCTGTGCAACTGGCTGATGACCCCTCTCCGTGCGCCCAGCACCCCTGCTGAAGAACGATACAATGAGCGCCATCAAGCGACCAGGAACATCATTGAGCACACAATCGGCATGCTAAAGCAACGGTTCCGCTGTCTGGGCCATTCCGGGGAGCCCTTCAGTACTCACCTGAGCGAGTCTCCCATTTCGTTGTAGTGTGCTGCATGCTGCATAACCTGGCAATCCTCAGGACTCAGCCACTGCCATCAGACATTGGAGCACCAGCAGAGGAGGAGCAGGAGGAGGAGGAGGAGGAGGAGCACCAAGATGGGAGGGAGGCACAAAGTGCAAGGGCCGTCCATCAGCAGCCTATTGCAAGTCGGTTCTGGGCCCCCTCTGAGGGAATGGCTTGTGCCATTGAAAGAAAATGAATGGAACCGTTCCGCAACCCCTGAGCTGGTCAAGGCAACAAATAGATTAAAGAGCAAACATGCACACTCTGAATAAAGACACTTCTTTATTTAACAAACTGTGTGCCCTTCCTGCATGACAAAGTAATAGAGAGAAACCCCCAAAAATGCAATCAGACACATAACTGGCTCTCACAACCTGGAGACAATGAGCAAAAAGAGTAAACAAAAAATGACCACGATCCTCGGCCTTCAGTAAAAAAATTTACAGCATTTTGCCACACCTCCTACTTTTTGCTCTTCGAGGGTGATCTGCTTCGCTTGCGATATTGGCCCCTTCCCACCCTGCAGCTCCTCCGCAATGGGACCCCAGTGGCTGCAGCAAGGCTGGGGGAAGGCTGCTGAGTGTCAGAAACTGATTCGGCAGATGCCCTTGAGGGACGGCCTGGACCAGCTCTGGGCCTGGAGGGCCTAGCTGCTGACTTCTCCAACTCTGCATGGGCGGCAGCAGTCTGTCCTACAGGTGGTGGCAGCTGCAGTGGAGAAGTGACAGTGTTGGCAGCAGGAATGCTGCCATCCTGACAGAGGACAGGCACTCCCTGGTCGGCCGACACACTGGCACTCCTATGGGGCAGCACTGCAGCATGCGGAGCAATCTGCTGAAGCACAGACTGCTGGCCTGCTGCAGCGCAGCGAGGGCCCTGGCGATTTGTGCCTGATCCAGCGAGGGTGGCAGCAGTCAGTGCTCGTGTGGCCTCAATCTGCGTCTGCATCAGACCAGTCACTGACTGCATTGCACCACTAAGCACTTGCGTGGAAGCCGCCTGTGCTGCCTGTGCTGCACCGAAGCCCTGCAGACTCCTTGCCTATGCTGCACCGAAGTCCTGCAGACTCCTTGCCAGTGCTGCATCGAAGTCCTGCAGACTCCTTGCCTGTGCTGCACCGAAGTCCTGGACACTCCTTGCCAGTGACTCAATGGATTCGGGCATCCTTGCCACTGCAGCCATGAGCTCAGTGTGCCCAGGCGCCCATGTCAGCGAGGAGCCACACCTCTTCTGCGCTCACTGTAGCAGGACTGGAGGCCAGACTCTCCCTCCGGGGAGAAGGCCGCCGAGCTTCCCTACCCCCCCTGTGTTGCTGCAGCCTGCTGGGCCCCAGAGCTTCACCCTCCTCAGACCCTTCCCCCCTGCTCCCCTCCAGGGAAGCCGTGTCCCCATTATTGCCATGGGCTGCCTCGGCTGAGGGTGGCACTGATGGTCCAGCTTCCTCTTCCTCCTCGCCTTCAGAATCACTCACAGTGGCAGCTTGAGGGCCCGCCTCCTCACCTGGCAAATCAGCATCTGAAAGCAGGGAGGTACAAGAGTTGCTTTAGCGTGAGGACAGGGCAACATCGAGGGAGGCAGGAGTGCTGCAATGCACTGTATTGTTTCGATAGTGGCAAAGGATGCTGGTGTGAGGCACAAGTGGAAGGAGAGAGGTCAAAAAGGTGATGACCTTACCATTGCTGTCCAGAACGGGGTTGGCATCTCCAGAGGCAACGGGGCCAATCATCCGGCCTGCCATAATGCGCTGGACTCGCTGCTCCAGATTGTTGAGGTCTTGAAGGTGAGGCCGGCCTCCCCTGCTCCATTGCTGCTGCCTCCTGTTATGGGCCAGCTTGCCCTGCAAGAGAAAGGATGGGCTCTGAGTACAGTGTGAAGCCCTGATCTTGGTTGCACTGCCTCCCACGGTGGAATAGCCCTTACAGTGTGAAGCACTGATCTTGGCTGCACTGCCTCCCATGGTCAAATAGCCCTGATCTTGGCTGCACTGCCTCCCATGGTAGAATAGCCATTACAGTGTGTAAAGTGCTGAATGTGCGTGTGAGTTTCATGAAAGGCCCATAGGTGCTGGATGAGGGCTGGGCATTGGGGCTTTCAGGACCCTTTGGCCATAAAGTGAGGTGCACATGCAGGGATGAAGAGGATACTGAAAAGGGTACTCACCCTGACGACCCGAGTGAGGTCGTTGAACTTCTTCCTGCATTGCACAGGGGTCCTAGGCACCATGCTGCTGGAGGTCACTCTGTGAGCCACCTCCCACCAAGCTTTGTGATAGTCGGTGGGCAGTGGCCTCCTGCCACTGTCTGGAAACAGAATAGATCGCCTGCGCTCCACTGCGCCAACCAGAACCTGCAGGGCACCCTCACTGAACCGCTGCGCTCACTCCCTGGCCTTCTCTATGGTCCTAGGCATTAGAATGTGGCAGCAGGTCTGTCCAGGCCGAGAATCAGGGCTCTGATGTGCAGGGTGTGGCTGCAATCCAAGATCAACCCTCCCCTTTAAGAGCTGACTGGCGCCAGCGTGTCTGCGTGCAATTGCTAACTGGCCGCACCTGCGCTGCGCCCGCCCTCGGTGGTAGCGCCTCGCTTCTCCGGCTTAGTGTAGAAATGGGGTTATAACTGGGGTTATCGTCTCTGGCCAGTCAGAAGTATCTGAGCTGCTCCAGAGCCCCGTGCGGTTTTGAATCGCTCCCCTTCTCTGGTTCTCACCGCCGGACTTATTCAGTAGCAATGTAGACAAGACGAGACTCGTGATTGGGTGCAAAGAAGACCAGTATTTATTGAAATAAAAGGAAATAAATTGAAAATAATCAATACAGCACACCTATGCTTAATACAGCACTATTTTGCTTAATACAACTCTTTTACTTAATACAGCACTTTTACCTAGTGCGGCACACTTTTACTTAATACAGTGCACTTTTGCTTACTACAGCACTCTTTTGCTTAGTACAACACTCCTTTGCTTAGTACAACACTCTATTACTTGATACAGCACTTTTACCTAGTGCAGCACACTTTTACTTAATAGGGGAGAGGAAACGGACACATCGAGGGAAAATTGACTAAAATTACAATTTTAACAAAATTCCCCTTAATTCCCACCCCTAATACCTATCTAAGTTGCCTTGTAATGGGCCAGAAAATCTATGCTCACCAGTGAAACGCCTGCTCCATGCCCCTGCGGTCTGTATTCTTCACCGCCCCGAAGTAGAGATGCCCCAGTATTTAAAAGTAACTGCTGGTATTCCACTTCTTTTGGGCGGGCTTGCTGAGCTGTTCTTCTGTAGGCAGAGCATGGAGGCGAGGCGGCAGAGAGAGAGAATGGCTTCCCGAGAGGTTATCTATATACCCCAATTGGGAGCCGTAATCTTCGCGCCCAAATCCGGATGTATCTGGGCTATACAAAAGGGAATCGATCTGTCCTCATTGACTGTGATGGGTTTCAATGTATTACCCATTCGTTTAAACTGGTATTCACTCAGTTTAAATGTCTTACTGATATCTCAAGTGCTGGACAAACGAATAGTCAATAGCACTAAGTGGTTTGTAAACAAACCCATTGTCAGTCCAACCGCAATTGATTGACAGCTTTAAGTACTTAAGCCTTTGTCAACATTGTAGAGGGTTCTGTAAACAAACAACCCCTTTGTCCTGCGGTTTGAAACTTCCTGAACTGCAGTTGATTGACAGTCTCAAGTACTTCATGCATTTTGCACAGGCTGGTGTTTTTTTTCAAATTCTTTGCAGACACACAAGCAGGCTGTCCTTTTGTCTCCTGCCACGAGGTCTGACAGCCATTTTTTGATGCCCTGGATTTTTAAGGTATTCCACCCAGGTTTTGTTTAATCAAAAAAAGTCTTCGGAGCTGTAGAGATTTTTGAAATTCTTGCGAAACCTTACAGTCGTGCAGTGCCTGTTTTAGTGCTCCAAGCACCTCCTGGGGCGAAGCAGGTCAATTTAGCAGTAGGTGGCGATAATTTGCCCCCCTGACATAAGACCTTCCCCCCCCACCCCCACCCCATCCAAAGACCCCACTGGAATCAGGGATCAGAACCCACCCCTGGGATTAGAGCACCCCCGCCATAAGACCTTCCACCCCCACCATCAGACCCCACCCCATCCAAAGATCTCATTGGGATCGGGGATCAGAACCCACCCAACCCAGGGTCAGAGATCGGACCCCCCGATTGGATGACCCCGCCCAGGATTGGAGCCCAGCCACCCCCCACCCCCCCCCAGTAATAAGACCATTCCCCACCCCCACCCCATCCAAAGACCCCATCGGGATCAGGGATCGGACCACCTCCCCCTCCACCCCGCCGCCCCCCCCACCGCCCCCTGGGGTCGGGGATCAGTCCCACCCAAGATCGGAACCACTCCCACCAATGCAGCAGTCGGTTCCTTACCTGCTCCTGTTCCCTGCTCCCCACCTGATAGGAAGCCAAGCCCATCAAGCAGGCTGACTTCTGGGCGGGTATCCTGTGGGGAAAAAAGACGCACGCTGTGGGAAAACCTGGACTTCCGGGTTTTCCGACCAAAACTCCTCCCCCACCCTGTTTACGAAACCCACCATCATTATCA
Organism: Somniosus microcephalus; assembly: GCF_052327205.1. Lineage (NCBI taxonomy): Eukaryota > Metazoa > Chordata > Chondrichthyes > Squaliformes > Somniosidae > Somniosus > Somniosus microcephalus. Next base: position 173,059,692 of record NC_140996.1, on the reverse strand, counting down.
GGACCAATATTTCAGGTCGATGACCTTTCATCAAAACTAGAAAATGTTAGAGATTTTAAGCAACAGTTTTTAAGCAAGTACAGAGCCAGGGGAAAGGTCCTTGTACCTATTTCGCTGGCAAGCTCATGCTTAACTTAAACAATGCCAGATTTTATTTGGTTGCAGTTTGAAAGAAAGAACTTGAATCTCTAATCACTCCTTTCACGCACTCAGGACATGTTATAAGCAAATGTGGCTTGGACTATGCACACAACAATGTCCCACAAACCGCAATGAGATAAATGACCATACGATAGCAAAATACTGTGGATGCTGGAAATCTGAAAGATAAGATAAATGACCAGTCTGTTTTGGTGGTGGTGATTGAGAGATAAATGTTTGCCGGGACACCAGAAGAACTTCCCCGATCTTCTTCAAATAGTGCCACGGAATCTTTTACATCCACTTGAACAGGCAGAAGGGGTCTGGGTTTAACATCTGATGAAGGGTCATCGACCTGAAAAGTTAACTCTGTTTCTCTCTCCACAGATGCTGCCTGACCTGCTGAGTATTTCCAGCATTTTCTGTTTTTATTTCTGGGTTTAACAATATAATTTCTCCTTCAGTAATGCTCCAGTGTCAGTCTAGATGGTTAATTGCTCAAGTCTTGTAGTGGGGCTTGAGCCCACAACCTACTGACTTAGAAGCAGAAATTCTACGACTGAGTCAAGCTGATACTTAAAGTTTGTTTATTTGTTTCATGTATTTTGTGCTTGCCAAGGCGATTGCTTAGAGTGCCAGAGGAAGAAAGCATGTGATAGGCCACAAATTGGCACTAAAATAGACAAATCACCACAAGGAACTTTGATGGTGTTTTGGCAGTGAAAATATGATTTCACATTTTACTGACAAAATGCCACCACTCATTACTTGTGGTATAAACTAGAATATTCTTTGTCCTGTGTTTTGTATTTGACAGTGTTGAAGACTCTTTGCCCAGTTGTAGTACAAGTCAGAAGAGAGCTCCCCTATTTAACCCTGACAAAAGACAAGGCTGAAGCGTTTGCAACCATCTTTAGCCAGAAGTGCCGAGTGGATGATCCATATTGGCCTCCTCCTGAGGGTCCCCACCATCACAGAAGCCAGTCTTCAGCCAATTCGGTTCACTCCACATGATATCCAGAAACAGCTGAGCACACTGGATACAGCAAAGGCTATGGGCCCCGACAACATCCCGGCTATTGTGCTGAAGCCTTGTGCTCCAGATCTAGCCGCACCTCTAGCCAAGCTATTCCAGTACAGCTGCAACACTGGCATCTACCCAACAATGTGGAGAACTGCCCAGGTATGTCTTGTCCACAAAAAGCAGGACAAATCCAATCTGGCCAATTACCGCCCCATCAGTCTACTCTCAATCATCAGCAAAGTGATGGAAGGTGTCATCGACAATGCTATCAAGCGGCGCTCATTCACCAATAACCTGCTCACTGATGCTCAGTTTGGGTTCCGCCAGGACAATTCAGCTCCAGACGTCATTACAGCCTTGGACCAAACATGGACAAAAGAGCTGAATTCCAGAGGTGAGGTGAGAGTGACTGCCCTTGACATCAAGGCAGCATTTGACAGAGTGTGGCATCAAGGAGCCCTAGTAAAATTGAAGTCAATGGGAATCGGGGGGAAAACTCTCCACTGGCTGGAGTCATACCTAACACAAAGGAAGATGGTTGTAGTTGTTGGAGGTCAATCATCTCAGCCCCAGGACATCGCTGCAGGAGTTCCTCAGGGCAGTGTTCTGGGCCCAACCATCTTCAGCTGCTTCATCAATAACCTTCCCTCCATCATAAGGTCAGAAGTGGGGATGTTCGCTGATGATTGCACAGTGTTCAGTTCCATCTGCAACTCCTTAGATAATGAATCAGTCCATGCCCGAATGCAGCAAGACCTGGAGGACATTCAGGCTTGGTCTGATAAGTGGCATGTAATATTCGCGCCACACAAGTGCCAGGCAATGATTATCTCCAACAAGCGAGAGTCTAACCACCGCCCCGTGACAATCAACGGCATTACCATCGCTGAATCCTCCACCATCAACATCCTGGGGGTTACCATTGGCCAGAAACTTAACTGGACCAGCCACATAAATACTGTGGCTACAAGAGCAGGTCAGAGGCTAGGTATTCCGCGGTGAGTGTCTCACCTCCTGACTCCCCAAAGCCTTTCCACCATCTACAAGGCACAAATCAGGAGTTTGATGGAATACTCTCCACTTGCCTGGATGAGTGCAGCTCTAACAACACTCAAGAAGCTTGACACCATCCAGGACAAAGCAGCCCGCTTGATTGGCACCCCATCCACCACCTTAAACATTCACACCCTCAACCACCGGCGTACCGTGGCTGCAATGTGCACCATCTACAAGATGCACTGCAGCAACTCACCAAGACTTCTTCAGCAGCACCTCCCAAACCCACTGTTAAGTCTGTGTGTTCTAGTTGTAATTACTAACACAGACTACAAGATTAAAGTTCAACAGATCTTTACTGGTTGGAGGTCAGGACTATACTAAATACAATATTACTACACAATGCTTATATACAGGTGGTCACCACCGGTATTACGTATACAGCAGCCAGAGAAAGTAGTACATCTCTTAAGGTGGAACAGGCTTAAGTTCTCTTAAGGTGGAACAGGTTACATACACCACAATTCTCCCTTTTTAGCTTAACAGTCATATCCCCATTTAACATAACATAATAACATATATAACTTCAGGTATAAACAGTTCAAAGGTTCAGTCTCTCAGGAGGCCTTCTGATTCGGTTTGGATAATGCCTTTCAGTGGTCTCTGATTCCTGTTGCTGAGGTGACTCCTCTAGTTGGTCTCCCATGCATTGGGTGTTATCATCATCAGGTACATTCCCTGCCGAGGTAGATGCTTCAGGTTCATTAACGTCTTCCACAGTTGTCTCTGTCGCAACCATGGGTTCGACCCTTGCTCTCGATTCTACCAGTTGATCCGCATGACGCCTTATCACATTGTTACCAATATCTACTGTGTACATCAGAGGTCCTTGTCTGGCCCGAATTGTTCCGGACTGCCATTTTTCGTTTCCATAGCCCCTTGCCAACACTGGTTGTCCTACGTCGAAACTTCGAGTGGTCTTGTTATTAATATGCCGGAACTGTTTGTTTTCCACTTCCCTCCGCACATTTGGTTTTAACAAGTCCAACCTGGACCGCAACCTCCTGTTATAAAACATCATGGCAGGACTTTGGTTAGTCACTGCATGAGCGGCGTTTCGATATGCCATTAGGAAATTGTCCACCTTGTGCTGTAGCGGAATCTGATCATCGTTCATAGCCTTTATTGCCTTTTTGAATGTTTGGACAAATCTCTCGGCCAACCCGTTTGTCGCCGGATGATATGGGGCAGAGGTATAATGTTTCACCCCATTCTTCTTTAAGAATTTTTGGAATTCTTCCGACACGAACTGTGGTCCGTTGTCCGAACAGATCTGTTCTGGCAATCCGTTCCTTGCGAATATTGTTCTTAACACCGCAATTGTCTTTTCTGAAGTAGTGGTATTCATCTTGATCACTTCTGGCCATTTGGAATGTGCGTCCACCGCAATTAGGAACATGGAGTCCATGAATGGACCAGCAAAGTCAATATGTACGCGTTGCCATGGGGCTGAAGGCCATTCCCATGGGTGTAGTGGTGCGATCGGAGGTGCATTTTGCACTTTTTGGCACCCAGCGCAGCTTTTCGTTAACTCCTCTATCTGTTGGTCAATACCCGGCCACCATACATAAGCCCTAGCAAGACTTTTCATCTTAACTCCCCCCAGATGACCTTCATGCAGTTCTTTTAGAACTCTTTCCCTTAACTTGGGAGGAATAATCACTCTTGTCCCGTACATCAAAGTACCATGGCAGACGGACAGCTGGTCTCGCCTTGCCGAGAATGCCGGTAACAGAGGATCACCACGTGTTGGCCATCCTTTCACTGTCACCTCATAGACTCTGGACAGTGTCGGGTCGTTCCTGGTTTCTCTTTCAATACTTGCATTGGTGACTGGTAAACACTCGATAATGGTCGAATGAAATAACTCAACAGGGTCAACTTTCGTCGTTTCTTCTTCTTCAGGTAGTGGCAGGCGCGACAGCCCATCAGCATTGCCATGCTGCTTCGTACCTTTGAATTCTATTTGATATTGATGTGCCCCTAGGAAAAGGGACCATCTCTGGAGACGCTGTGCTGTCATCACTGAAACACCCTTCTTAGGGTTAAAAATGGATACCAACGGCTGATGGTCTGTCAGAAGTGTGAATTTTTGGCCCTGCAGGTAATGATTAAACTTCTTCACTCCCCATACAAGGCTGAGAGCCTCCCTATCGATCTGCGCATAGTTGCGCTCAGCGGAGGTCAATGATCTGGATGCAAACGCGACTGGCCTTTCCATGCCATTTGGCAACTTGTGTGAGAGTACTGCCCCAATACCATATGGAGAAGCATCACAAGCCAACCGAATAGGCAGTGTCGGGTTGAAGTGAGCCAACACTTCCTCTGAGGTGATCAATTCTTTGCTTTTGCGAAATGCCTTCTTACAGTTTTCGCTCCATTCCCATGGTACCCCCTTCTGTAAAAGAGCGTTTAGCGGGTGCAGTACCGTGGATAGATTTGGTAGAAATTTATGGTAATAGTTAATCAATCCTAGAAACGACCTCAACTGAGAGACATTATCCGGAGCGGGAGCCTTTACAACTGCCTCTATCTTGTCAGGAGACTTATGAGGCCCCTCCCGGTCAATGACATGACCACAGTACGAGATCCGCTTCTGGAAGAACTCACATTTCTGCCAATTAACTCTAAGTCCATACTCTTTCAGTCTGTTGAGCACCAGTTCCAAGTTTGCGAGGTGTTCTTCATCACCATCACCTGTAATCAGAATATCGTCCAGGTAACATTGTGTGCCTGGAATTCCCTGTAATACCTGCTCCATGGCCCTCTGCCAAATTGCTGGAGCCGATGCCACTCCAAAAACCAGCCTATTGTACCGGTACAAACCTCGATGCGTGTTGATCGTGAGGTATTGGCGTGACTCTTCTTCAACCTCCATCTGCAAGTACGCCTGCGCCAGGTCTATCTTGGTGAAGTGTTTCCCGCCAGACAACGAAGCAAAAATATCCTCAATCCGCGGAAGCGGATACTGCACCGTGTGAAGCACCGGATTAACGGTGATTTTGAAATCTCCACAGATGCGAACCTTCCCTGGTTCTCCTGGCTTGTTGCTCGAAGGACGTTTCATAACGGGAACAATGGGCGTAGCCCACTCACTCCAATCTACCTTAGACAGTACACCTGAACGTTCTAGCGCTTCCAGTTCCGCTTCTACAGTAGGTCGTATTGCATAGGGTACCGGTCTGGCTTTAAAAAATTTTGGGTGTGCATGTTCATCAATCTTGATGTTTGCCGTAATTCCTCTCAGTGTTCCCAGTCCCTGCTGGAACACCTCTTTAGCATCATCCAATATTTTGGACAATCATTTAGGTTTGACATCTGTTTCCCCGGAATCTACCGTTAGTGCCTTCAAGGAGTGCCAGTCCATATTCATTTTCCTAATCCACTCCCATCCCAGTAGTGGTGGACCTCCTTCAGGTAGCACATATAAGTCCATTACTTGGCTTTCTTTGCCCTTGTGGACCACTTTTACCTCTATCTTTCCGATGGGGTACACTCTTTGCCCCGTGTATGTTTTCAATATAATCTCCGTATCCCGTAGGGGAATATGTTGGAATAACCTTTTGTAATCTTTCTTATTCATGACCGTCAATGCCGATCCAGTGTCCAATTCCATCTTTACTTGGACTTCTGCTATCTGAAGGGTGACCCAAATTGTCTGGAGATCTGCATCCTTACCAACGTTGTGTACTCTTAAGCTACCCAGTTCATTACTGCTAGCGTCTGAATCTGACTTCTGTTCGGTCGAACTGTTCTTTGTCACCTTGTGTACCTTTATGTATTTTCCTTGCGGTGACTTTTTGTTGCTGGTCTTCTTTCCTGACCGGCCTACTTTAGCTATGTGGCCAAGCCTGCCACACGTTCTGCATTCTTGGTTTTTAAACCAACACTAGTTCTGATCGTGCGTTGTCTTTCCACAACGATAACATTTTACAGTACTCAAACCCAATTTATTTGTACTGAGTTCCGGTGACCGTAGCTGCATTACTGCCGTGCCTCTCGCTGCGGCTTCGTGTGCTGCTGCCATAGTGACCGCTTTCTCAAGCGTCAGCTCATTCTCCTCGAGCAGTCACTTTTGTGTATCTTCTTTTAATAAACCACACACAAATTTATCTCGTAGCGCCTCTGTCAGTCTCGTTCCAAACTGACAGTACTTTGCTAGCTTACGCAATTCCATTAAATATTCAGCATTGCTTTCATCCTTCAGCTGCCTTCTGCTGTAAAATTTAAATCGTTCCGCTAGCATCAGCGGCGTGGGGTTTAGATGATTTTTCAGGACAGTAACAATCTCCTCGAACGTCTTATCCGCCGGTTCATTTGGTGATAAAAGGTGTTTCAATTGCCCGTATGTCTTCGCACCCATTAAGTTTAATAATGTTAGTGCTTTCGCTTCATCTGGGATTTTATTTGCTTTACAATAATTTTGTATGCGTTCTACATACATGGCCCAATCTTCGATGTCGCTATCAAAGGTATTAATGTTCCCATGTTTAGGCATCGTTGCAATTTAATTTATTTTTATTTTTATCCAAGATGGCAGCTTCCCGCTCTTGTCTTCGTCCTCCGCCTACAAAATGGCGGTTTTCCCGCGCTTGGCGGTCTTCACCCGTCCCCCGACGCTGTCTCCGCTTCACCGCGGTTCTCGCGCCTTCAGTTGCCCCAGACGCTGCGCCTTTTTAGCCCGAATGCGGCCCGGCCCTTATCACCAGCCGCGACCGATGTCCCTGCGCTGCGCCTTTCGGCCCGAATGCGGCCCGGCCCTTATCTCCGGTCACGATCGATCTCACTGCCCTTATTCCTCCGTCTTCCCTCCCCGTCTGTACAGCCAACGCGGCCGACTTTCTGGTCGCGTCGCTGCCTGGCTTACCCACCACCGAGGTAGAAAGAAGATAGCTGACAGCCGCTGATGGAGGCTTCGAGTTCAGGGTGTCTTCTGCACTCTGGTTTCTCGATGTCTGCCGCGCGACGTGTCTTCCAGCAGGGTGATGAGGGTGGAAGCCTCTCTTCAACGTCCGTTCTGTGGACGAAGCCGCCGTGGATATAAACTGCCGCAGGGTAAGAATCAGACTCGTCGCCACTGTTAAGTCTGTGTGTTCTAGTTGTAATTACTAACACAGACTACAAGATTAAAGTTCAACAGGTCTTTACTGGTTGGAGGTCAGGACTATACTAAATACAATATTACTACACAGTGCTTATATACCGGTGGTCACCACCGGTATTACGTATACAGCAGCCAGAGAAAGTAGTACATCTCTTAAGGTGGAACAGGCTAAAGTTCTCTTAAGGTGGAACAGGTTACATACACCACACCCACGACCTCTTCCACCTAGAAGAACAAGGGCAGCAGGCGCATGGGAACACCACCACCTCCAAGTTCCCCTTCAAGTTACACACCATCCTGACTTAGAAGTATATCGCCGTTCCGTCATCGTCGCCGGGTCAAAATCCTGGAACTCCCTCCCTAATAGTACTGTGTGAGTACCTTCACCACACGGACTGCAGCGGTTTAAGAAGGTGGCTCACCACCACCTTCTCAATGACAATTAGGGATGGGCGATAAATGCTGGCCTTGCCAGCGATGCCCACATCCCAGGAACGAATATAAAACAAAATTACTTCCCCCTTTGTGTTCCTCCCCAACACACACATGTTCAGACATACTGTAGCAGCTTTCAGGGTAAAAATTGGGTAGCGCCCCTTTGGGTGCTGTGGCATGTCGCGCCACGGTACTGCAGGCCTTCCTCCCCTTATTAAAGGGGAGGGGCCTGGCACAGCACATCCCGGCTGTTGTGTCCGTGTGTTAATAGAGACACTGAAGACAGGAGTTGGTTTCACAGGTGTTTACTGAACAAAGTCTGGAGGGTAAATAACTGATACAACACAATATACAGGCTTATATTGCCAGAGTGGCCATTACCAGCATTACAGTACAGAGGGGGCTCTTAAAGGCACATACACTACAATTCCTCCCCTTTCAGCCAACCAGTACATAATATTTTAAGTAATCATTAATTACATGTTACAAGAAAAATAATCTACACATTGCTGCAGTTAATTAATTATATGTCAGTCTCTCTGGAGGCTTCCTGACCCGGTCCGGATAATGCCTCGGTGGTGTAGTAGTTTCTGGTGGTGTAGTAGGCTGTTTTGGCAAGGCTGATTCGGCTTGAATGCCAGTGTCGGGTTCATCGGGTTCCAGTATCACCGGATCGGAGGTAGATATGGGTATCTCTACTTCATCATTAGGCGTATAGGGTTGTGGTGTAGGTTGTCCCTTTTCGGATGACTATGATTTGGTCAGCATGGCGCCTTATTATGCTTTCTCCGATGTCCACGGCATACATCAGCGGTCCTAGTCGTGTGCAGATCGTTCCAGGCTGCCATTTCTCGGTACGGTAGTCCCGGGCCAAAACTTGTTGACCTATCTGGAAGGTTCTAGTTGGCCTTTCATTCATGCCTTGAAATTGCCGGTTCTCCACGTCCCTTCTGATGTTTGGCTTGATCAAATCCAGCCGGCATCTTAGGCTTCTATTGAAGAACATCATGGCGGGAGTTTGGTTTGTAACCATATGTGTTGCATTCCTGTATGTGAACAAGAAGTTATCCACCTTGTGCTGAAGTTTTATGTCTTCATTACCCATGGCCTTTATGGCCTTCTTGAAGGTCTGGACAAACCTTTCAGCCAATCCATTGGTGGCGGGATGGTATGGGGCGGACGTGTAGTGCTTAACCCCATTGTTTTTTAAGAACTTCCTGAATTCTTCGGACACAAATTGCGGTCCATTATCAGAACAGATCTGTTCAGGCAGCCCATTCCTGGCAAATATGGTCCTTAATACTGTGATGGTTTTTTCCGTGGTGGTGGAGGACATCTTTATTACCTCCGGCCACTTGGCGTGTGCATCAACCGCGATTAAGAACATTGAGTCCATAAATGGACCAGCAAAGTCGATGTGTACCCTTTGCCAGGGAGATGAGGGCCACTCCCATGGATGTAGAGGGGCTTGTGGTGGAGCGTTTTGGACCTTCTGGCATCCTAGGCAGCTCTTGGTCATTTCTTCGATGTCTCCATCGATACCTGGCCACCATACAAACGCCCTGGCTAGGTTCTTCATTTTCACTCCACCCAGATGCCCCTTGTGAAGCTCCTTTAGAACTTTATCCTGGAGTTTGGGTGGAATCACCACTCTGGATCCACACATCAAGGTTCCTCGGCACACTGACAGCTGTTCGCTTCTTTGCGAGAATGCTGGCAACAGTGGTTCGCCATGTGCTGGCCATCCCTTCACTGTTAAATCGTTCAGGTATGACGTCATCATCGTTTTTTTCCTTACTGGTCACCGTCAGTGCCAGTCTAAACGTATTTTCCTGATCCATTCACGTCCCAACAGCGGTTGACCACCATCTTGTAGAACGTATAAATACAACTTTTGTATTTCCTTGTCGTTGTATACAACAGGCACCCTTATTTTTCCTTTGGGGTATACTTTCTGCCCCGTATATGTTTTCAAGATCATGGATGTGTCTTTTAAAGGTATATGCGGAAATAGCCGCTCGTAATCCCATCGATTTATGATGGTCAGAGCTGATCCTGTATCTAGCTCCATTTTAACTGGGGACCCTGCTATCGTGAGGGTAACCCAAATGGTCTGGTAATCTTCTTTGGCAATTAAATTATGTAATTTGAGACAGCTTAGTCTCTTGTTTTCGGAGTCGCTATCGCTCTTCTGGTCTTCGGAGCTACTGTCCGTCATCATTTGTACCTTTCTGTACTTTTCTTTATTGATTTTGTTTTTCCTGTCCGTGGATTTTTTTTGTCCAGATCGGCATACCCGTGCAATGTGTCCAATCTTTCCGCATTGCCTGCATGCTTTGTCCTTGAACCAGCAGTCCCTCTGGTCATGGGTGGATCTGCCGCAGCGATAACATCTCTCGAAACCCTGTGTCATGTCATGGGTGCCGAAGTCCTGTGTCTTTTGTTGTATCTCTGCAGCTCCTCTCGCGGCTGCTTCGTATGATACAGCCATACTGAAAGCCTTGTCCAGTGTTAAATCTTTTTCAGAAAGCAGCCTTTTCTGTGTTCCTTCACTTAGGAGACCGCAGACGAATTTGTCTCGAAGATAATCTGCTAGTCCTGCCCCGAATTGGCAGTGCTTTGATAGCTTTCTTAATTCAGTGAGGTAATCAGCGTTACTTTCATTCTTGTGTTGATTTCTCTTGAAGAATTTGAATCGTTCCGCTATCAGCAGTGGTGTTGGGTTTAAGTGCTCCTGTAGGGTATCGACAATTTCTTTAAAATTCTTGTCCTTTGGTTTGGCTGGAGTGATTAAGTTTCGTAACAGCCCGTATGTCTTTGCACCCATTAGATTTAGAAGTACTGACGCTTTTTTTCATTTTCTATTCCATTTGCGGTGCAATATACCTCCACTCTTTCCACATATGTGGTCCAATCCTCTATCTCGTTATCAAAAGCATCAATATTGCCAGACTTAGGCATCCTAGAAAAAAAAATGGCGCTTCCCGCGCTTTTCTTTCTTTTCTGCAGAAAAGATATGGCGCTTCCCGTGCTTCCCCGCCGCTGCTGCCGATGACAACGCTGTTTCCCGCGGGTTTCCGTTCTTTTAATTTATTTATTTACAGTTAGAGACTCGTTCCCGCCGGACTCTCTCTCTAGGTCTGAACGCCGACTTGCTCGCAGCGCCGGCCGTCTCCCAAGTGCTCCCTCCCCGTCTGTTACTGCTTGCCTCCGCCTTCGCTGCTTGGCCTAGCTGCAGAGCCAGCTGCTGGAGCCCCAGCCCGACGCCCAGGAAGGATTATTGCAGTACCTGCCACCAGCTTGGCTAGCTGGTGAAACCACAGCTTTTTCTTGACTTTCTTCAACTTTGGACGCCAGAGGAATCGATGTCCTTGAGGTGCTGTCGAATTGCAGGTAAGTCCGTTTCCAATTCGTCGCCACTGTTGTGTCCGTGTGTTAATAGAGACACTGAAGACAGGAGTTGGTTTCACAGGTGTTTACTGAACAAAGTCTGGAGGGTAACTAACTGATACAACACAATATACAGGCTTATATAGCCCGAGTGGCCATTACCGGCATTACAGTACACAGGGGGCTCTTAAAGGCACATACACTACACCGGCGCCCAGCTGGGCTACCAGGGATCAGGAGTGCCGGCAAACGAGCCCAGCACTCAAGAGGAGTGCCGGGCTCATGGAGCGCAGCTGGAACCCCACGGGGAGGCTTCATGGGGGCCAGGGACAGCAACGGGGTCAGGTGCTAGCAGGCAGCCAGCAACAAAAGTCGCTGCCCGCCACCTCCCCTTTAACTAGCGCCGCCCCGGCCGCAGGTAGGCCCCCCTGACCCCGGCGGACATAGCATCCAGTGGTAAGTCATGGGACACCACCCAATATTACAGCCGTGGCATGAGCGGGGCGCTGCGCACGGCGATGACGTCATTGCCGGCAGCGCTGCATTGCACAGCGCTAACGGTTAGGCGCTAACCTCCCGCTGAATTTCGCGGGAGGTGTTAGTGGCGCCGCGCCCAGGCGCTAATTGATTTGCGCCCTCTTAGGGCGCTAACGGCAGGTGCAAATCAATCGAATTTAGCCCCCTTCAGACCTTATGCTAGGAGTCTGTCCCAAATACTCATCCAAAAAATGTCAATCAATAGAGTAAGTGAGTGAAGAAATAGATCTGAGAATAAAAATGTCTTAAAAAACAATAAGATTATATTGGGTTGTGTCAAAATGTCCCCTGCTTATTTAGTGGTATTTCAAAGTGACTGTAATTAAAATGTTAGGAATTCAATGCGGTAGAAATTGGTATTCGATCGTAAAATGGGTGCAAAATCATACCAATTTAGCAGTGTCACCTGTCACTTTAATTCTCCGCTCCACTCCCATTCTGACCATCTGTCCTCAGCCTCTTGCACTGTTCCAATGAAGCTCAATGTAAGCTCGAGGAACAGCACCTCATTTTTTCGATTAGGCACTTTACAGTCTTCTGGACTCAACATTGAGTTCAACAATTTCAGACCATATGCTCGACCCCTATTTTTTCAGATGGCAGCTATTAATGATTCTGCTATTCCCATTTACAACTCTTCTAGACCCATCTTTTGTTTTTTTATTTGTTCTATTACCATCTCCTTTTGCTTTGTACAATCATACCTTTTGTCATTTAATCACTCCTGCCTTCCACCCTAGCACAGACCTTCCCTTTTGTTCTTTCCTCCGCTCCCCCCTTTCCCTGCCCCTACACTTGCTTAAAGCCTGTTACATCTCTATCTTTCCAGTTCTGACGAAGGGTCATTGACCTGAAACATTAACTCTGCTTCTCTCTCCACAGATGCTGCCTGACCTGCTGAGTATTTCCAGCATTTCTGTTTTTATTTCAGATTTCCAGCATCCGCAGTATTTTGCGTTTGTAGCAGTGAGGCAGCCTGCGCCCAATCTACACAAGCATTAGTCCAGGTCCAATTCCTAAGACAGGCACTAGGCCCCTTGAATATGTTAATTAGGGGCCTAATACCTTTTGAAGGATCCCTCTACAAAGTTAGTCTCTGGAGTTGCCAACCCTCCCGGATTGCTTGGGAGTCTCCTGGAATGGGGCATGGATCTCCCAGGTGCTGCTGCTAGCAGCCTGTGAGATCTCTGCACCTTAAATTTTCTTAAGCAGCACCCTCATTCCCGAGAGCCAGATCCAGTGATGCCTCCTTCCTCATTGGGCCGGAAACATACTGATCAAGAAAGTTCTCCTGAACACACTTCAGAAGTCCTTCTCCCACTCTGCCCTTTGCACTATCACAATCCCAGTCTATATGAGGATAGTTGAAGTCCCAGATTATCATTACTCTATAGTTCTTGCACCTCTCTGTAATTTCCCTGCAAATTTTCTCCTCTATATCCTTCCCACTAGTTGACGGCCTATAGAATACACCAATAGTGTAATGGCACCTCTATTGTTTCTTAACTTTAACCAAATAGATTCTGCCCTTGACCCCTTCAGGACATCCTCTCTCTCCAGCACTGTGATTCTCCTTAACCAATACTGCCACCCCACCTCCTATCTTTCCTTCCCTATCTTTCCTGAACACCTTATATCCAGGAATATTTAATAACCACTCCAGTCCTTTTTTGAGCCAGGTCTCCATTATCACCAGCACATCATATTCCCATGTGGCTATTTGCACCTGCAGCTCACCAACCTTATTTATCACACTTTGTGCATTTACGCACAGGCATGTAAACCTCTCTTAGACCTTCTTGTATTCTCCCTTAGTCTGACCCCACCTAATACCATACTATTTTTTACTCTAGTGCTATTTGTCTCACCCAATCCTTTGTGCCCTTTGTTTCTCCTTTCTAATGCTACATCCTGGTGCCCATCCCCCTGCCAAATTAGTTTAAACCCTCCCCAACAGGACTAGCAAACCCCCCCCCCACCACCCCGCCCCGCGAGGATATTGGCCCCGGCTCTGTTGAGGTGCAACCTGTCCAGCCTGTACAGGTCCCACCTCCCCCAGAACCAGTCCCAATGTCCCAGGAATCTGAAGCCCTCCCTCCTGCACCATCTCTCCAGCCACACATTCATCTGCTCTATCCTCCTATTTCTATACTCACTAGCTCGCGGCACCGGCAGTAATCCAGAGATTACTACCTTTGAGGTCCTACATTTTAATCTCTTTCCTAGCTCCCTAAAATCTGCCTGCAGGACCTCATCCCTCTTTCTACCTACGTCATTGATACCGATATGGACCACGACCGCTGGCTGTTCACCCTCCCCCGTCAGAATGTTCTGCAGCCGCTCAGTGACATCCTTGACCCTTGCACCAGGGAGGCAACATACCATCCTGGAATCATGTCTGCGGCCGCAGAAACACCTGTCTGTTCCCCTAACTATCGAATCTCCTACCACTATTGCTTTTCCAATCTTCCTCCTCTCCCTCCCACTGTACAGCTCTGCCACCCGTGGTGCCATGGACTTGGCTGTGGCTGTATTCAGTACCGGTTAGAGAGTGAGATGCACTACTCTCCTGCACTACCTGCCTGGTCCTCCTCATCTGTCTGATGATCACCCATTCCCTCTCTGCCTGCACACTCTTACGCTGTGGGGTGACCACCTCCTGAAACATGCTATCCATGTAGCTCTCAGCCTCACGGATGCACCACAGTGACGCCAGCTGCTGCTCAAGCTTCAAACCCCACAGCTTGAGCTCCTCCAGCTGACGACACTTCCTGTACATGTGGTTGTCCAGGACACGAGAAGCATCCTGGAATTCCCACTTGGCACAAGATGTGCATTCCATGGGGCTGAGGTGCCCTGCCGTGCCTCTACTTAATAGATTATTAACTAACTTAACAGAAATAAACTCAAGGCTTAAAACAAAATCACCAGCTACTCACCAATCAGCTCCTTCCCTTGTGCTGGCATCACTTATCTCGCTCCCTGACACTCACGCTCCCTCCAGGCTCTTGGGCCTTCCTTTATCTGCGGCCGCTCCTCTCGCTCTCCCGCAGGTCTGCTCTCGTGCACATTAACTTCCTGGTTCTGTGGCTCCACTCCTCCTTTTCAGTTCGACATCTCTACTGCCTTCCTCCTCTCCACCGAACTCCTGCTCTCACCAAATTCTTCCACTCTGCTTGCGATCCACTCCGATTGCGCTCTCCCAGCTCTGTCTCCAGGCTCTGTGCTCAAGCTTGACTGAGAAGCCTGACTGCACCTTGTGCAGTGCAGGGGGATTCTGGCTGTAGTTTCATAGAATTGTACAGCACAGAAGGAGGCCATTTGGCCCATCGTGCTTGTTCCAGCTTTTTATATAATTAGACCCACTCCCGTGCTCTTTCTCTTGACCTATATTTTTTTCCTTTTCAAGTATATATCTCAGTCCCTTTTGAGCATGGATATAGGATTACTACTAAATATAGGTACGATATTGGGACCTTACACCTATTACTACCAGTTACTTATAGACTATCAGTGAGCATTGGTATTACTTTTGGTTATATGTGGAATCTGAGCATCACCAGTATTACTATTAGCTATCAGCGCAATTTCACTGAGTTACTATTAGTTATTGGTGAAATCAAAGTTCCTCCCACCTCTGGTTTTCCCTTTGCAAATCACTCCCAGCCCTTAGCTTCCCTTCTTCACCTGCTCACGAGTGATCTCATCATTCTCAGAACTTCTCGCACAACAGCTGCTGGCGTGAAACCACGAGCAAAGATTCTCAACTACAATGGACCCAACCTTTATAAGGGAGTTACAGGAACATTTACAGATGTCACGTGGTCAGGTGTCACGCGACCAGACGTCACCTGGTCAAGTGACACGTGGTCAGGCGCCACGTGATCAAACCTATTACTACTAGTTACTGTCATAGAGTCTATGGCCTAGAAATTGGGTTTTGGCTTAGCCAGGGCTTTAGCGCCGGAAGTTAGTGCCGGCGCTAAGTCCCCTGCGCGCGCCAAAAATTCAGTGGCGCCGCGCCCAAACGGCTGCCGGCGCTACTGAAGGGTCTTTGCGGCGGTACATCGGCGCTAACTGCCGTTTCGCGCCGCAATTCCGGCGCTGCGGCACCCGATGCGGTGCGGCAGGCTGGGGACGTGCAGGCCTCCTCCTCCCGTTAAGGAGGAGCTGCCTGCACCCGGCCGCGGCCCACGCAAATCAGCTTAAAAATGAGCCCGGCACCTCGGACAAGTGCCGGGCTTGCATCTGTTCCGGGGGGGTGGGGGGGAGAAGTCCGGGGAGGGAGCTGCGGGCAGGCGGCCGGCGGGAAAGTGGCCGGCCGCCGCGGGGCCTTTAATGCGCCGGCGCAAACTGGAGTAAGGCACCTCTGCCAGAACGTTGCTTGCGGCTGCCACGGGCGAGGCGGCCGCAACTCAATTTCGGAGTTCGGGCGGGTTACCACGGCAACCGGGACGCTGCGCACACCGATGACGTCATCGGTGCCGGCGCAGCGCTACCGGTGCAACGCCGATTTAGGGCCCCAGGGAATTTTTAAACTGCCCATAACTCTGGCGCTAGTCCCTCTAGCGCCTCAAAAGCGGCGCTAAGGCTAGTGAATTTCTAGGCCATAGAGTTTTACAGCACAGAAAGAGGCCCTTCGGCCCATCGTGTCTGCGCCGCCCATCCATCCCTGTCCAGTCTAATCCCATTTTCCAGCATTTGGTCCATAGCCTTGTATGCAATGGCATTTCAAGTGCTCATCCAAATGCTTCTTGAATGTTGTGAGGGTTCCTGCCTCCACCACCCTTTCAGGCATTGAGTTCCACATTCCAACCACCCTCTGGGTGAAAAAGTTCCTCCTCAAATCCCCTCTAAATCTCCTGCCCCTTACCCTGAATCTATGCCCCCTTGTTATTGACCCCCCCACTAAGGGGAAAAGTTCCTCTTTATCTACCCTATCTATGCCCCTCATTATTTTGTACACCTCAATCAGGTCCCCCCTCAGCCTTCTCTGCTCCAAGGAAAACAACTCCAGCCTGTCCAGCCTCTCTTCATAGCTGAGGCGCTCCATCCCAGGTAACATCCTGGTGAATCTTCTCTGCACCCTCTCCAAAGCAATCACATCCTTCCTATAGTGAGGCGACCAGAACTGCACACAGTACTCCAGCTGTGGCCTCACCAGCGTTTTGTACAGCTCCATCATAACCTCCCTGCTCTTATATTCTATGCCTCGGCTAATGAAGGCAAGTATCCCATATGCCTTTTTAACCACCTTATCTACCTGCTCCGCTGCCTTCAGGGATCTATGTACATGTACACTAAGGTCCCTCTGACCCTCTGTACTTCCTAGGGTCCTACCACTCATTGTGTATTCCCTTGCCTTATTTGTCCGTCCAAAATGCATCACCTCGCACTTTTCAGGGTTAAATTCCATTTGCCACTTTTCCGCCCATCTGACCAACCCGTTTATATCGTCCTGTAGCCGGAGGCTTTCCTCCTCGCAATTTACCACCCCACCAATTTTCGTGTCATCTGCGAACTGGTAGGATATTGGGGCATTACACCTACTAGTACCAATTATATAGAGACTATCAGTGAGTTATTGTATTACTACTAGTTCTCAGTGCAATTTCAGTGAGTTGCTATTAGTTACTGGTGGAATCAAAGTTCCTCCTACCTCTGGTTTCCCCTCTGCGAATCGCTCCCCCACCTTCGGATTTCCCTCTTCCCCGCCCATAGTTTCCCCTCTTCACCTGCTCACGGGTGGCCTCCTGGTTCTTGGAACTTCTCACACAACAGCAGCTGATGCAAAACCACAAGCAAAGATTCCCAACTACAGCAGGGCCAACTTTTAGAAGATAAATGCAATAACATTTGTGGATGTCATGTGATCAGAATGTCACGTGATCAAACCTCCAGGAATGCCTCCAACCAGATTTGGCAACCCAATCCTGGAACTTACCTAAAGGGCTGCTGCCGACTAAATAAAATGTTCTCGTGTGGCGATCATCTTATGGAGGTGCAACAAGCGCTGGCAGCTCACCCCCAATATGTAGATCAGGCCCGAGGACCAATTGCTGGAGATCCTCAGGCCTCTTTGTTCAGGTGCATGCTGCCTCAGCCTCCGAAAACAGGCTCAGACCAAAGTCTACCCCATTGAGTTTTACATAAAGCTGTGGAAATAGTTTGGAAACAGACTCTTCCTGTGAAGCAGCCAGTGAGCGAATGTCATACTTAGTGGTTGCCATATTGTTGCAGATTTTGGTGAAATGTAAAATATATTTGTTCCAGAATCTTTAAAAATGTGTTTTTTTAACTTGTATATCATTGTGATACTGTTGTTCAGTGAGAAAACTCCAGCATACATAGTGAGAACAGCTAGCTGGAACATATAAAATTATAAATACAATCATTTAATAATAATCAAAATCTCATCCAATATTTTAACTTGTGATTAGAAATTATTGTTGCCAATATTGGTGGGCAGATGCTAAATGAATCCATAATACGTTGCTTTGTGCACTATGGAGGCGTTAACTCATTTAAAATAAATGTGTGGCTATACATGGCAGACAGAGGAATGTTGTAAAAACACGCTGGACCTTCATTGCCTAATGTCGCCAACCATAATTTCTGAACTATAATCTCATCCAATATTGTAACAGGTTAATTGTGGGTTTTTTGTACAATTATTTCAATCAGTGTAAAATCAAAAAATAAATTGCATATTAAGAATTACACAGTTGGTGTTTACTGTGATTGACGTTCTATAATCATTAAAATATAAGTATTTTAGTTGTTTTCACAAGCATTGTTTCACAGCCGTTTACATTTTTAAGGATTAGTAGCATTGCCCAGTGAACAATGTGATGGCATTGAGCACTTATTTTAAAGGGTAAATTGTGGGCCATGTAGTAAAAGAAGGTGGTAAAACATGACAAAAATGGCAATGAAGAATGAATGAAAAGACAAAACAAAGTACGAAAATAAACTATAAAAAAAGAGAGAAACTAAAGGAATGATGACTTCATTAATAATGGTAATTGCGAACCAAAGTTAAAAGTTAATGGCCTGGAAATTTAGGGAGCGGTAGTCAGTGGAGGAACGAAGATTTCGGGGGACGTGGGGGGGGGGAGATGTGGAGTGGTGATCGGGGGGGAGCGGTGATTGAGTGGGGGATGGGCAATCGGGGAGGGGGGTGTGAAGCGCCGATCGGGGGGAGAGCGGTGATTGAGTGGGGGAGGGGCAATCAGGGAGGGGGTGTGGAGTGGTGATCAGGGGGAGAGCGGTGATTGAGTGGGGGATGGGCAATCGGGGAGGGGGGGTGAAGCGGCGATCGGGGGGGAGAGCGGTGATTGAGTGGGGGAGGGGCAATCGGGGAGGGGGGGTGGAGTGCCGATCGGGAGGAGAGCGGTGATTGAGTGGGGGAGGGGCAATCGGGGAGGGGGGTGTGGAGTGGCGATCGGGAGGAGAGCGGTGATTGAGTGGGGGAGGGGCAATCAGGGAGGGGGGTGTGGAGTGACGATCGGGAGGAGAGTGGTGATTGAGTTGGGGAGGGGCAATCGGGGAGGGGGGTTTGGAGTGGCGATCAGGAGGAGAGCGGTGATTGAGTGGGGGAGGGGCAATCGGGGAGGGGGTGTGGAGTGGCGATCAGGAGGAGAGTGGTGATTGAGTGGGGGAGGGGCAATCGGGGAGGGGGGTTTGGAGTGGCGATCAGGAGGAGAGCGGTGATTGAGTGGGGGAGGGGCAATTGGGGAGGGGGTGTGGAGTGGCGATCAGGAGGAGAGTGGTGATTGAGTGGGGGAGGGGCAATCGGGGAGGGGGGTTTGGAGTGGCGATCAGGAGGAGAGCGGTGATTGAGTGGGGGAGGGGCAATCGGGGAGGCGGTGTGGAGTGGCGATCGGGAGGAGAGCGTGAAAAAGTGGGGGAGGGGCAATCGGAGGGGTGAGGGAGCAGAGATTGGGGGTGTGGTTCTGTATGGCCTAATTTCTAGGCCAAAATCTAATTCTTCATTGGTGGCTCTGCCTATCTTGTTTGATCAAGGCTTTTCACAGATATGGCTGCAAGTTTCTGTTCAGGTTATCGTGAATGTAAAAAGTGAGGCCTAGAAATTTGATCGCGCCCAAGAACAGGCACAGCGGACGTGGGGCGTGCACTGAACGCGCCTGTTTATATCGATGTAGGGACAATGTGAAATAGGCGTTGGCAGGTCATGGTATTGAGACAGGCATGCAGCCAACACTACCCACACTGCACACCTGTTTGCAGGGGGCGGGAAATCAGGCATCTCTGATTTAAAGGCAGTCTACACCTCTTAAAGGGAAGGTGCACCCTTGCTGCAGATGGGAGGGAACCGAAGGAGAAAAGTGGCTGCAAGAGCTGTTGATCGGACCCTCAGGTTCTCCAGTGCTACTTTGGATGCCCTGATCCCGGCAGTGGACAGGAGGAGAGAGATCCTATTACCCCCAGGAAGGGGAAAGCCCACCAGGTGACACCTCCATCACCAGTGCAAAGAGGTGGCTCAGGAGTTCAATGTGTAGCGCTTAGCTCCCAGGACATGGCTGAATTGCTGAAAAAAGTTGAATGAGCTCACCAGGGTTGTCAAAGGAAGTATCCTACCTCAATTACTCTCTCCTCACACTACACCACCTGCAGCCCCACTACTCACAACACTTCCCTCCCCCGCTTCCCCATTCTCCTACAAATAATGGACCACATTTCACTTCACTTCCTTCTCCTCCCAGTCACACAATCTGCACCTTCTACTCAGTACTATTGGAACCCTCACTTTGCCACACTTACATCTTGTACATGTTGTGGTAAACCACTGTTATTGTTTTCATTGTTGTTCACTACTGTTATCGTTATTGCACATTGTTACCTCTTGCTACTCACTGTGTACCAATGCATGCCTCAGCTGGCTCCGCCTACATGACCTGGTATAAAGGTGGCTGCCCGGCAACCCACTTCCTTCTTGGAACCAGTCGTCCACGAGAGGCATGCTCTGTTCTTTAGTTAATAAAAACCTTTTCATTACTTTCCTAATTCATCGCCTTTTATGGAGTAATTGATAAGCGTATCAATTTTATTAACTAAAAGTAAAATGTCCAGAACTGAGCAGCAACAACAGCAGGCGTTGCTGCAAGCCCTCAGACCAGCATGCCTGGACCTCGACCCCCAAGCGGCGGGTTCATCTGCCAATTTTGAACACTGGCTGAGCTGCTTTGAATCCTTCCTAGAAGCCTCCGCCGTGACATCGGAGGAGAACAAATTAAAAGTCCTGACCGCCCAGGAGAGCCCTCAAGTATATACACTCATCCGGGACGCTACTACATACACGGCGGCTCTCGACCTGCTAAAAGGGCAATACACGCGCCCAGTGAATACGATTTACGCCAGACACCTCCTGGGATCCCGCAGGCAGCAACCGGGGGAATCGGTAGAGGCATTTTTACGGGCGTTACAGACACTCTGCAGGGACTGCGACTGCAAGGCGGTAACGGCTGCGGCGCACGCGGAGGGACTTACCTGTGATGCCTTCGTTAAGGGCCTCCAGTCCGACTACTCCCGGCAGAGACTGCTCGAAAGCAAGGAGCTCGACCTGAAGACGGCCGTAGCCCTCGCGCTCTCACTAGATGCGGCCCACCGAAACCTCGAAGCATACGCACGTAACGGGGCCGCGCCATGGTCATTGCGACCTTGGGACATGGGACCGCCGCCCCCGGTACCAACTACTGCAGCGATGTCCCGAAAGCAACCGGGACCGCCGCCCCCGGTACCAACTGCAACGATGTCCCGTAACCAGGCCCAAAAATGCTATTTCTGTGGCCAGTTAAAACACCCCAGAGCGCGCTGCCCAGCGAAGACCGCTACCTGCTCTGGCTGCGGGAAGAAAGGCCATTACGCCAACGCCTGCAGAGGGAAACCCGCAAACGCCAGCAGCGCCGCGTGTGAACCGTGGGGGCAGCCATCTTCTCCGCCATTTTGTGCACCTCCGGCTGCGTGGGGATCGGAATCATGGCCGCCGCCATTTTGCCCGCCGCACTCAACCGCCAATTTGTCTCCGGACTCGACCACCGTCTCGTCGGACGACCATATCAGCTCACTCAGCCATACACTGGCCTCCGTTACATTGGATCAAGCCCTCCCTCATCATCTGTCCAGGTCCATGATGGACATTACGGTAAACGGCCGTGCCACTACTTGCCTGTTTGACAGCGGGAGCACGGAGAGTTTTATTCACCCCGACACGGTGCGTAGCCACTCCCTCACGGTCCTGCCAACGCGCCATCGGATTTCTATGGCATCCAAGTCCCATTCAACGGACGTCGGCGGCTACTGTGTGGTGACCCTTTCGGTTAGGGGCACTGAATATAAAAATTTTAAACTTCTTGTCCTGCCCCGTCTTTGCGCTGCCGTTCTGCTAGGGTTGGATTTTCAGTGCCACCTCAAAAGTGTCACATTGGCATATGGTGGACCCCTTCGCCCACTCACAGTCTGCAACCAACAGCTTTTAAATCGCCCGCCGTGCACCACTTGCAGCCTTTCCACACTCAAAGTCCCCCCCCCTCCCTTGTTCGCTAACCTCACCCGCGACTGTAAACCCATCGCTACCAAGAGCAGGCGGTACAGCGCCGGGGACAGAGCTTTTATTAGCGCTGAGGTGGAGCGACTCCTGAAGGAGGGCATTATCGAAGGGAGCACCAGCCCATGGCGAGCCCAGGTTGTAGTCGTTAAGACCGCCGATAAACGCCGCCTGGTCATCGACTACAGCCAAACCATAAACCGGTACACCCAGATGGACGCATACCCCCTTCCCCGCATATCTGATATGGCCAATCAGATTGCGCAATACAGGGTATTCTCCACCATTGACCTTAAGTCAGCATACCACCAACTCCCTATCCGCCATGAGGACCGCCAGTATACTGCCTTCGAGGCAAACGGCCGCCTCTACCACTTCCTTAGGGTCCCCTTCGGCGTCACCAACGGGGTTTCGGTCTTCCAAAGGGAGATGGACCGGATGGTTGACCAGAACGCGCTGCAGGCCACCTTTCCCTACCTGGATAATGTCACCATCTGCGGCCACGACCAGCAGGACCATGACGTTAACCTAGCGAAATTCCTCCGTACGGCCCAGCGGCTGAATCTAACATACAATAAAGAGAAATGTATGTTTCACACCACGCGCCTTGCCATCCTCGGCTGCGTAGTGGAGAACGGAGTCATCGGGCCCGACCCCGACAGAATGCGCCCCCTTATGGAGCTCCCCCTCCCCCACTGCCTAAAAGCACTGAAGAGATGCCTGGGGTTTTTCTCTTACTATGCTCAGTGGGTGCCCAACTATGCGGACAAAGCCAGACCCCTCATCAAGTCCACCTCCTTCCCCCTGACATCAGAGGCGGGTGCTGCCTTCACTCTTATCAAGAGTGATATTGCGAAGGCCACAATGCATGCAGTGGATGAGTCCATCCCTTTCCAAGTGGAGAGCGATGCATCCGACTTCGCCCTAGCTGCAACCCTTAACCAGGTGGGGAGACCCGTGGCCTTTTTCTCAAGGACCCTCCAGGGCCCCGAGATTCGACACTCCTCTGTCGAAAAGGAGGCCCAGGCTATTGTGGAAGCAGTGCGACACTGGAGGCATTACCTGGCCGGAAAACGATTTACCCTTCTCACTGACCAGCGTTCAGTTGCTTTTATGTTCAATAATAAGCAGAGGGGCAAAATCAAGAACGACAAGATCTTGAGGTGGAGAATTGAACTTTCCACCTACAATTACGATATCTTGTACCGGCCCGGGAAACTCAATGAGCCCCCAGATGCTCTATCACGAGGTACATGCACCAACGCGCAGGTTGATAGACTGCGGACCCTCCACAATGACCTCTGCCACCCCGGGGTCACCAGATTCTGCCACTTCATTAAGTCCCGCAACCTGCCCTACTCCATCGAGGAGGTCAGAACTATGACCAGGAACTGCCAAATCTGTGCCGAATGCAAACCGCATTTCTATAGGCCAGACAGAGCAAGCCTGATCAAGGCCACTCGCCCCTTCGAGCGCTTGAGCATCGACTTTAAGGGGCCCCTCCCTTCCTCTGACCGCAACGTGTACTTCCTCAACATTGTTGATGAGTACTCCCGTTTCCCGTTTGCCATCCCTTGCCCAGACATGACCAGTACCACGGTCATCAAATGTCTGAATGACCTCTTCGCCTTGTTTGGGTTCCCCAGCTATATACATAGCGACCGGGGCTCATCTTTCATGAGCGACGAACTTCGTCAGTACCTGCTCGCGAGAGGTATTGCTACGAGCAGGACCACCAGTTACAACCCCCGGGGGAACGGCCAGGTGGAAAGAGAGAACGTGACGGTTTGGAAGGCCGTCCTCTTAGCCTTAAAATCTAAGGGCCTTCCGACCTCTCGCTGGCAGGAGGCCCTCCCTGCGGCGCTCCACTCCATCCAGTCACTGCTTTGTACTGCCACTAATGCCACCCCTCATGAGCAAATGTTCGTTTTCCCCAGGAAGTCCACATCGGGAACCTCGCTACCGACATGGCTGACTTCTCCTGGGCCCGTCCTACTGCGGAGGCACGTGAGGACCCATAAAACGGACCCCCTGGTCGAGAGGGTGAACCTCCTACATGCCAACCCCCAGTATGCCTACGTGGCATACCCAGACGGGCGGGAGGACACGGTCTCCATACGAGACCTCGCACCCTCGGGCGCCCCTGAATCACCACCGTTATTATCCACCACTTCTCCCAACCCAACCCCTGTAGACGGCATGCCGGCGCCCCAGGACCCTTCGTCGACCACTCAGACACCAGACTCGACGTTGGATACTGCAGCACCGCCGCCGCTGCTACGACGATCAGGACGGCATACAAGGCCTCCTGATAGACTTACTTACACGAACTTTTAGTACACTTCACCCCGCCGGACTCAATTTTAAACAAGGGGTGAATGTGGTAAACCACTGTTATTGTTTTCATTGTTGTTCACTATTGTTATCGTTATTGCACATTGTTACCTCTTGCTACTCACTGTGTACCAATGCATGCCTCAGCTGGCTCCGCCTACATGACCTGGTATAAAGGTGGCTGCCCGGCAACCCACTTCCTTCTTGGAACCAGTCGTCCACGAGAGGCATGTTCTGTTCTTTAGTTAATAAAAACCTTTTCATTACTTTCCTAATTCATCGCCTTTTATGGAGTAATTGATAAGCGTATCACACGTCTTCACTATTCTATCATGACAGGCACATTATCAGCAGTGACCCGAGAAGCCAGAGGCAGTCTCCAACTTAAGGAGGACATGCTGGACTTCATGGGCAGGGGTCCAACTTATGTCCGTGGTGAGTGGCAATGCTGGAGGAGATGTCTTGCAGGATTTCTTCACATCTTACCCTCTTTTTCCCCTTCTCATTTCTATCTCGCCCTACACACTCCGCTTTCAGCAGCCACTCACCTCTCTTTGCTTTCCCTTCACACTAAAAGCTAACCCTTGTCCCTCTCTCATTTCAGGTGCTGAAAATGTTGCAGCTCCTGCGCAAGTGCAGGAAGAGGAGGGCAGTCTTTCTGAAGATGCAGCATCACCTGATCTAACCCTAGCAAGCACCAGTTCAGAGATTCACACTACATGTACTTTAGCATGTAGGCTAGAGGGGGGGTCTTCACATGGTGAATCGCCAGGCACAAGTATGCAGGCGCTAAGTCAGGGGAATAGGGCGCCACAGGTGCCAGCTCAATTGAGGGCGAGATCACATTCTAGCTCCGCTGCAAAGGACTAAAATACAGACTTGTATTGCCCAGACCACCAAAGGAATCGCAGGGGTATACAGCAGGAAATGCTCGATGCACTGGGCAGCCTGCCAGCGAGCTTGAACACAATGGCTGAGAACACGAAGGAGTCCAGCTCTAACTTGTGTTGGGACTTCATGTAGAGCATGAAGACCATTCTGTCAAGGATGGAGTGAGTGGTCAGCTCCATGAACACGACATTGGGGTCCACCACAATGGGGATTCTGCTGACAGCTCTGATATCTTCCATGATAATGAGAATAGTGGTGATAAGGATTGCGGGTTTGTTGCTGTATTTGGGATGGAAGGGATGGTTCAGGTGACGCGCACTTGGATACAAGCCAAGTTTATGCAACTCCAGTGAGTCTGAGCTGTACCCTTCCCAAGGCCAATATATCGTTCCTAAGGTTTGTTGCCCAAACCTGAACACAGTCTGACTAAGGCTCTGTATGATTGAGGCATCACGTCATCGCTTTTGAATTCCAATCCTCTTGAGATAAAAGCAAACACATTAGCCTTTTTGATTACTTTTTGTACCTGTGCACTAGCTTTTAGTGCTTTGTCTACATTGACAGGAAAATCTGTTTGCTCCTCCACAGCTCCTAGGGGGAGAAATTCAGTTGGTTGCGCCACCCGTTAGCGCCTTAAGAGGGCGATAAGTGGGGCGCGAGCCAGCTAGCGCCCGGGCGCAGCGAGACCTGCGCCTCTCGCGAAATTGAGCGGACATTTAGCGGCGGCGCTAAACCGCAACGCCCGCTCAGCTGCGCACGCAGATCCTGACGTCATTTCAGAGTGCAACGCCCTTGGGGCGCCCCGGACCGGAAATTCAGTGGCGCCCCCCTCCTTTCTGCCTGTCGCTCCCAACGACTGGTTGACTGGAACAGTTTCCCAGTCGCTGTGGGGCTGGGGGGCACTATTTAAAGGGGGCTCTTCCTGGCTTCTTTGTGGTAGCCATTTTTGGACCACTCCTTCTGAGAGAGGGAGAGAGATTTGCAGAGAGACAAAGGGAGAGAGCTTTCTGCATTGAGTCAGCGCTCGCAGAGGTACTTCTGGCTTTGGCCCAGAACTTTGTAGCTGCTTTGCTTTTTCACCGGCATGACTTTGAGTGGCCACATACTATGGGGGCTGCAATGGGTGGGAACGTTGGGCTTCTCCATTACATTGAGAGGGCACAGAGATGCAGAGAGAGAGTGCCAATCATGGCCAGACGGAGGAGGGCCAACAGGCGTCGGCACACGAGACCTTACCGTCCCAGGGTTTTCCGCCAACAGTTCTCATACCTCAATATGTCTAAGGAGCAGTGTCTTCGGATGCTGCAATTCAGCAAGGAGGTGGTCACTGAGCTCTGCCACCTGCTTCAGCCAGATCTGCAGCCTCAACTGAGGAGCAGGACGTCTCTGTCGGTGGCAGTGAAGGTAACAGTGGCTCTCAACTTCTATGCCACCGGCTCCTTTCAATCCGCTACTGGGGACATTGCCAATATCTCCCAGTTCGTGGTGCATTGCTGCATCCGTCAAGTCACGAATGCCCTCTTTAAAAGGAGACATCAGTACATCTCCTTCCCCATGACTGTAAGATTCGCGAAATTTTCATTAAATAATCACGTAGGAAAATAGGGTTAATAAAACAGCTTTATTGACCAAAAGAAGCTTTTACAGAGAAACCTTTGATAAAAGGGCACACAAAATGGCCGCCAGACCTCGTGACCAGCTTCTGGGGCCATTTGAATTTCTGTTACTGCAAGCCAGACAGGCTTGTGGATTGAGGGCATTAAAAGCCCGCGAAAACCAGTTTCGGGAAGCCGAAACTCATGGAACTGAGCATACATATTGATTAGATTATAAGTACAGGACAGATTTGGGTGGCAGGATGAGACCCATCAAGAAATGGGCGGACAATTGAACGAACGCTTTAACCCATTACACTGTACAAAGAGAAGCCGTTTAACAGCCATCCAGGGCAATCTCCAGACCGATCAATATACAAACCGAGTTACGGTGACAAAGCAAAGACATTATCGGCCCAGGAAGGCCAGTTAAGCTATCACCGACTCCCGTTATGAAGACAAAACACCCCTGCAGAGAGTTCTGCCCGCCAAAATTATTACAAAGACAGGACTATGATTTGGCGGGAGATAAGAATGTTCCAAAAAGTATAACTGCGGATTGAGTAAAGATCATCGGTACTTCGATTCGGGACGTGTTCGGTTCGTAGTTCGGTAAACGGTGTCCAGCGGGGTGTTCAGCCGTGTGTTCCGCGACTTTGGGAGGTTCGGCCAGGCAAGGCCCGGCCACGACGAGAAGACGACGAGGGAGGCCCGGGTACTTTTGTCAGGAGGTCACCGACGACCCAGGCTGGAGAAGAAGACACTCCAGTTCTTCAACATCACATCGGTAACGGATCCATCCGTGGCGAGCGCACACCAAGGCTGTATCGGCTGCCTCCATCGCAGGAGAACCAAGGGGAAAACAAGCTGCGCCAGAAGCTTCCAAACCCACGTGACGACGGAAAGCTGTGTCGAAAGGCTGCAAAGCCTTTTTCGCAATTCTTAAAGTGGTGAGCATGATCCCGAGTCCCTCAAATCGAAACTTAGTTAGGTTTAGGGGAGGGGGTTAAGGGTAATTGTAATGTGTTACCCCTTTCACGATGTGCCGTGTGTTCCCCATTTCTATAGAGCTAAGTTTATAGATGTGTGCATGCTTGTAGTTGCTTTAATCTGTGCATATGACATGTATTTTATAATGCTGCAAACTGTTCAATAAAGGCATCCATTTCGTGCTATTCGACCTGGTCTATTGAGTTTTTCTCTGCACTACAGCTCCCTGCGCCTAAGTCCAAGGTCTAGAACCGTAGGGGCGAGTGGGTCAAACCACTCACGGGTAATTATTGCAAGAAGCCTGGCAGGAGACCAGAGCAAGCAAGAGAAACCCCCTACATGACCCCGGACAAGCAGCAAAAGCACGCAATGGGCTTTGCAAGAATAGCGGGCTTCCCCATGGTCCAGGGCGCCATTGACTGCACGCATGTGGCTTTGCGGGCGCCGCAAGAGAAAGCCGAGGATTACCGCAACCGGAAGGGATTCCATTCATTGAACGTCCAGTTGGTCTGTGACCACAGACAGCTGATAGTCGCTGTCAATGTCCGCTTTCCAGGCAGCAGCCACGACGCCTTCATCCTGCGCCAGACTTCTGTGGCAGACCTTTTCGAGGTCCCGGCTCACCCAGGAGGCTGGCTTCTCGGGGACAAGGGCTATCCTCTGTGCACCTGGCTGATGACCCCGCTCCGTGCGCCCAGCACCCCTGCTGAAGAACGATACAATGAGAGCCATCAAGCTACAGTACCAGGAACATCGTTGAGCACATAATCGGCATGCTCAAGCAATGGTTCCGCTGTCTGGACCATTCCAGAGGAGCCCTTCAGTACTCACCTGAGCGAGTCTCCCATTTCGTTGTCGTGTGCTGCATGCTGCATAACCTAGCATTCCTCAGGACTCAGCCACTGCCACCAGACATTGGAGCACCAGCAGAGGAGGAGGAGGAGGAGGAGTAGCAGCAGCATCAAGACGGGAGGGAGGCACAAAGTGTAAGGGCCGTCCGTCTGCGGCTTATAGCAAGTCGCTTCGAGGCCCCCTCTGAGGGAATGGCTTCTGCCATTCAAAGAACATGAATGGAACCGTGCCGCAACCCCTAAGCCGGCCAAGGCAACAAATAGATTAAAGAGCAAACATGCACATTCTGAATAAAGACACTTCTTTATTTAACAAACTATGTGCCCTTCCCGCATGACAAAGTAACAGAGAGAAACCCCCAAAAAAACAGTCAGTCACATAACTGGCTCTCACGACCTGGAGACAATGACCAAAACAGTAACAAAAATATGACCACGATCCTCGGCCTTCAATTAAACAATTAACAACATTTTGCCACACCTCCTACTTTTTGCCCTTCGAGGGTGATCTGCTTCGCTTGCGAGATTGTCCCCTTCCCACCCTGCAGCTCCTCCGCAATGGGACCCCAGTGGCTGCAGCAAGGCTGGGGGGAGGCTGCTGAGTGTCAGAAACTGAGACTGCAGATGCTCTTGAGGGACGGCCTGGACCAGCTCTGGGCCTGGAGGGCCCGGCTGCTGACTGCTCCAACACTGCATGGGCGGCACCAGTCTGTCCTACAGGTGGTGGCAGCTGCAGTGGAGAAGTGACAGTGCTGGCAGCAGGAATGCTGTCATCGTGAGAGAGGACAGCAACTCCCTGTTCAGCCGACACACTGGCACTCCCACGGGGCAGCACTGCAGCATGCGGAGCAATCTGCTGAAGCACAGATTGCTGGCCTGCTGCGGCACGATGAGGGCCCCGGCGAATCCTGCCCAATCCAGCGAGGGTGGCAGCAGTCAGTGCTCGTGTGGCCTTAATCTGCGCACTAAGCAATTGCGTGGCAGCCGTCTGTGCTGCGCCGAAGCCCTGCAGACTCCTTGCCTGTGCTGCGCCGAAGTCCTGGAGACTCCTTGCCTGTGCTGCGCCGAAGTCTTGGACACTCCTTGCAAGTGACTCAATGGATTCGGGCATCCTTGCCACTGCAGCCATGAGCTCAGTGTGCCTGTGCTCTGCCTGGGCGCTCATTTCAGCGAGGAGCCGCACCTCTTCTGCGCTCACTGTAGCAGGACTCGAGGCCCGACTCTCCCTCCGGGGAGAAGGCCGCTGAGCTTCCCTACCCCCCTCGCGTTGCTGCAGCCCGCTGGGTCCTGGAGCTTCACCATCATCAGACCATTCCCCCCCGCTCCCCTCCAGGGAAGATGAGTCCCCATTATGGCCATGGGCTGCCTCAGCTGAGGGTGGCACTGATGGTCCGGCTTCCTCCTCATCGTCGCCTTCAGAATCAGCTTGAGGGCCCGCCTCCTCACCTGGCGAATCAGCATCTGAAAGCAGGGAGGTACAAGAGTGGCTTTAGCGTGAGGACAGGGTGGCAACAAGGGAGCCATGAGTGCTGCAATGTACTGATTTGGCTCGAAGGTGGCAAAGGATGTTGGTGTGAGGAACAAGTGGAAGGAGAGAGGTCAAAAAGGTGATGACCATACCATTGCTGTCCATAACGGGGTCGGCATCTCCAGTGGCGACGGGGCCAATCAT
The DNA here is from genome assembly GCF_052327205.1 of Somniosus microcephalus. Taxonomy (NCBI): domain Eukaryota; kingdom Metazoa; phylum Chordata; class Chondrichthyes; order Squaliformes; family Somniosidae; genus Somniosus; species Somniosus microcephalus. The sequence continues at coordinate 173,029,105 of NC_140996.1, read as the reverse complement.
CTGGCCTGCCATAATCCGCTGGACTCGCTGCTCCAGATCGGTCAGGGCTTGAAGGTGAGGCCGGCCTCCCCCGGTCCGTTGCTGCTGCCTCCTGTTATGCGCCAGCTTGCCCTGCAAGAGAAAGGAAGGGCTCTGAGTACAGTGTGCAGCCCTGATCTTGGCTGCCATGCCTCCCATGGTGGAATAGCCCTTACAGTGTGCAGCCCTGATCTTGGCTGCCATGCCTCCCATGGTGGAATAGCCCTTACAGTGTGCAGCCCTGATCTTGGCTGCAATGCCTCCCATGGTGGAATAGCCCTTACAGTGTGCAGCCCTGATCTTGGCTGCAATGCCTCCCATGGTCGAATAGCCCTTACAGTGTGTAAAGTGCTGAAACTGCATGTGAGTTTCCTGAAAGGGCCATAGGTGCTGGATGAGGGCTGGGCATTGGGGCTTTCAGGACCCTTTGGCCATAAAGTGAGGTCGACATGCAGGGATGAAGAGGATTCTGAAAAGGGCACTCACCCTGACGACCCGAGTGAGGTCGTCGAACTTCTTCCTGCATTGCACAGGGTCCTAGGCACCATGCTGCTGGAGGTCACTCTGTGAGCCACCTCCCTCCAAGCTTTTCGATATTCGCTGGGCAGCGGCCTCCTGCCACTGTCCGGGTACAGGAGAGATCGCCTGCGCTCCACCGCGCCAACCAGAACCTCCAAGGCCCCCTCGCTGAACCGCTGCGCTCGCTCCCTGGCCCTCTCCATGGTCCTTGGCTTAAGGATGTGGCAACAGGTCTGTCCAGGCCGAGATTCAGGGCTCCAAAGCACAGGGTGTGGCTGCAAGTCCAGATCAACCCTCCCCTTTAAGAGCTGACCAGCGCCAGCGTGTCTGCGTCCAATCGCTAACTGGCCGCACCTGCGCTGCGCCCGCCCTCGGAGGTAGCGCCTCGCTCCTCCAGCTTAGTGCCTTAAGACAGTCGTGCAGCGCCTGTTTTAGCGCTCCAAGCACCTCCTGGGGCGAAGCAGGCCAATTTACCAGTAGGTGGCGATAATTTGCGCCGGGCGCAAAATTTCGCGCCCGCTCGATACTTACGCCCCAAACGGGGCGATACTGAATTTCTCCCCCCTCGTCTCTCACCAGTAAGAAAATGTTTGTCTTTCTCAGATCACACTTCCCCACATTGATCTCCAGCTGTCATAGTTCTTCCCACTCACTTAGTCTGTCTATGTCCCTTTTGTCGTGTATGTGCTTTAAGTCAGAACTACTTTTTACAGCTCCTGTATACTGTAGTACCGGCAGTGACCACACCGGTATATAAGCTGTGCGCGTGCCTCTGTACCCCAGTCTAGAGATACCCTCCTCCAGTAAAGACCTGTTATTTGTTTATGTACAGCATCCGTGTAATTATTTATCCACTGAACCACGGATCTAACAGTGGCGACGAGTGTTGATGCGAATCTACCTGCAACATAAATAATTAAAAAAATAGTCGAGTCCAGGAACATGGGCGTCGACCGCGAGCAACCGCCCAGCAGTCAGGCAGATATCCAACTTCGCTGGGGAGGCTGTGGAGAGCCGGGCTTGGTTCCCCAGCCACAACGAGCAGTAAGAGACTGACGACAGGTCCAGCGCAGACCCTTCCCGAGCAGCGGCGGCTGGAGCCGACCGACGGCAGAGAGACAGAGCCGGGCAGCGTCGACGGGGTAAGAAAGAGGGTGAAGAGAGCAGGGCGCAGCCGGGGGTTGATCACCGAGCGGCGTCGAGGAAAAATACTGCAAACCGGAGAGAGAGAGGGTAAGAAACAGCCGGGTTCAAGGCTGAGCGGCGTCGACAAATATGAAGAGAAGAACGCGCAGAGCACAGCCAGGGATCACGGGCTGATCAGGGTCCACGGGGCAAAGCAAGGGGAGACGCCATTGAGCCGCGGAGAAGCAGGGAGAGCGCAGGAGGCGCCATTGAGCCGCGGAGAAGCAGGGAGAGCGCGGGAGGCGCCATTGAGCCGCGGAGAAGAAGGAAGAGCGTGGGAGACGCCATTTTGCGAAGCCGCAGCGGAGAAGACGGGCGAGCGCGGGAAGGAAGGAAAGAAAGTGCGGGAGACGCCATTTTGTGCCAGCGGAGAAGAAGGGGAAGCGCGGGAGGCGCCATTGGTGATAGTTAACGCACAACCAAGGATGCCGAAGAGTGGCAGTATCTCTACGTTCGACAATGAAGTCGAAGATTGGGCGACATATGTGGAACGTATTAAGGTGTACTGCAGGGCGAATGAAGTGCCAGATGCTAATAAAGCACTGGTTCTGTTAAATTCCATGGGTGCAAAAACTTATGGGTTACTGCGAAATCTAATAACCCCAGAGAAGCCGGTAAACAAGAATTTTGAAAGCATAGTAGAAATCCTACAGGACCACTTAAACCCCACACCGCTGCTGATAGCAGAACAATTTAAGTTCCATAAAAGGAACCAACACAAAGACGAAAGCAATGCTGAGTACCTAACGGAACTGCGCAAGCTATCGAAATACTGCCAGTTTGGAGCGGGACTAGCAGACACGTTAAGGGACAAGTTTGTGTGTGGGCTACAAAGTGAAGGAACCCAGAAACGGCTTCTATCAGAAAAGGACCTTACGCTGGGCAAAGCTTTCAATATGGCAGTATCACACGAAGCAGCCGCAAGGGGCGCTGCAGAGATACAACGGAGACCGCAAGAATATGGCACCAACGAAATGACCTATGGAACAGGGAAGTGCTATTGCTGCGGCAGAACAACACATGACCAGAAAGATTGTTGGTTCAAGGACCAAGTGTGCAGACAGTGTGGGAAAGCAGGACACACAGCAAGAGTCTGCAGGTCTGGGAAGAAAACCAACAGTAAGAAATCTCCACAGGAGAAGTACAAAAAGGTACACCAGGTGATGGACAGTGGTTCAGACGAACAGAAAAGTGACACAGACTCCGGAAGCAAGGAGCTGGATTGTCTGAAACTACATAATGTAACCGAAATGGAGGATCACCAGACTATCTGGGTTACACTCAAGATAGACGGAGTCCAAATGGAAATGGAATTGGACACAGGGTCAGCTCTAACAGTTATAAATCAAAGAGACTACAAGCGGCTATTTTCACACATACCCTTGAAAGCTACAGAGATTGTCTTGAAGACGTATGCGGGGCAAAAAGTCTACCCCAAAGGAAAAATAAGGGTGAAAGTGACATATAAAGGTCAGGAAATACCTAAAATGGATATATATGTATTGCCAAATGGAGGTCCACCACTGCAAGGACGTGAATGGATCCGGAAGATACATTTAGATTGGCATTCCATACAGGCACTGAAGGTGGAGGCCAAAAAGGATGACGACGTCACACCTGGACGACTGTCAAAAATGCTAACTGACGCAAAAGAAGTGTTCCAGGAGGGACTAGGAACTCTAAAAGGAATAACAGCAACAATTAAAATAGAGGATAATGCAAGCCCAAAGTTTCTGAAGGCCAGACCAGTGCCTTATGCGATTAGACCAGCAGTTGAAGCAGAGCTGGAAGGGTTGGAACGTTCAGGAGTACTGTCCAAAGTGGACTGGAGCGAGTGGGCTACACCCAGCATTCCTGTAATGAAGAGGTCGTTGAGTAATACGCCTGGGGAACCAAAGAAGGTCCGCATCTGTGGGGATTTTAAGGTGACAATGAACCCAGTCCTTCACACGGTGCAATATCCGCTTCCACGAATTGAGGATATTTTCGCCTTGCTATCTGGTGGTAAACACTTCACCAAAATTGATCTAGCCCAGGCGTACTTGCAAATGGAGGTAGAAGAAGCTTCGAAACATTACCTTACGATCAACACCCAGAAAGGGCTCTATCAATACAACCGGCTGGTGTTTGGAGTAGCCTCGGCTCCAGCTATCTGGCAAAGGGCGATGGACCAGGTCCTGCAAGGGATTCCAGGGACCCAGTGTTATTTGGACGACATCTTGGTCACGGGCGAAAATGACGGTGATCACCTCACTAACTTGGAGAAGGTGCTCGCCAGATTAAAGGAATATGGGCTACGAGCTAATCGCCACAAGTGCGAGTTTTTCCAGAAACAGATCTCGTATTGCGGCTGATGTAAGAAAAAGGAGTCTTACCATCAAGTAACTTTAAAGTAAGCTTTAATTAAGTAACTTATAAACACACTATATACAAGAGAGGTCTTCACCATGCCTCTGGTAGAAACCTCTTACAATACTGAACAGACCAGTATTTATACCAGTCCAACAGGAAGTGACATATGACAGGAAGTGAGGTATGTACACAGTTCATAGTTCACAGTTCACAGGAAGTGATGACATAACTTCCCGGAAGTTATTATTATTATCACATTCTTCCCTCCTGCAGGATTAGGAGGCTGTGATCTACCTTTTGGTCCGCATCCGCCGAACAAGGAAGAGTCGCACCCGTTTGGATTCCTGTCGTAGAGGGTCGCTGGTCCGCTTACATGCGGTTGGCCATTGGTCAGAGTCTGTGTGGCCTGGATTGCCCTGTGAAGGGTCGGGGAGATCATGGCTTCGAGTACGAGCCCCAATAGGTTCAAAGTCGGACTGCCTCTGTTCAGAGGGAGGTGCAGAGCTGGTCTGTGGCGGATCAGTACTTTCATGCGCGGTACTGGGAGGGTCGCAACCTTGAGCACGGGGTTCTACCGGCACCAAGCTAGTTGGTGTCCGATCAGGATCCTGGAGAGGGGTACCCGATAGGTCCCAAGAGTTTCCTGGTGAAATGCCATCACCTGATGTCCCACTAGGTCCTGGTGGGCAGGGAGCCAGATCCCGTAATGATACGGTAGATTCTCGGCCGTCGGAATATCGTATGTTTGCATAGGTGGGGTTGGCATCGGTTAGTTCGACCTCGTCTACGAGTGGGTCATTTTTAGATGTCCGAACGTATCTTCGGAGTAATACAGGTCCAGGAGTAGTTAGCCATGACGGGAGTGATGTCCCATGAGATGAGCGACGCTGGAATCCAAAGAACCGCTCATGAGGTGTAGTATTTGTGGCTGTAGAAAGCAGGGACCGTATAGAGTGCAATGCATCCGGAAGCACTGTTTCCCATTGCTGGTCTGGTAGGCCCCGAGATCTTAAAGCGAGACGTACGGAATTCCAGATGATACCGTTATACCTCTCTACCTGCCCATTTCCGATGGGATGGTATGGTGTTGTTTTGCTTGTAGCAATTCCCCGTTCTGAGAGGTAGTCCTTGAGTTCCCTTGACATAAAGAATGGACCCCGATCTGAGTGAATATAAGCCAGCATGCCAGAGAGAGAAAATACCTGCTCAAGGCAGCCAATTACTGTGGACGCCAGCATATTGGAGCAGGGGGAAGGCAAACGGAAAACGTGAATATTCGTCGATCATGGTGAGCAAATATGTGTTCCGAATTGAAGAGGGCACTGGGCCCTTAAAATCGATGCTAAGTCGTTGCATCGGTTGGGTTGCATGTATGAGTATACCATCTGAGGGGCGGAAGAACTGAGGTTTTAATTCCGCACAAAGCCGGCATTCTGAGCATATTTTCTTTACATCTCCAGTGGAAAAAGGGAGATTCCGTGATCGTACGAAATGTAGCATGCGCGTAACGCCAGGATGACACAATCCATTGTGGATATCCATGAGAGTAGAGGATGACATAGTGGAGCAGAATGCCCGTGTGAGGGTGTCCGGGGCCACATTCTCCTTGCCAGGCCGATAGAGAATGGTATAACCAAAAGAGGCCAGTTCCATCCTCCAAAGTTGTATTTTATTATTCTTAATTTTGGTTCGTTTTCGATTATCGAGCATGAAGGCGACTGATCGTTGGTCCGTGATCAATGTAAAGTGCTGGCGAGCTAGAAAATGGTTCCACTTCCGTACTGCCTCTATGATGGCTGTGGCTTCTTTCTCAACCGGAGGATAATGTAGCTCGGCACCTTGTAAGGTCCTGGACATAAATGCTACAGGACGACCTTCCTGATTCAGAGTAGCCGAGATCGCCACCTCCGAGGCATCACATTCAACCACGAAAGGGAGATTCTCATCGATGGAGTGAAGAGCCGCTTTCTCCAACTGTTTTTTGAGAAGGTTAAAGGCTGCAACAGCCGCTGTTCCCAGTGGAAATGATCTAGCATGCAGCAAGGGTTGGATTTTGTCTGAAAAATGAGGAATCGATTTAGCGTAGTATGCAAACAGACCGAGAGCCCGACGTAAAGAAGCCGGATTCTTAGGTGACGGGAGCTCTTGGAGCGGGCGAAGTCTTTCTGGGTCTGGCTTAATGATACCATTGCCTACGCAGTAGCCAAGGATGTTGATGGTCGGTTGCGACTCAACAGATTTGGATTCATTCAGGGTCAAATTACGGCGATGGAGGGCATCCCAAAATTTTTGGAGGTTGGCGTCGTGTTCCTGTTGATCGTGACCTGCAATGGTAATGTTATCAAGATAGGGAAAAGTGTCCCTTAGGTTTTCCTGCTTAACCAGGCCATCCATTGCCCGTTGGAAGACAGCCACTCCATTAGTAACCCCGAATGGGAGGCGACGAAATTGGTACAGCCGTCCATTAGCCTCAAAGGCCGTGTACTGCTTATCTGAGACCTTCAAGGGTACCTGATGGTAGGCACTTTTTAAATCGTAAGTTGAGAACACTTTGTATTCGGCCAGTTTATTAACCATATCATCAATGCGTGGCAATGGGTAGGCGTCCAAGTCAGTATATTGATTGATGGTTTGCGAATAATCGATGCATAGTCGCTGTTTGTGAGGTTTTAGAGGGTTCTTGACAATGACGACTTGAGCCCGCCAGGGCGACGAATATGGTTCGATGATATCTTCTGCTAGAAGTCGAGAGATTTCAGCCGCAATAAAAGATTGGTCTTCCTGATTAAAGCGCCGCGATTTCGTTATTATTGGTTTGCATCGAGGCGGAATACTGGCAAATAATGAGGGTTCATCAAGTGAAGCTGCTGATAATGCATAAAATGGTAATTTAGACGGTATATTAGAAATAGTAAGTCCGGGTTTGGATCCACCAAACTCAATGGTGAGTTTCTTATGCTGTTTTTGGAAGTCCAGCCCTAAGAGGAGATCACTACATAAGTCCTTGAGCACCGAAAGTCGGGTGGAGGGATACATACGACCATGAAGTGTCATATCAACAACACAAAAGCCGGAGATTCTGGTATTAAGTGATGACTGAGCCATCGCAATTGCCTGGTCCGATGGGAAGACATGTAGTTTCAATTTCGCAACAATCTGTTCCTTAATGAAACTATCAGTACTTCCTGAGTCAATTAAGGCATCTAAGGTATGCCCTTTAATTGAAATTTTTGTGGCTGCATGAGACAGGTTCTGTGGGCAAGCAGCTGTAATTGGTGTCGTTGCACAGAGAGTGGCTAAAACTCTCGGTGTGCTTCTTCGGGAGAGAGCTCGAGAGGAAGCTTGATAGGTCCTAGCTGGAGCATCTTGATAGGCCCTAATTGGGGCAGTTCGGTAGGCCTTAGCTGGATTGGCCCTCGTAGAGGCCCTTGATAGGCAAACTTTAGCAAAGTGTCCTTTTTTTTGCAATAACTGCAGATTGCATTGCGAGCAGGGCAGGTTTTCCTAGGGTGAAAAGCATCTCCACAAAAGAAGCATTCCTTCCTAGATTGCCAAGAGGCTGCTAAAGTGGGGTCATCCTCCTCTTCTTCATCAGAATTATCAGAATTAGATTCCCCCATGATAGGGTTCACCTGAGACCGCTTGAATTGTCTGGTTGCAGCTACAGCAGCAGATCGAGATCTGGGCAGCTGATAGAGGTCTGCATTTCTCTTTGCCAAATCCAGAGAACAAGCTAGGTCAAAAGCTTTTTGTAGCTCAAGTGTTTTACTTTCTAGTAGACGCTGGCGTATAAATGGAGAGGCAATCCCGCAGATGAAAGCATCACGAATCATTTCTTGGCGGTACAGCTCAGCTGAGGCTGCCTGAAAGTTACAATCTATGCTGAGCCTGCGAAGTTCTTGCAGGAATTCGTCAATTGATTCCCCTGGCCCTTGTTGGGCTGTGGCCAGTAGATGTCTAGCATAGACCTCATTTGGGGTCTTGGCATACAGTTTCTTAAGTGCCCGAATCACCTCATCGTAATTATCCCATTCATCAACATATTCAAACACTTTTGGGGTCACATAATTGATAAGTATCCTCAATCTAGCAGGAGCATCCGCTTCACATTCATCCAGAAAATTCTCAAAAGTACGGTACCAATGCTTCCATACCCTGCCAGCTGCTGGTGTATTCGGGTCCAAGTCCAGACGAATAGGTCTAAGGGTTTTCTCCATGATGGGTGGTTCCCTGGATCCTTAACTCCGAGTTTGTCCGAAGGTCTAGTATTTGTGAGTGTAAATATTAAGTTACTTAAATTGATGTAAGAAAAAGGAGTCTTACCATCAAGTAACTTTAAAGTAAGCTTTAATTAAGTAACTTATAAACACACTATATACACAAGAGAGGTCTTTACCATGCCTCTGGTAGAAACCTCTTACAATACTGAACAGACCAGTATTTATACCAGTCCAACAGGAAGTGACATATGACAGGAAGTGAGGTATGTACACAGTTCATAGTTCACAGTTCACAGGAAGTGATGACATAACTTCCCGGAAGTTATTATTATTATCACAGCGGCCACGTCATCGATGAAGAGGGGTTACATAAGTCCCCTGACAAGGTTGAGGCAGTAGTCAAGGCTCCAGCACCGGAAAATGTGTCACAACTGAGGTCGTTCCTCGGGCTGGTAAACTATTACCACAAGTTCTTACCAAATTTGTCTACGGTATTACACCCGCTGAACACTCTACTGCAAACAGGGGTACCATGGAAGTGGGATGACGAATGTAGACGAGCTTTCCAGAAGTGTAAAGAATTGATCACATCAAAAGAGGTGTTGGCCCATTTCAACCCAGCACTACCAATTTGTTTGGCATGTGATGCATCACCCTATGGCATTGGAGCGGTGCTGTCGCACAAATTCCCAAACGGGTTGGAGAGGCCAGTAGCCTTTGTGTCTCGGTCACTAACCTCAGCCGAGCACAACTACGCCCAGATTGACAGGGAGGCCCTCAGCCTAGTATGGGGAGTAAAAAAAATTCAACCATTATTTGCATGGGCAGAAGTTCACCTTGCTGACTGACCACCAACCACTTGTCTCCATCTTTAATCCTAAGAAGGGCGTGCCAGTAATGACTGCACAGCGGTTACAAAGATGGTCCCTGTTTCTAGGGGCGAATCAATATGAAATAGAATATAAAGGCACGAAACAGCATGGGAATGCTGATGGGCTATCGCGCCTGCCACTGCTTATGGTGGAGGAAGCACCAGCAGTGGACCCTATCGAGATATTTTATTCGTCGATAATTGAACGATTGCCAGTAACAAACGCGGATATAGAGAAGGAGACCCGCAATGATCCGACGCTGTCATGGGTATATGAATTGACGGTGAGGGGATGGCCAACACATGGCGACTCACTGTTGCCAACATTCTCATCCAGAAGAGAACAGCTGTCAGTATGCCAGGGGACAGTGATGTGTGGATCCAGAGTGGTGATTACACCCAAGTTAAGGGAGAGAGTGCTAAAGGAGCTACATGAAGGTCATCTGGGGGGAGTGAAAATGAAAAGCCTTGCTAGGGCTTATGTGTGGTGGCCGGGAATCGATCAACAAATCGAAGACCTAACTAAGAGCTGCTTAGGATGCCAGAAGGTCCAAAATGCACCACCACATGCCCCTCTACACCCATGGGAGTGGCCCTCCTCTCCATGGCAATGGGTGCACATTGATTTTGCTGGTCCATTCATGGACTCAATGTTCTTAATAGCAGTGGATGCTCATTCAAAGTGGCCTGAGGTGATAAAGATGTCTTCAACCACTACAGAGAAAACGATTGCAGTCCTACGGACCATATTTGCCAGAAACGGGTTGCCAGAGCAGATCTGCTCTGATAATGGACCACAGTTTGTGTCCGACGAGTTCCAAAAATTCATGAAAAGGAATGGGGTAAGGCATTACACATCCGCCCCGTATCATCCAGCCACCAATGGATTGGCTGAGAGGTTCGTACAAACCTTTAAGAAGGCGATAAAGGCCATGTGCGACGAGGAAATTCCACTACAGCATAAGATGGACAATTTCTTATTAGCCTACCGAAACGCGACACATGCAGTTACCAACCAGACCCCGGCCATGATGTTCTTTAACCGAAGGTTGAGATCTCGTCTGGACTTGCTCAGACCAAATGTGCGAAGAAATGTTGAGGACAAACAATTCCAGCACATCAACAAGAAGCCGACAAGGAGCTTCAATGTAGGGCAACCAGTCTTGGCCCGTGACTATCGAACAGAGAAATGGCAACCCGGAACGATATGTACAAGGCAGGGGCCATTAATGTACACAGTGGATGTCGGGGAGAACATTGTGAGACGCCACGTCGATCAGATCTTAGCATCACAGGAAGGCGTCAACCCCATGTCTCGAGTACCTGGGGATGAACCCGACATACCGGTAGCATCTACTTCAGACCCAGTAGCAGTGGAACCCGATGAACTACCCGATGAAAAGGGGTCCGAATCGCCTCTGCACCAAGAACAAGAACCTCCGGAAAGGCGCTATCCCGAAAGGGTCAGGAAGCCGCCCCAAAGACTGAATCTATAAATGGACTTTTGTAATTGAATGTACATGTAAAAATGTAATTGTTATTTGAATATTAAGGGGGTATTATTAATCTAAAAAAGGGAGGAATTGTAGTGTATGTGCTTTAAGTCAGAACTACTTTTTACAGCTCCTGTATACTGTAGTACCGGCAGTGACCACACCGGTATATAAGCTGTGCGCATGCCTCTGTACCCCAGTCTAGAGATACCCTCCTCCAGTAAAGACCTGCTATTTGTTTATGTACAGCATCCGTGTAATTATTTATCCACTGAACCACGGATCTAACACCTTTGTAACTTCCTTCTCCCATCCACACAACTTACTGTGCCTCCTAAATTAGTGTTATCTACAAACTTATACAACTCTCTGGAGCTTATTTTAGTTAACGGGTGAAAATAGGCGCTAAATGGGTGCCACGTTAATAAGACACGCTTGTTTGAAACTCTGGTTTTAGCACGCAATTTTGGTCTTAATTGCTGATTACCATAATTTGAACTTGCCTGGAGGAGCTAAACAGACACCTGCAGGTTTAGCACTCAAGTGCTGATTAGACGCAATTTTCATGGAGCAGTATATGTGGGTTCCACTCACCCACTTCCACTGAAGGTGTGGAGTGTGCTGGCTGACACACAGTGGCACGTTTCAGGATGGCTCAGCGACTGAGTGAAAGGGCGCACAGATTCTCGGACACTGCACTGAAGGTCCTGGTGCAGGAGGTCCAAAGGAGGAGGGATGTCTTGTACCCGCAGGGAGGGAGGAGTCGACCTCACCCTGTCCCTCTCTCCTGCAGCAGCTGGTGCTGCTCTGCCTGACCTCTTGTCCTCCTCCCATTCCTCCTGCATACCAAGGGGGGGGACACCTAGCAGGATGCTGATGACCAAGCACTCCCTTTCTCCTTGAGACTCCTATAAGGTACAGTAGCTCAGCACTTATTCTTTTTAGGTGATGTCCTCGGAAAATTTCCGGAATAAATGTTGATATGAGTGTTGGTGAAGTCTTAACAAAGTGTCACAGAAAGTTTTCCGATGTGTTTCAAAGTCCTCTCCAGCAGCAAGTGAACGGTAAAAGGTGATATTGTGGCGGAGCCACCAAAGGACTCAGAGCGGTTGTACATAATTCCTTTAACAGCAATGTAGTTACTGTCTGTGCCTGTACCTTTAATTACACTGTTTGACTGTACAATGTCTAGTTACCTTTACAGCGCGGTTTCAACGTGATGACGTCATGCCGTTAGTCACGTGATGCCCCAATGGTGGGAAGAACGTGATGACGTGATGACGTCAGTCTTCTGACTAGGGGATCAGTCCTGGTGGAGCCCTCGAGCAGAGTCGACCTGTTATTGATGTGTTCTAGCAGTTTCCAGTTTAAACTCGTTTCCTTTCATTAAAGTTCATTATTTTAATTGCCTGAGTCGAACTCAGTCTTTTTGATAGGAACCTCCGTTCCTACAATATACCTTTAAGCAGCAGTCAAAATTCTCTGCAATGACTTGTTTACTCCCAATCAGCTGGTTGCAGTTAAGAGAGGGCGTTAGTTCAAGTGCTAACCACCAAAATGCTGTGCAGTTTTGTTAATGAGTGCTAGCAGACAATTTAAGTGACAATCAGCCCCTTAACGATCCTCTGGGCGGCCGTTTCTAATGCAAGCTTCAGCACCTTTACCAAGATGGTGGCTTGGGCTAAACGTGGGCTAAACTGGCGTTTCAGCTTAAAAGCCCATCCTGGCCACCTCGGAGGCTTTTTAGCGCCTAAAGTATCTGGGGAAAATCACCCCGTCTATTCCTTCACCAAGTCATTAATAAGTATGGGGAAAAGCTGAGGTCCCAGCACAGATCCCTGGGGAACACCACTTGCCACCAGTGCTCCTTCTAATTTTTTTTTGGGCCACATGGCCCCTTTAAAGGGCCACACGGCTTATTCAAAAATCTGCAGTTGAGCGGTTTATGCATTTAAAAGCCAGCTCACTGGTTGCGCAGGACCTCTGGAGCTTAAAGGGAACGTTGCTTGACACATCCCGTCAATCTTAGAACAAACCCTTTATCCCTACTCTCGATCTCCTACTTCCCAGCCAATTACCAACCCATATTACAAGGTTACCTCCAGTTCAATGTGCACTCATTTGTGCCAATATTAGGCCAAAAATTGCAGTCGGTGGCGTAGCTCTGGAGTACGCCACCGTCCTACGCAAAGAATATGTGCTTACCTTGAGCGAGGCCCAGAATGGAGACTTCCTCTTCAGCGCTGCAGAGTTCTGCGCAGCGTATGACATCAGGAGGGCCGGAAGCGCAGTGTACAGCCTATGTGTAAAGGAAGACATGCCCACAAAACCACGTCACACCCACAGAAACCTCTCAGTCTCTTCCATTGAAATTACATTTTAAAAACTTTTATAAACTTTGAAAAACTTTTAATTGGACTTATTTCATATATCAGCATTTTGTTTTTTTTTATCCAAACTCACAATTTATTAGTCCCTATGTAAACAACTTCCTGTTTTGGTACACAGTAAAGGTCTAACAATGTTTTATATCTCCTGCAAGTAATGTTGTTGAACTTCAGAAAGAGATTCCCAGCCATATATTCAATGATGATTTACAGGATTAAAATATATTTTTCAGACCTCATTTAGACTGGTAATAGATAAATCTATTTTCCTTGTTATAGATGCATTATATTGTTTGTTAAGTTGTTCATTTTTGAGTTGAAAGGACAGAATTGGTCACTGAAATCTGATAGATGTTCACTTTATTTAACTTTCTTATTCAACTTCCCAAGTAATTAAAATGAAACTCGACCGACAAAAAAAGTTTCCTCCACTAAAACATACACAATGTACCATCAGCTGTTCATAAATCAGCCTAAACCCGTCGAATCGTCTGTGTGCTAGATTCTTTGTTCATCATCACAAAAAGCTTTGTTAATCACACAGAAACCTCACAGGATGAATCAGATTATATTCCTCTGTATATCCATAAAATCAATTCAAACAGCTCTGCAGTCAGTTCCTGTTAAGCGAGTAGTATGTTTGCCACATTTTCGCCACCAATATTCATGAACCTTTTTTTATTGCAATAACAGATATTTTCTCAGTGTCATTTTTCCTAAAATTGCTTTGTAGCATTGTTAAAAAAACATGTAAGAGGGAGCTTAATATAAATGCTGTGAACCAGAAATGGGCTGCGGACATTTTGCAATGCATTTCCAACCAAAATCAATTGATAAGATTGTAAACGATGCTATCTTGTGTTTGTCTTGCTATCGGGGAAATGCGAAGTGGTGATTTTTCAACTGCAGATCTTCTTTTACGATGTTATACAGGCTCCGACACCTACTTTCACTAACCATAAGAAAAATGTTTGTAATTGCTGGGCAGTTGGTGGGCAAGCGCATGCGGAAATCCCGAACTCGCGGTATATTTCAAAGGCAGTATGACAACGTACTCTCAGAGAGCACCGTCATACCCATTGCAAAATCTGGGCCAATCTCTTGTGCGTAACCTTTCACCACAGGGACTTATGTTTGAATCCATTTACCCAGGAAAGTCTATCCTAATAGACACCAAGTTGGTAATCTCATACAGAGTGAATACAGGATGGCTGATTGGAAAAAGGAAAATGCCACAATGGGGCAGTGAGGATGCACAATGGGGGAAGAGCTCCACTGTATGCTACGGGTATGAAATTAGAAACCCATTCTTTATAAACATATTTACGATTTTCTTACAAAAGGCAACATTTTTTCCTAATATTGAGGTATTACTTGATGATCACATTGGGTACTCAAAATGGAAAGTGTTTCATTCTCCAGCACTAACATCCCTTACTATGATAGTCACAAAAATAAATTTGTAAAGTAAAATATAAATCCATACTGACAGATTGTATTAACAACATTATCAAGACCTTCTAGGACTTATATACTAAGAAAATTGCTCCTTCCCAATTTATGTTAGATTCCTAAAAGTGATGAAAGTATGATACTATTTTCTGTTGATACCCTAACAGCAAAATACAATCTCGTCACATTCATGACCTTAGCATTTGAATGCCCCTCAGTACGTTTCAGGAACCATCGAGTCCATACATTGATGGCGAAAGGATGCCGCTGTAGTTTTTGAGTTCATCTAAATACATTTCCCTTTTTCAGAAGAACTATCTATTGAATGTGGCAATTAATTTGTTCTCTGATTTTTTTTATCACTGAACGAGGGGAAGAGATGCTTGAGTTGAGAGAGGAGTATAAGGGAGACAGCAGATTGGAAACTCTTTTAGCATCGCAAGGGAAGGCATATTAGAAAGTTTTAGGAAGCTGAAGGTAAATAAGACTCCAGGCCCTTAGCACTTTACACCCTAAGGGTACTGGTGGAGTTGGCTAAGAGGATTGCAAATGCCCTCACTGTTATCTTTCAAAGATCATTCGAATCAGGTAATGTTCCAAAGGATTGCAAAGCAGCAAATATATCTCCCATCTTGAAAGTGATGCCAGGGATGTTCCCTCAAATTGTAAAACTATGAGCCTTACTTCAATTGTGGGAAAGTGCTCATAGATTTTGATAAGGGATAACAGATCATCTGAAAGGCCAGAGTAGATGGAGAGAGCCAGCATGAGATCAGTAGGAGCAGTTCATGTCTGAACAAATTAATAGATTTATTTGAGGTAAAAGACGGGATGAGGTCCTAAAAGCTGAATATAGGGAGTTAGGAGGTAAATTAAAAAATAGGACCTCAAAGGTAGTAATCTCAGGATTGCTACCAGTGCCACGTGCTAGTCAGAATAGAAATAGAAGGATATTTCAGATGAATACGTGGCTAAAGGAATGGTGCGAGGGGGAGGGATTCAAATTCCTGGGACACTGGAAGCGGTTCTGGGGAAGGTGGGACCAGTTCAAACCGGACGGTTTGCACCTGGGCAGGGCCGAGACCGATGTCCTAGGGGGAGTGTTTCCTAGTGCTCTGGGGGAGGGTTTAAACTAAAATGGCAGGGGGGTGGGAACCTGAGCAGGGGGACAGTGGAAAGGGAAACAATGAGAAAAGCAAAAGATAGGAAGGAGAAAAACAAAAGTGGCAGTCAGAGAAATCAACGGTTTAAATCAAACATGGCCACAGTAAATAATAATTCTAATAGGTCTAAGAGCGTTAAAAAAACAAGCCTGAAGGCTTTGTGTCTTAATGCGAGGAGCATTCATAATAAGGTAGATGAATTAGCTGCGCAAATAGAAGTAAACGAATATGATTTGATTGGGATTGCGGAAACATGGCTCCAGGGTGGCCAAGGCTGGGAACTCAACATCCAGGGGTATTCAATATTCAGGAAAGATAGGCAAAAAGGAAAGGGAGGTGGGGTAGCATTGCTGGTTAAAGAGGGGATTAACACAATTGTAAGGAAGGATATTAGCTCTGATGATGTGGAATCTGTATGGGTAGAACTGAGAAATACCAAGGGGCAGAAAACATTAGTGGGAGTGGTATATAGACCTCCAAACAGTAATGCGGAGGTTGGGGATGGCATTAAAAGGGAAATTGGAGAAGCGTGCAATAAGGGCACAGCAGTCATCATGGGTGACTTTAATCTACATATAGATTGGGCTAACCAAATTAGTAACAATACTGTGGAGGAGGAATTCCTGGAGTGTTTACGGGATGGTTTTCTGGACCAATATGTCGAGGAACCAACCAGAGATCAGGCCATCTTAGACTTAGGGATATGTAACGAGAAAGGATTACTTAGCATTCTTGTTGTACGAGGCCCCTTGGGTCGGAGCGATCATAATATGATAGAATTCTTCATTAAGATGGACAATGAAGTAGTTGACTCAGAGACTAGGATCCTGAATTTAAATAAAGGAAACTACGATGGTCTGAGGCACGAGTTGGGTAGAATTGATTGGGGAATGTCACTCAAAGGGTTGACGGTGGATAGGCAATGGCAAACATTCAAAGACCGCATGGATGAACTACAGAATTTGTTCATCCCAGTTTGGCACGAAAATAAAACAAAAAAGGTGACTCAACCATGGCTAACAAGGGAAATTAAGGATAGCATAAGATCCAAGGAGAGGACATATAAATTGGCCAGAAAAAGCAGTAAACCTGAGGATTGGGGGCAGTTTAGGATTCAACAAAGGAGGACAAAGGGATTAATTAAGAAGGGGAAAATAGAATATGAGAGTAAGCTTTCAAGGAACATAAAAACTGACTGTAAAAGCTTTTATAGATATGTGAAGAGAAAAAGATTGGTGAAGTCAAGCATAGGTCCCTTGCAGTCAGAATCAGGGGAATTTATAATGGGGAACAAAGAAATGGCAGACCAATTAAATACATATTTTGGTTCTGTCTTCACAAAGGAGGGCACAAATAACCTCCCAGAGATGTCGGGAACATAGGGTCTGATGAAAGGGAGGAAATGAAAGAAATCAGTATTTGTAGGGGAATGGTGTTAGGGAAACTGATGGGATTGAAGGCCGATAAATCCCCAGGGCCTGATAAGCTACATCCTAGGGTACTTAAGGAAGTGGCCCTAGAAATAGTAGATGCATTGCTGATCATCTTCCAACATTCGACGGAATCTGGAACAGCTCCTATGGATTGGAGGGTAGCTAATGTTACCCCACTATTCAAAAAAGGTGGTAGAGAGAAAATGGGGAATTACAGACCGGTAAGCCTGACATCAGTAGTGGGGAAAATGCTAGAGTCCATTATAAAAGATGTAATAGCAGAGCACTTGGAAAACAGTGACAGGATCGGACAAAGTCAACATGGATTTACAAAAGGTAAATCGTGCTTGACTAATCTACTGGAATTTTTTGAGGATGTAACTGGTAAAATAGATAAGGGAGAACCAGTGGATGTGGTGTATTTGGACTTTCAGAAGGCTTTCGATAAGGTCCCGCATAAGAGATTAGCGTGTAAAGTTAAGGCACATGGGATTGGGGGAAAGGTATTGACTTGGATAGAGAACTGGTTGGCAGACAGAAAGCAAAGAGTTGGAATAAACGGGTCTTTTTCCGAGTGGCAGGTATTAAATCCGTGTGTTAATGGAGACACGGAATGCAGGAGTTGGTTTAACAAGTCTTTACTGAATGGAGACAATCTGGAAACTGAAACTACAGAAGCCTGCCAGGGCCTTTTATACAGGGATGGTCACTGCCGGTACTGCAGTCTGAGACCAGTTATTCCCTTAAAGGGACATACACAGCAGCAGGCAGTGACTAGTGGGGTACCGCAGGGATCGGTCCTTGGACCCCAGCTATTCACATATATTAATGATCTAGACGAGGGAACTAGATGTAATATCTCCAAATTTGCAGACGACACAAAGCTGGGTGGGCGTGTGTGCTGTGAGGAGGATGCCGAGAAACTCCAGGATGATTTGGACAGGTTGGGTGATTGGGCAGAATCATGGCAAATGCAATATAACGTGGATAAATGTGAGGTTGTCCACTTTTGTGGCAAAAACAGGAAGGCAGATTATTATCTGAACGGCAATAGATTGGGAGAAGGGGAAGTGCAACGAGACCTGGGTGTCCTTGTGCACCAGTCGCTGAAGGTAAGCATGCAGGTGCAGCAGGTGGTTAAGAAGGCAAATGGTATGTTGGCCTTCGTAGCGAGAGGGTTTGAGTACAGGAACAAGGATGTCTTGCTGCAGTTGTACAGGGCCTTGGTGAGACCACATCTTGAGTATTGTGTGCAGTTCTGGTCGCCTTATCTGAGGAAGGATGTTCTTGCCATGGAGGGAGTGCAGCGAAGATTCACCAGGCTGATACCTGGGATGGCAGGAATGACGTATGAGGAGAGATTGGGTCGATTGGGCTTATACTCACTGGAGTTTAGAAGAATGAGAGGGGATCTCATTGAAACTTATAAAATTCTGACAAGACTGGACAGACTAGATGCAGGAAGGATGTTCCCGATGGTCGGGGAGTCCAGAACCAGGGGTCATAGTCTAAGGATAAGGGGTAAGCCATTTAGGACAGAAATTAGGAGGAATTTCTTCACCCAGAGAGTGGTGAACCTGTGGAATTCTCTACCACAGAAGGCAGTAGAGGCCAATTCATTAAATATATTCAAGAAGGAGTTGGATATATTTCTTAAGGCTAAAGGGATCAAGGGGTATGGGGAGAAAGCAGGGACCGGGTACTGAATTTGGATGATCAGCCATGATCTCATTGAACAGCGGAGCAGGCTCAAGGGGCCGAATGGCCTACTCCTGCTCCTATCTTCTATGTTTCTATGCGGAGATTACATACCTGGTGGATAAGGGTGATTTGCCTGGATTTTAGGAAGATATTGAAAATGTACCATATATCAGACGGATTCACAAGGTGCATGCCCATGGGATAGGTTAATTTGATGTGTGGCTGAAAGGTAAATGGGGTATTATCAGAGTAGAAACCAGTTGCCAGTGGAACCCTACAGGGGTCAGGGCAGGGTTCACTGTTGTTTATGGTGTTTTTGTAAATGACTAACAGGATAGAAAAGTATCCAACATTTCAAAGTTTTCAGTTGACAACAAATTGGTTGCAGAGACCAATGATGCTAACTAATGTACAATAGCTCAAAGGGCCCCAGACAGGCTAGTTCAATGAGCAGAGAGGGCAGATGGAATTCAAGAAAGATAAGTGGAAGGCCATGAGAATAGATGGAAGAAATGAGAATGTGGAGGATATGTTAAATGATAACATGCTTGAGCTAACAAAGCAGGAAAGAGATCTTGATAGGTCAGTTCAGGGGTGAAGACGGTCAAGAAAGCCAATAAAATGTTGAGATATATAGCTAGGGGTGTGACTTACAAGTCAAAGAAGGAGATGTTAGAAGTTGCTGACTTTGGTAAGGCCACACCTGGAGTGATGTGTTCAGTTTGGGTCTCTGTATTACACAAAAGATGTCGAACTAATCAAGGGAGTCCAGAGCAGGACCTAAATGTTGCCTACAAGAGCACCACCAAGCTGATCCCTGAACTAAAAGGGTTACGTTATAAGGAAAGATTGTCTTGCTGGAGAGGAGGGCAGGGGAGACTTACTAGAGGTCTTTAACATTTTCACTGATATGGAACTTCAGATTCAGGAAAGTTCTCCAGGTTAAGGACTCAAGAACTAGGATACAATATTTAAAATTATGGGGTTGCTCCTTCTAATGATTGTTTGTACAACTGGGTGGCTTGATAGACCACTTCGGAGCACATTAGAGTGAACCACATAGTGTGGACTGTAATGATGTCAGCAAATAGTGATGTTATTTGCCTGTTTGATTATCATGCCTTACCAGCATATTTGCATGTATTGATTACTTATGCCTGACCAGCAGAGGGCATGTGACAGAGACAAGCAATTTAGTTTTGGTTTCGTTTTTAGATGGATCACTAGCATGGTGTCTCCTGTAATGCTGTTAAAAAGAGTTGAACAAACTTTAGATTAAAAGACATTGGGCTAGATTTTCAGTTGCTTGCGCCAGCAGTTAGCGCCTTAAGAGAAGTGATTTTCGGGCGCTATGCGTGTAGCGCCTGGGCGCAGCGCAGTTTGCGCCCCGCCCCAAATTAAGTTGCCCGTTAGCGCCGGCGCAAAGTTTAGCGGCCGCCCGGATGCGCGCGCAGAAAATGACGTCACATCCTCGTGCAACGCCCTTTGGCCGCCCCGAATCCAAACTTCAGTCGGACCGCCCCATTGTGCGCCTGGCGTCCAGAGCGTTTGTAAAATGGAACGCCACACACCCTGGGGAGCGCAAATTAAAGGGCACTCGTACAAAAGGCACTCTGCATGTGTTGTGTGGAAGTAAGCTGTGTGTTGTTCTGAACGGTCTATTGATGTTTCCGGGCCTATTCCTCCTCCTCCTCCTCCTCCTCCTCCTCCTCCTCCTCCTCCTCCTCCTATTCCTCCTATTCCTCCTCCTCCTCCTCCTCCTCCTCCTCCTCCTCCTCCTAAAAAAATACATGCACCCTTCCCCTTTAAGAGCTCACTGGCACCAGAGTGTCTGCCGTGCGCTGCGCCCGAGCTCGGGTGTTGCGCTCTCCACCGCCGGCTTAGCGCCTAAAGATACTAGTGGAACGCCTCTTTTAGCGCTCCACCAACCTCTTAGGGCGAAGCCACTGAATTTCCGGCAACGGGGCGCTACTTTGGGGCGGGCGATAACTTCGGGCGGGCGCTAAGCTTAGCGCCCCAAAACTGTCTATACTGAAAATCTAGCCCATTCTCTTTCATAAATGTCTCGTCATTGAACCCACAAAGAAATCAATACATGGTGTCAGAAGTGGCTGAAAGAGATGAAGAGAAAAAATCTGAAGTTAAATCAGCTCTCCACATATTAGCAAGCCAAAAGAGAACATCGTTACTTACCATTGGAGAATAGCTAACGAAGTGAAAAATGAAAGGTTTACACCCACCCGCGAAGCTTCAGTTGACAGGTAATGTGGCTGAAAATTGGAGGAGATTCAAACAACGTTTGGAGTTGTATATAGCGGCAATAGGAGCTGACGAGAAAAGTGATAAAAGGAAAGCGTCAGTGTTCTTACATGTCGTGGGTGATGAAGCGCTGGAGGTGTATAATAACTTCACATTCACTGCTGATAGAGACAAAATGAAGCTAGATAAAATAATGGAACAGTTTGAGGCCTACTGCATACCTAAACGTAACGTGACGTTTGAGAGGCACAGATTTTTCACATGTGTACAGAAAACAGGTGAGACTATTGATCAGTATGTGACTGAACTGAGAAACAGAAGCAAATCGTGTAAATTTGGGGGACTGACAGACTCGCTGATAAAAGACAGACTGGTGTGTGGTATTCCGAATAATGGTCTAAGGGAAAGACTGCTAAGAGAGCAAGATCTAGACCTGGGAAAAGCCATAGCACTGTGTAGGGCTACAGAGACTGTGAAGTTGCAGGCAAAGGAGCTGTTCAGTGACAGTAGCTGCAATGTGGATGCAGTGAGAATGAACAGATACAAACCGTTTAACAAAAAGAGCGCCAATGTGAAAAAAGAGGCGTGGCCAGTGAACGAAAATGAAAGAGACAATCGAAAGTCATGTCGTCGATGCGGTACACAGCCTACACCAAAAAAGTGTCCAGCATATGGTAAAAAATGCAATAGTTGCAACAAAAACAACCATTATGCCTGTTGCTGTAAGAACCAAGCGCAACAAAGGAAGGCCCATGCAGTAGATGAAAGCGAGATAGAGGAGTTCTATGTAGATGTTGTGTCTGAAAACAAAAAAGAAAAAAGAGACTGGATGTTGACACTAAAAGTGAATGACATACACATTCCATTTAAATTGGATACTGGAGCACAAGTTAATGTGATATCCGAGACTGTTTTTAAGAAAATTAGACCCAGACCAAAGATACATGGAATAAAAGTGAAAGTGACAGGATACTCAGGTACTGATATACCAGTGAAAGGAAGATGCATTGTCAAAGTAACACACAAGGACAGAGAGCACACGCTAGCATTAATCGTGGTGCCAAAGGATGTGCAGGCCATACTAGGTTTAATAGCCTGTGGACAAAAAGAATGGAAAGCTCAGAATTTGCCTGGATCCAAGAGATCTAAACAGAGAAATAAAGAGAGAGCACTTCAAGCTTCCTACACGTGAGGAAATCATGTCACAGTTTGCAAATGCAAAGTATTTCAGCAAGTTAGATGCATCATCAGGATTTTGGCAGATGAAATTGGACGAAGCAAGTTCAAGACTGTGCACGTTCAACAGTCCATTTGGCAGATACAGATTCCTAAGGTTACCATTTGGCATTGCCTCAGCTCCTGAAGTGTATCACAAAACTATCCATATGATCTATGAGCATCTGGAGGGAGTTGATACATCAATGGATGACATCATAGTATGGGGAACCACGAGAACTGAGCATGACGAGAGACTGAAAAAAGTGCTGGAAGCAACAAGGAAAACAAACCTGAAGCTGAATAGAGAGAAATGCCAGCTCGGGGTGACAGAACTGACATTCGTGGGAGATATCCTTAGCAGTGAGGGCATCAGACCAGATCCCAGAAAGGTGTCCGCCATTGAGAATATGCCAAAGCCACAATGTAAAAAGGACGTGCAGAGGTTTAATGGAATGATCAACTACATGGGTAAATTCATATCCAACCTCTCAGAAAAGATGGCGCCACTGAGACGACTAACTGAAAAGAACATAGAATGGGAGTGGAATCATGAGCATGAGAAGTCATGGAGCGATCTAAAGAAACTGCTCACAGAGGAACCAGTTCTGAGGTTTTATGACCAAGCGAGACCCATCAAGATATCATCAGATGCATCACAGAGTGGGCTCGGTGCCGTTCTTCTGCAAAAATATGACTACTGGCAACCTATTGCATATGCATTGCGCTCAATGACAGATGCGGAGACGCGATATGCTCAAATAGAAAAGGAGCTGCTCAGCATCACATACGCCTGTGAAAGATTTCAACAGTTTGTGGCAGGACAAGCAATCAGTGTAGAGACTGACCATAAGCCCTTGATTGCATTGTTCCAAAAGCCACTAAATAGCTGTCCGCTTAGAATACAAAGAATGATGATCAGGCTGCAACGCTATACACTGAATGTTGCGTACACACCGGGTAAGCTGATGTATACAGCAGACACGTTGTCCAGAGCTGTAGACCCAAGTGAGCCCGCAAACACCAAAATGGATGAAAAAGTGAACGCCTACGTGGACATGATCACAAGTGCACTGCCCATAGCAGATGCAAAAATGGAGCTCATAAAGACTGAGACAAACAAAGATGAAACAATGAAACGACTGAGGAAAAGCATCTTGGATGGATGGCCCAACATGAAGCAAAACTGCTCACCTGACATGGCAGAGTACTGGAACTGCAGGGCGGAACTATCAGTGGTCGAAGACATCATCTACAAAGGAAGTAAAATAGTTATCCCAAAGAGTCTGAGAAAAGAGATGCTAAAAAGGATCCATGGAGGACATCTGGGAATCGAAAAGTGTAAGAAAAGAGCATGAGAGGTGATGTACTGGCCACGAATCAACCAAGATGTGACAAATGAGGTGTCAAACTGCACAATATGCCTGAAATATTGAGCAAGCAATCCGGTAGAACCACTAAAGCCATACCCAGCGCCAGACAGACCTTACCAGAAGGTAGGCGCTGACCTATTCGTATGTCAAGGGAAGGACTTTCTTGTAGTCACAGACTATTACTCCCTGTATCCAGAGGTTTGTAGACTGAACACCACCACTGCAGATGCTGTGATAAGATGTATGAAAGCAATAGTCTCCAGACATGGCGTGGCAAGCGAGGTCTTCGCAGACAACGGACCCCAGTTTTACAATGCAAGTTTCCGACACTTTGCCAAAGAGTGGGACTTTGTACACACAACGTCAAGTCCTCACTTTCCACAGTCCAATGGACTAGTGGAAAAATCGGTCCAGACAGTGAAAAGACTGATGTACAAGGCAAAAGACAGTGGAACTGACTTCTACCAGAGCATGCTTGTATACCGCACAATGCTGCTCGAGTGTGGTAAGTCACCAGCCCAACTCCTTATGGGACGTATGCTAAGGTCAAACCTACCCATCCCGGAGAACCTCCTGAAAACAAAAGAGGGGGAGAAAGTGAGGAAGTTCAAAGGGCAACAGAAAGAAAAGCAAAAGTACTACTATGACAGAGGAACACAAAACCTACCTGAACTCCACACTGGTGACCAAGTAAGGTTCAAAGACAAAACAAACACATGGACTCAGAAGGGAACTGTCCTGAGTGAAGTTCAACCAAGATCATACACCATTCAGACAGATGAGGGTGCTGTTCTGAGAAGAAATCGTCGGGATCTTCTCATGGGACCAGCCACAGCAGGTCAAAAGACTGATACTGTTGAACAACCTGATCACACAGCAGGTCAAAAGACTGATACTGTTGAACAACCTGATCACACAGCTGAGAACACATCATCTGAGGCAACAACTCAGATTCAAGGACAATCCATCAGAAAATCCTCAAGACGCATGAAACCTCCTGAGAGACTCATTGAGCAAATTTAAGGACTATTGTTATAGAAGGAAGTAATGTTATCTTATTCTTTCTTCAAGTTCTAGTGTATTTACATATTTCATGTGAACACACAAAGCAAGGTTGAAAAACCTTGATCATGATAATGATAATGTAAGTTCATTAAGTGTTACAGTTAAAATGCAGACTAATACAAAGAAAACATGTTGTTAGTTAAAAGTAAAATACTTTTGTTTTAAGAAAGGGAGATGTAATGATATCAGCAAATAGTGATGTTATTTGCCTGTTTGATTATCATGCCTTACTAGCATATTTGCATGTATTGATTACTTATGCCTGACCAGCAGAGGGCATGTGACAGAGACAAGCAGTTTAGTTTTGGTTTCGTTTTTAGATGGATCACTAGCATGGTGTCTCCTGTAATGCTGTTAAAAGGAGTTGAACAAACTTTAGATTAAAAGACATTCTCTTTCATAAATGTCTCGTCATTGAACCCACAAAGAAATCAATACATGGACTAGGGTCATGTGTAGGCCAGACTGGGTGGGAGTGGCAGGTTCTCTTCTCTGAATGACATTAGGAAATGGGTTTTTGCAATAACCGGTAGCTTGTCATGGTCATTTTTACTGGTGCTAGCCCCACTGCTGGTTGGCAAATTATAGATTTATGGAATTTGTTGACTGTAATAAAACAAGCTGGGTTGTTGCCCATCTGATACCAAGTGTTTTATTTCTCTCCAGAACAAGTAGTCTCCTCTGCTTCATTGTATTCTCTTTGACACAAAAAGGGCTTGTAAGAAAGAATAAATCATTTTCTTCTTAGCATTTTGGGTGAGTTTTTTTGCTTTGAAAATGTGTCATGTTGGTGGTGCTGGAAAATGGAACAGTTTCACATTTAGGGCGCTCTTTATCAGCATTAAACACTCGTACATCAGGGCTAGCACTGTTACAGATTTCGCTGCCTGACTGTCTATGCAGCATCCTGCTTCCAAACACACCACTGCCTTCCATCGTATCTATGATCTGTTCTTAAAAGCCTCTCACTCTCGGTCAAAAGCTTGTCTTTAACAGACCAACAAGATCAAAGGTTTTCCCACACAATGGTGAGATGTGTCTTTCCAAATATCCAAGACAAACTAACAAATCACTAGTTGTTTATTCTCTAAGAGAAGGAACTTTCGATTAACATATTAACCACCTTTCATCTAAATGCCTCTTCTTTTAAACTCGTGGGAAATACTTTTAAAAACCTAGCATTAAAAGCCATTGGGGGGGAAAAATTCAGTATCGCCCCATTTGGGGGCGCTATTATTGGCGGTGCGCAAAGTTTAGCACCTGGCGCTAATTATCGCCTCCGACAGCAAACTTGGCTTTTATCGCCCCTGGAGGTGATTGGAGCGCTAAATCAGGCGCTTCACACCTGTCTTAAGGCGCAAAGGCCGAGGAGCGAGGCAATACCTCAGAGCGCTGGCGAAGCAAGGAAGGGCAAATCAAAATAAACCTGCAAAGTGCTGCTCAGTACCCAAAACTCCTTCACACAGCGTTGAATCTCTCCAGAAGTCTCTCTCTCTCTCAGAATGCGTGGTGCAAAAATGTCACCGACAAAAAAAGGCAGGAAGCGGTCGCCTTTAGATAGCGCTCCCCTAGTCCCTTTCTGACAGCATAACGCTCCCCTCAACCTGTCGTTGCTAGCGGCAGGCGGTAAGGTAGGGGGCGACACTCAATATCCAGTCCGGGGCGCTAACGGGGCGTTGCGCACTCGACTGACATCATAATCTGCCGGCGCAGGAGACCGTGGCGGTAGTGTTTAGCGCCGCCGCAAAATGTCTACTTAATTTCGCGAGTGGCACAAACATCGCCGCGCCCGGCTTCTAGATGCTTTGCGCCCCAATTGGCACCCTCTTAAGGCACTAATGGAAGGCGCAAACAACTGAATTTTTCCCCCATTCTTTTGCCAACTACTTTCTGTGGCAAATTGGTCAAAAACATCCAGGAACGTCACTTGCACCAATTACATGACTAAGTCAAAATATCAGAATACTACTGCTCCAGAATGGTGTTTGATTTCTCCATTGGATCCAAAATGGAGTTAAAGGCCTTGGATTTCTTTGGGGTTCTCCTGATCTCCAGCCTTAACTTCAGTGGGATAACAGAGGAACCTCCAGAGAAACAGCATAAATGGCTGTTTTTAGTCCCTTACATCATTTCTCCAGGGATTCCGCCAATCTCTCGCTGGAGAATTCCAGGCAAAAAAGCTCTAACGGGATTTTTTTTTTCAAAACTGATTTCAAGCTTGTTGAGGCCAATTAATACCTGTTTGTTGCATTGCTGGCTCCACCTGTGCTGCTCTCTGCTGAATTCCACTTACATCTAGTCGCTGTTTGTCTTTACTTTGAACTGGAGGAAAAATAGCAGGAGTGCAGTAAATGCTGCACAGCTTATATAGTGAGCAGCATTGATGGTGTTTGTATTTAGTACAGGGGCAGAGGACTGAAGTGGATCATGGACTACGTAAAGCCCTATCAGCTACTGGCATCAGACACCCATGGGAATGCATCAACCGCTGAAGGAAAAACTCTCTGGATATAATTGCAGAACGGTGCAGGCAACACCTGTGGCTACCCAGGGAGGTGATGACTAAGTTGTGCTACCTCTTGGTATCCCAGCTGGAGGAGCAATCCACCCTGAGCAGAGCCCTGCCTGTGGCTCTTCAAATGATTACAACCCTGAAATTTAATTCTATGTATCTTGACAAGCAGCCATGGGGAAACTTGACAGGAGTGAGCCCATTCATTGATGCATGAAAAAAGTCACCAAGGCCATGCTCCCCCTCTATGTAGATTTTCGCACTGAGCCATCAGAAGCAGAGATTCAAAGAGGGCATTAAGAGTCAAGCACATAGTGTGCGACTGGAGTCACATGTAGGCCAGCCTAGTCATATTCATTTTTCTAGTGCTAGCCAAAAAACTACTAGATATATTGAATTTATTGGATTGGAACTCATGACCTCTAGGCTGCTAGTCTAATACAATATTTACTTAACGGTAGTATGGTGTTTATGTTACTGGACTAGTAATCTAGAGGCCTGGACTAATGATCCAGAGACGTGAGTTCAAATCCCGCCACAGCAGCTGGGGAATTTAAATTCAGTTAATTAAATAAATCTGGAATAAAAAGCCAGTATCAGTAATGGTGACCATGAAACTATCGGATTATCGTAAAAACCCATCTGGTTCACTAATGTCCTTTAAGGAAGGAAATCTGCCATCCTTACCTGGTCTGGCCTATATGTGACTCCAGACCCACAGCAATGTGGTTGACTCTTAACTGCCCTCTGAAATGGCCTAGTAAGCCACTCAGTTGTAAAAAACTGCTACGAGAAACAATAAGAATAAAACCAGACAGACCACCCGGCATTGACCTCGGCACCGGCTACGGACACGTCAACAGCACACCCAGCCCAGTTGACCCTGCAAAGTCCTTCTCACCAACATCTGGGGAATTGTGCTAAAATTGGGAGAGCTGTCCCACAGACTAGTCAAGCAACAGCCTGACATAGTCATACTCACAGAATCATACCTTTCAGCCAATGTCCCAAACTCCTCCATCACCATCCCTGGGTATGTCCTGTCCCACCGGCAGGACAGACCCACCAGGGGTGGCGGAACACTGGTATACAGTCGGGAAGGAGTGGCCCTTAGAGTCCTCAACGTTGACTCTGGACCCCTTGAAGTCTCATGGCTTCAGGTCAAGCATGGGCATGGCAACCTCCTGCTGATTACCACCTACTGCCCTCCCTCAGCTGATGAATCATACTGCTCCACGTTGAACACTACTTGGAAGAAGCACTGAGAGTAGCAAGCGCGCAGAATGTACTCTGGGTGGGGAACTTCAATGTCCATCACCAAGAGTGGCTCGGTCGCACCACTACTGACCGAGCTGGCTGAGTCCTGGAGGACATGGCTGCCAGTCTGGGCCTGCGACAGGTGGTGAGGGAAAAACCTACTTGACCTCATCCTCACCAACCTACTTGTCGCAGATGCATCTGTCCATGACAGCATTGGTAGCAGTGACCACCACACAGTCATTGTGGAGACGAAGTCCTGTCTTCACACTGAGGACACCCTCCATCGGGTTGTGTGGCACTACTACCATGCTAAATGGGATAGATTCAGAACAGATCTAGCAGCTCAACTCTGAGCATCCATGAGGCGCTATGGGCCATCAGCAGAATTGTATTCCACCTCAATCTGTAGCCTCATAGCCCAGCATATCCCTCACTCTACCATTACCATCAAGCCAGGGGACCAGCCCTGGTTCAATAAGGAGTGTAGAAGAGCATGCCAGGAGCAGCACCAGGCGTACCTAAGAATGGGGTGCCAACCTGGGGAATCTGCAACACAGGACGACATGCATGTTAAAAAATGAAAGCAGCATGCCATAGACAGGGCTACGCGATCCCACAATCAATGGATCAGATCAAAGCTCTGCAGTCCTGCCACATCCAGTCATGAATGGTGGTGGGCCATTAAACATCTAACGCGAGGAGGAGTGTAGTGTATGTAACCTGTACCACCTTAAGAGACTACCTTAAGGTGATGAACTACTTTCTGATGGCTCCTGTATATTGTAGTACCGGTGGTGACCACACCGGTATATAAACCCTGTGGAGCAGTTTGTATTTCAGTTCAGCCCTGACCCTCAATTACTAAAGACCTGTTTAAGTATTCTGTTGTCTGTGTCCAGTTATTCAGCATAACTACATTTGGAAAACACAGAGTCAACAGTGGCGACGAGTCTGATCGTACCTAGCGGCAGTTTTGCATCCAAGGAAGCTTCGTCCTCAGAACGGGCGTCGAAAAGGGGCATCCGCCCTCATCATCCTGCTGAGCACCGCATCGCACGGGAGGCATCGAGAACCCGGTTTGGATTTGCTGGCCACGAAGTCCACCATCAGCAACAGGCAGTGATCATCCCTTCTACAACAGCGGCGGGTAAGCCCGATCTAGCGACACGGAGAGAAAGTCGGCCGAGTTGTCAGTGGGAGGAGGGGAGGGAAACCGAAGAAAAGGGCGGAGAACACGACCGCAGCCAGTGAAAAGGGCCGGACTGCAATCGGGCAGAGACGCGCAGCAGCCAGAAAAGCGTTAATGTCCACGAGGACCGCGGGAGCGGCGGGGAATAAGAGCAGCAGCGTCGGGGGAAAGAAGGGCCGCTGGGAGGCGAGAACGGCAACAGCGCGGCAATCGCCATTTTAGTCGGCGGGGGAAGAAGATAAGCGCGGGAAAAGCCGCCAAGCGCGGGAAGCCGCCATTTTGGAAAAATAAAGGAAACTCAACAAGATGCCAAAAACGGGTAACATCACTGCTTTTGATAGCGATGTAGAAGATTGGGCCACTTATGTGGAACGCGTTGAAGTTTACTGTACAGCGAATGAGGTACCGGCGGATAAGAAAGCACTAACCATATTAAACTCGATGGGTGCGAAGACGTACGGGTTATTAAGGCACCTTGTAACACCAGATAAACCGGTAGGAAAGAGTTTCGCTGAGATTGTTACTATCCTGCAAGAGCATTTAAACCCCACGCCGCTGCTGATAGCGGAACGATTTAAATTTTACAAAAGAATTCAGCTTAAAGAGGAAAGCAACGCTGAATTCTTAATCGAACTGCGCAAGTTATCAAAGCACTGTCAGTTCGGTACAGGACTAGCAGACGCTCTGAGAGATAAGTTCGTGTGTGGGCTACTAAAGGAAGGAACCCAGAAGCGACTGCTAGAGGAAAAGGATCTTACGCTGGTCAAAGCTTTCAGCGTTGCAGCATCGCACGAGGCAGCAGCACGAGGCACTGCGGAAATGCAGCAAAGGCCATTGGAATTCAGCACCAATGAAATGGCATTGGGTGCAGCAAAGTGTTATCGTTGCGGAAGGACAACGCATGATCAGAACCAGTGCTGGTTCAAAGATAAAGAATGCAGGAAATGTGGCAGACTTGGTCACATAGCGAAAGTATGCCGGTCAGGAAAGAAGACCAGCAACAAAAAGTCGCCACAGGAGAAGTACAAGAAAGTACACAAGGTGACAGAGAACAGTTCGGATGAACAAAAGACGGATTCAGACTCCAGCAGTAAGGAACTGGGTTGTCTAAAAATACATAATGTGGGCAACACAGCAGACCACCAAACTATCTGGGTCATGCTTCGGATAGCAGGAGTCCAAGTGAAGATGGAATTGGACACTGGATCGGCATTGACGGTCATGAATAAGCAAGAGTACAAAAGGTTATTCTCACACATTCCCCTGAGGGATACGGGGATTGTATTGAAAACATACACGGGGCAAAGAGTATACCCCATCGGAAAGATAAAGGTAAAGGTGGTCTACAATGGTAAAGAAAGTCAGGGAATGGACTTGTATGTGTTACCTGAGGGAGGTCCACCACTACTGGGACGGGAATGGATCCGGAGAATAAATATGGACTGGCATTCCTTACAAGCACTAACTGTAGATTCCTGTAAAGAGGACGATTTCAAACCTAAACGACTGTCCAAAATATTGGACGATGCTAAGGAGGTGTTCCAACAGGGACTGGGAACACTGAAAGGAATTACGGCAAACATCAAGGTTGAAGAACATGCAAACCCAAAATTTTTCAAAGCCAGACCGGTACCTTATGCGATACGACCTGCTGTGGAAGCAGAGCTGGAAGGGCTAGAATGTTCAGGAGTACTGTCAAAGGTGGACTGGAGCGAATGGGCCACGCCCATTGTTCCCGTCATGAAGCGTTCATTGAGCAACAAGCCGGGGGAACCTGGAAAGGTTCGCATCTGTGGCGATTTCAAGATCACTGTTAATCTGGTTCTTCACACGGTGCAATATCCGCTTCCGCGGATTGAGGATATCTTCGCTTCGCTGTCTGGCGGGAAACACTTCACCAAGATAGACCTGGCGCAGGCGTACTTACAGATGGAAGTTGATGAAGCGTCACGCCAGTATCTCACGATCAACACACATAAGGGCTTATATCGGTATAATAGACTGGTTTTTGGAGTGGCATCGGCTCCAGCGATTTGGCAAAGGGCCATGGAGCAGGTATTACAGGGAATTCCAGGCACACAATGCTACCTGGACAACATTCTGATTACAGGAGATGATGATAAGGAACATCTCGCGAATTTGGAGCAGGTGCTCACCAGATTGAAAGAATATGGACTCAGAGTTAATCGCCAGAAATGTGAGTTCTTTCAGAAGCGAATCTCGTACTGCGGCCACGTCATTGACCAGGAGGGGCTTCATAAGTCACCTGACAAGATCGAAGCTGTTGTGAAAGTTCCCGCTCCGGAAAATGTATCCCAGTTGAGGTCGTTCCTTGGGTTGATTAACTATTACCACAAGTTTCTTCCAAATTTATCCACGGTGTTACACCCGCTGAACACTCTTTTGCAAATGGGAGTACCATGGAAGTGGAGCGAGGACTGTAAGCGGGCCTTTCAAAAAAGCAAGGCACTAATCACCTCTAAGGAAGTGTTGGCTCACTTTAACCCAACGCCGCATATTCGTTTAGCTTGTGATGCTTCTCCATATGGTATCGGGGCAGTGCTTTCACATAAGTTGCCAAATGGCTTGGAAAGGCCAGTCGCGTTCGCATCCAGATCATTGACCTCCGCTGAGCGCAACTATGCTCAGATAGATAGGGAGGCTCTCAGCCTCGTGTGGGGAGTTAAGAAATTTAACCATTACCTGCAAGGCCAAA
The DNA here is from genome assembly GCF_052327205.1 of Somniosus microcephalus. NCBI lineage: Eukaryota > Metazoa > Chordata > Chondrichthyes > Squaliformes > Somniosidae > Somniosus > Somniosus microcephalus. The sequence continues at coordinate 172,996,722 of NC_140996.1, read as the reverse complement.
GGTTTACGCTGCTGACAGATCACCAGCCGTTGGTTTCCATCTTTAACCCTAAGAAGGGTGTTCCGGTTATGACGGCGCAGAGGCTTCAGAGATGGTCCCTTTTCCTAGGGGCACATCAATATGATATCGAATTCAAAGGTACAAAGCAACATGGTAATGCTGAGGGGCTGTCGCACCTGCCACTACCTACAGCGGAAGAGGCACCGGCAGTTGACCCTGTCGAGATATTTCACTCGACCATCATCGAATGCTTACCAGTCACCAATGCGAGTATTGAGAGAGAGACCAGAAACGACCCGACACTGTCTCGGGTCTACAATTTGACAGTGAAGGGATGGACAACACATGGCGAACCACTGTTACCGGCATTCTCAGCCAGACGAGAGCAGCTGTCCGTCTGTCAAGGAACATTGATGTATGGAACAAGGGTGATTATTCCTCCTAAATTAAGGGAGAGAGTTCTGAAGGAACTGCATGAAGGTCATCTGGGGGGAGTCAAGATGAAAGGCCTTGCTAGGGCTTATGTGTGGTGGCCAGGTATTGACAAACAAATAGAGGATCTGACTAAAAGCTGCTCAGGGTGCCAAAAAGTTCAAAATGCACCTCCAATTGCACCGCTGCATCCGTGGGAATGGCTTTCAACCCCATGGCAACGTGTGCATATCGACTTTGCAGGTCCATTCATGGATTCCATGTTTTTGATAGCGGTAGACGCACATTCTAAATGGCCAGAAGTGATTAAGATGTCGACCACTACCTCTGAAAAGACGATTGCAGTTCTAAGAACCATATTTGCAAGGAATGGGCTGCCGGAACAAATATGTTCAGACAACGGACCACAGTTCGTGTCAGAAGAATTCCAGAAATTCATGAAGATGAATGGGGTGAAACACTATACATCTGCCCCATATCATCCGGCTACAAATGGGTTGGCCGAGAGATTTGTACAAACGTTCAAAAAGGCGATAAAGGCCATGAGCGAAGACCATATTCCACTACAACACAAGGTGAACAATTTCCTGATGGCATATCGAAACACCACGCATGCAGTGACAAATCAAAGCCCTGCCATAATGTTCTATAACAGGAGGTTGCGGTCCCGATTGGATTTGTTAAAACCCAATGTGCGTAGGGAAGTCGAAAACAAACAATTCCAGCACGTAAATAACAAGGGCACTCGGAGTTTCGAAATAGGACAACCAGTGTTGGCCAGGGACTATAGGAATGATAAATGGCAATCCGGAACAATTCGTGCCCGACAAGGACCCTTGATGTACACGGTAGACGTTGGTGAGAACGTAATATGACGTCATGCTGAACAACTTGTGGAATCGAGAACAAGGGTCGACCCCATGTCTACGGCAGAGACACCAGTTGAAGAAGTTATTGAGCCTGTAGCATCTACCTCAGACTTGAACGTACATGATGATGTTCAATCCATAAGAGATCAAATGGATGAGTCACCCCAGCAACGAGAACCAGAGACCCCTGAAAGGCGTTGTCCGGCCCGGATCAGGAGGCCTCCTCAGAGACTGAATCTTTGAACAGTTTTGTATGAAAGTTGTATATATGTTATCCATGTTATGTTTAAATTGGGGTGTACACTGTTAAGCTAAAAGGGGAGGAATTGTAGTGTATGTAACCTGTACCACCTTAAGAGACTACCTTAAGGTGATGAACTACTTTCTGATGGCTCCTGTATATTGTAGTACCGGTGGTGACCACACCGGTATATAAACCCTGTGGAGCAGTTTGTATTTCAGTTCAGCCCTGACCCTCAATTACTAAAGACCTGTTTAAGTATTCTGTTGTCTGTGTCCAGTTATTCAGCATAACTACATTTGGAAAACACAGACTCAACAAGGAGGCTCCATGAATATCCCCATCCTCAATGATGATGGAGCACAGCACACAAGTGCAAAAGACAAAGCTGAAGCGTTTGCAACCATCTTCAGCCAGAGGTGCCGAGTGGATGATCCATATCGGCCTCCTCCTGAGGTCCCCACCACCACCGAAGCCAGTCTTCAGCCAATGCAATTCACTCCACGTGATATCAAGAAACGGCTGAGTACACTGGATACAGCAAAGGCTGTGGGCCCCAACAACATCCCAGCTGTCGTGCTGAAGCCTTGTGCTCCAGATCTAGCCGCACCTCTAGCCAAGCTATTCCAGTACAGCTACAACACTGGCATCTACCCAATGCAGGCTCGTCCTCTCTTTACAAGAGAAGCTCCCTTGAATAGGAAGGAATGCAAATGCAGTGGGGATGACATGCTGCAATTGTGACAGGCTTTCGAAGGAGAGATGTTTATCAATATTCTAGGCACTGAGGTCTTGGCAGGATGGGGTGAGGCAGACACTGGAGGGCAATGCCCAGCTTCTGGTCAGCACTTTTTAAGCTATGTACCGTGATGTAAATCTACAAATGGGAATTTATCAGGCACGCATATAGGCTGAGTACCAATGGTGATGATTGCAAGCATTGATTAAGCTGCAAAACAACAATGTACTTACTTGTTTTTCTTTAAACAGCCAGACCAGAACTCAGAGATACTGTGCTGGATGCTGTAGGATTTTATCACAACACACGGCGCCCACACTACATCCTGCAAGCATCAACACCGAGTTATACTGCCAAATGGTAATAGTGAGATGGAGTCACAAGGTGATGTAATTTCACAGGTGGTGAAGGGAAGTGTTTTGGCCAGATGTTTCAGGGCAGAGGGTCACATGGTGACTGACAGAGCAAAGGAGTTTCAGGCGTCAGACTTTTGCATTGGCCAGCCAAGTGTCTGACATACAGACACAAGAGCTGAATGCCAGAGGAAGTGAGAGTAGTTATTCTTAAGCAGCATTCGACCAAGTATTGCATCAAGGAGCCCGAGCAAAAGTGAAGTCAATGGGGGTGTAAGGGAAAATCCTCCATTAGCCAGAATCATACCTGACACAAAGAAAGATGGTTGTGGTTGTCAGAGGGCATTCATCATAGCCCCAGAAGTTCTGCAGGGATGTGCCTTCCTGCAAGCCATGTTCAGCTGTTTCATTAATGACCTTCCTTCCATCTTAAGATTAGGAGAGGAGCTGTTTGCTGATGACTCCACAGTGTTCTGATCTGTTCAAAACTCCTCTGATAATGATGCATCCCATGCCAGCCTGCAACAGGACCTGGATAACATCCAGACTTCAAGTGACAAATGGCAGGTAACATTCGCGCCACATATTTGCCAGGTAATGACAACCTTCAATAAGAGAAAGCCCTTGATCTTCAAAGGCACCACAATTGCGTAGTCCCCCAATATCAACATCTTGGTGGGGGTCACCATTGGTCAAAAGTTTAACTGGACCAGGGTTATGCTGACTTGGCATCAAGGGCAGTTACTGTCATCTCTTCTCTGGCACACACTGGGAGTGGCACTTTGGGTGGAAGCAGAAAGAAAATGCTAGCATTAGCTGAGATAGTGGGAAGGGAAATGGCCAGCACTAATTGAAGGGGGAGAAGATTACCAGTATAAATGGGGGTGAGGATGGAGAGAAAGTAACAGCATGAACTGGGAGGGGAGGGGTGTCAGTTTGAACTTGGGGGGCCCGAGTGCCAGCTTGGGCAAGAGGAAAAAGACTGTCAGTTTGAATGGTGATGAGGAAGAGAGCAGGTTGAGAAGGATTGGTTAGGACAAGAATGCTAATTTAAATTGAGGGGAAAGAAGGAGAAGGACACCACATTAATATCAATAATATATTCTCATATTAAAATCATTAAATATTACATATCTTGCATTAACATGATTAAGCTTTCCTATCAGATTGTCTTAAGCAATATTTTTACATGGAGAGCCGAACCTCTTTCAAAAGCCTGAGCTTGAAGTTGATATTCTTACTAGAGCTATCATTCTATCACCTAAAAGAGAGTTATCAGTTTACACTTGGTTCTCCACACTGCACATGCTCATCCTGTAACATTCTAAGAATAGCTGCGGTATGAGCATGTGCAGTGTAGAGAATCTTAGAGCATGCAACTGCAAGCATGTTTTTTTTGCAGACAATAACATTTATGAGTTTGTTTGTTTTTCCAAATGAATTGAAAGCACCAGGATGAAACATTAGAGAGGAGAAACAAGATGCACAGAGGACTGGGAGAGACAAATAGCACTAGAGTAAAGAACAGTTCAGAAATATGAGGGATCAGACTGGGGGCAAATGCGAGGCAATCGAAGATGGGTTTGGAGTGCATGTGCATAAATGCACATAGCGTGGTAAATAAGGTAGCTGAGCTGCAGGCACAAGTCCACCATATTGGACAATGATATAGTGGCAATACCTGGCTAAAAGAAGGGGAGGATTGGAAACTTAATATTCCTGTCTACAAGGTATTCAGGAAAGATAGAGGAGGGTAAAAATGCGGGGGTTGGCAGTATTGATCAAAGAAATTATTATAGCCTGGAAAGGGATGATGTAGTTAAGGGGTCAAAGATAGAATCTATTTGTTGGAATTAAGGAACAATTGAGGAGTTATTGCACTACTGGATGTATACCATAGGCCACCAAATAGTGGGAAGGAGATAGAGAAGCAAATTTGCAGACAAATTACACAAAGATGTACGAACTATAGAGTAGTGATAATAGGGACTTCAATTATCCAAATAGAGACTGGGAGAATAATAGTGTAAAGGGCAAAGAGGGGGAGAAATTCCTGAAATGTGTACAAGAGAACTTTCTTGATCAATATGTTTCCAGCCCAATGAGGAAGGAAGCAGTGCTGGATCTCGGAAGTGAAGTGGGGTAAGTGGAGCCTGTTTCAGTGGGGGAGCATTTGGGGAATAGTGATCATAATATCATCAGGTTTAGAATAGTTATAGAAAAGGACAAGGAAAAATAAGCATAACAATACATAACTAGAGGAGGGCTAATTACACTGAGTTGAAAAGGGATCTGGCCCAGGTGGATTCGAATCAAAAATTGGTAGGAAAAACAGTCAATGAACTTCAAGGAGGAGATGTTTGGGTATAGAGTAGACACATTCCCATGAGGGGGAAGGGAAGGGTGTCCAAAGCTAGAACTCCCTGGATGACTAAAGATATAGAGATTAAAATGAAATGTAAAAAGGAGGCTTTTGAGAAATGTAAGGTGCATAATACAGTAGAGAACCAAGCTGAATACAGAAAGTACAGAGGAGATCTAAAAAGATAATAGAGGGGGCCAAAAAAAAAGAATGTGAGAATAGATTAGTGGTTAACATAAAAGGGAACCCAAACATCTTTAATAACATATAAATTGTAAAAGGGTTTTCAAAGGAAGGGTGGGGCCGATTAGGGATAAAAAGGATCTTCTGTGGAGGCAGAGTTACTAAATGAGTACTTTGCATCTGTCATCACTAGAGAAGAGGATACTGCTAATGTAGCAGTAAAGGAGGAGGAAGTAGCAATATTGGATATAATAAAAATAGATAAACAAGAGGGACTTAAAAGGTTGGTAGTACTCAAAGTAGAAAAGTCATCCGGCCCAAAAGAGCTGCATCCTAGATTACTGAGGGAAGTAAGGGTTGAAATTGCGGAGGCTCTGGCAACAACCTTATAATCCTCCTTAGATATGGGGGGTGGTGCCAGAGGACTGGAGGATTGCAAATGTTACACCCCTATTCAAAAAAGGGGAGAGGGACAAACTCAGCTAGTCAATCTAATGCCGGTGGTGGATTAACTTCTAGCGACAAGGGGGCGATTTTTCCAGCCCCGAGGAGGTGGGTTTGGAGGCAGGACAGTTGGCAAAATGGCAAAAACTGAGTGCGGGTTCGGAACCCGCCTCCCCGCAATTTTGCCGGAGGCGGTTTTGATGGGTGCGATTCGGTCCCACTTCTATCAGTCCAGAGAGGTAGTTAAGACCCTTAAATAGTAGTTAAGGGCCTCTATAATCCTATTTTGACAGGCCCTCGTTATTTTTCTACATTTTCAGCATGTTCCACGATTCTCCTAAACCACGCCAGCTAAACCTGGCGGGTTGACAAGTGGGTGACCTCCTCACAGCTGCAGCTCCACCATTAAAACGGAACTTTCATCAGGGATCAGTTGCAGGTGGCAGAACTTTTGTTCCACGGGTCTTTCAGCACTTTTAGCAGGCCTACCAAAGTCGGAGGTGCTGCAGCTTCTATCTCTCAACTGTGGGACCTCTTTGGAAGACCCTCTCCCCACTTGCTTCCCTAATGGAGGTATGTGCCAGCAGCATGGGAACCATTTATTTCCTTTCACCGTGGACCTCAGATTCGGATGAGGAGCAGCCATGGCAGCAGCACAACCAGGCAGCTCAGCAGCAACAGCATCAAGGGCCCCAACCTCCTGCTCACCAACCTGATGCTGCATAGGGCAGAAGGTGCCAGCGCATTGAAGCATGTTGCTGCAGGAGATACCCCCCTCTCAGGGTTTACAGACAGAGAATGAGCTACCTCAACATGAGTGAGCAGCAGTGCCAAAGGAGGCGGAGACTTTCGCGAGATGTTGTCCGAGACATCTGCGCACTGCTGCACCAACACCTAGTGCCCAGAGGAATGGGTGGATACCCCTTACCAGTGGCTGTCAAAGTTACCACCGCACTCAACTTTTTTGCCTCAGGCTCCTGCCAGGGGGTCTCCCAGTCGGCCGCCCACAGTTGCATCACGCAGGTTACCGATGCCCTTTTCGCAAAGGTGCACAATTACATCCACTTCTTAAGGGATCAAGCAAGTGTCACTGTGCATTCAGTTGGCTTTGCAAATATGGCAGGCTTGCCAATGGTGCAGGGCATCATAGACTGCACACATGTGGCCCTTAGGGCACCCCATCACAACCCAGCTATCTTTGTCAACCGAAAGGGCTTCCACTCCCTCAAAGTACAGCTGGTGTGTAACCACCAGAAGGAGATTTTGCATGTTTGCTCCATGTTCTGTGGTAGTTGCCATGACTCTTTCATCCTGCAGAACTCTAGTGTTCCTCCACTCTTCAATCCACCAAACCAACTTAACAGATGGCTTCTTGGTGACAAGGGCTACCCCCTGAAGACGTGGCTAATGATGCCTATCAGGAGGCCAGCTAACGAGGCTGAAGAGCGCTACAATGCCAGCCACACTTCGACCAGGTCCATCATCAAGCAAACCATTGGCTTGTTGAAGATGCAATTCTGATGCCTTGACAGATCAGGTGGAGCCCTGCAGTATTCAGCAGCCAGGGCCTCCAGAATGGTCATGGTTTGCTGTGCACTACACAACATCGCACAGCATCGTGGCTTGCAGCTTCCTGATGAGGAAGTGGCTCAGTTCATAGTCTCCTCAGATGAGGATGAGGAAGAGGATGAGGAGGAGGATGAGGAGGAGGAGCAGGAGCAGGAGGAGGACCGAGCGCCGGTCTATCGACCAGCAGCAGCAGCAGCACGTGAGCACAATGCTGCCCGTGATGCAAGGTATGCACTTATCCTGGTCAGATTTGCATAGGTTGCCCATGTTGGCACATGTCCTTGGCTCCATCTTAAGACATGATAGACAATGGACATGACTCTCTGGCCTCCTTTCACTCTGGCCACCAACCTGACCATGCAAGTGTCGCGGAGCCCGCAATGTGGAGCTGCCGAAGGTGAAATAACAGATGCCATCACGCCAACAGTTTGCCATCAAATCATTTTTATACTTTCCAACAGGGATGGCATTTCGTCAATAAACATAAACATTCACCCAAGTAGCTACCCCATGACTAATGGTGCTTTATTTTTCTCTTACGCGTGCTCCTACATGGTGCTCCCCCGTGGCTTCAGCAGAAGTGGAGGCCCCTTGCTCACTTTGATGCTGCTCCTGCTTCAATACCTTTGGCGGGTGTCCTCTGGGTTTACAAGCCTGTGAGGGCTCGCCAAGTGTCTGCTCCTCCTGCGGCAGTGCAGGGGCTGAGACGCCCACCTCAGTTGGGTGCGGGCTCTGGTGGGGCTCTGACCGAGGGCTACGCAGTGGCATGGAAGTGAGCGCGCTTGGAGAGGAGCCCCCACTTCCTTGTTGTCTGCCACCAACTTCCCTCTCATGGGTCAGGCCCACCTCAGTGCTTGCAAGTGGCTTTTGAGCACCTTGCTGCACATCTGGGGGGCCATGGGGACCCGTTTCTGCAGTGGCAGTCTTACTCAAAAGGACTTCCATGAAGCTCTGGTTTCTCTGTTCAATAGCTGTGTGATGAAATATATGCCTTCATCAGCCCATGTGTTTTACCTGCTTGTATTGTGTGAACCGCCCCCTTTTGTTCCTATTGTGTGTATTGGCTACGCCCCTGTCTTTTGCCATATAAAGGTCTCAAAAGCTGTATGAGTCATTCCTACCAGACGAACCCGATGTGGGAAGACCTGTAATGCTGCAATGTTCTTAGTGATTAAAAGCCTTTAGTTGAATCCTTAAACTCCTTGTCTTTGAGTTATTGAAGGCACATCAATTTTAATCACTAAGACACCAGGATGGATCGACTCCTGAAACCAGAGCGCTTGGATCTGGACCCCCATGCCTCAGACGCAGCCACACAGTTCGGACACTGGTTCCAATGCTTCGAATTTTTCATTGCAAACTCATCCACCACCATAGCAGCCGCAACCGCTACCGGAGACATGAGACTGGGAATCCTGCGAAACTGGGTGAGCCATCGGGTCTCCCCTCTCATCCAAGATGCCACCAGCTACGGGGATGCCTGCACCATTCTGAAGGCCCACTACGTGCGGCCAATAAACGAGGTGTACGCCAGGCATCTTCTGACTACTCGTACGCAGCGGCATGGTGAGTCACTCGAGGACTTTATACTAAGCCTAAAAGTACTGGGCAGAGACTGTAACTGTAAGGCTGTGTCTGCCATCGTGTACACAGAGGAGCTGATTCGAGACTCCCTTATTGCGGGCCTCAGCTCAAATTACATTCAGCAGAAACTGTTTGAAAAGGAGGGACTGGACTTAAAACAGGCTATAGATATAGCGCGATCGCTGGATATGGCCCAGAAGAACTCTGAATCCTGTTCCCCAGGCCACGCGGCCCATTCCGCCTCGTGCGCGCCGTGGGGGCCGCCATCTTGGAAGCCATCTTCACCTCCCAGGTCTCAGGCCAGCCCAGCACCATCGGAGCCCCAGCCTCCACCCAGGAGCCCCACTACTGCCGCGATGCATCGGGGCCTGAAATGCTACTTCTGCGGCCAGGACAAACACTCCAGGCATCTGTGCCCAGCGAAGGGCACCACCTGTTTTAAATGCAGGAAGAAAGGACACTTCAGCAAAGTCTGCAGAGGGAACCCCGCCTCCAACTCCACCACCGCCACGTGCGCGCCGTGGGAGCGGCCATCTTGGAAGCCATCTTGTCCACCCTCATGGAGTCCACCATCTTGCCCCAACTACACGGACCTCCAGGACCCACTGGTGGCCTCGATCACAGTGGATCAATCCAGGCCGCATCCGTTGTCTAAATCGATGATGGACATAGAGGTAAACGGGAACAAGGTTAAATGCTTGATTGACTGCGGGAGCACCGAAAGCTTTATTCATCCTAGCCTGGTAAAACGACTTTCACTAACGATAGTCCCCACACAGGGCAAAATCGCCATGGCTGATAAGACTCATACCTCAAAAATTACAGGTTTCTGCGCGGTTATGTTGTCGGTAAAAGGCAATGATTACAGAGATTTTAAACTATTGATAATGCCAGATCTCTGTGAGCGTGATCTTGGGTCTGGACTTCCAGTGCCACCACCAAAGTATCACGCTTACCTACGGTGGGTCCCAGCTGCCCCTCACAGTGTGCGGTCTGGCTACCCTGAAGGTCAAGCCGCCCTCTCTGTTCGCCAACTTCGCACCCAACTGTCGACCCATAGCGACCAAGAGTAGGCGGTACAGCTGGGAGGACAGACGGTTCATTGCGTCGGAAGTAGAAAGGCTCAAGCGGGAGGGTATCATCGAATGCAGTACCAGCCCGTGGCGCGCCCAGGTAGTAGTAGTTAAGGGTAGCGAAAAGAAGCGGATGGTGATAGATTATAGCCAGACGGTTAATCTATACACCCAGCTAGATGCCTACCCTCTGCCCCGCATAGCGGATATGGTTAACCAAATCGCACAATACCGGGTGTTTTCCACCATCGACCTAAAATCGGCATACCACCAGCTCCCCATTAGGCCAGAGGACCGTCCATACACCGCCTTCGAGGCGAACGGACGTCTCTACCACTTCCTCAGAGTCCCCTTTGGGGTAACGAACGGGGTCTCGGTCTTCCAGCGGGAGATGGACCGCATGGTCGATGAGAACCAGTTAACAGCCACCTACCCATACCTAGACAACGTCACCATCTGCGGCCATGACCAGCAAGACCACGACTCGAACCTCGCGAGATTTCTGAAAACCGCCCTCAGACTCAATCTCACCTACAACGAGGATAAGTGTGTCTTTAGTACCACGCGCCTCTGTATCCTGGGCTGCGTGGTGGAAAACGGGGAAATCGGTCCGGACCCCGACCGATTGCGCCCCCTACGGGAGCTACCCCTACCAAACACTCCCAAGGCCCTGAAAAGGTGCCTGGGGTTCTTCTCCAATCACGCCCAATGGGTCCCCAATTATTCCGACAAGGCCCATCCCCTCCTGAAATCAACGTCCTTCCCGCTCACGGCCGAGGCCCACGCCGCCTTCAACAGCATTAAACACGACATTGAGAAGGCTGCGCTGCGGGCAGTGGACGAAAACATCCCTTTCCAGGTCGAAAGCGATGCGTCCGACTTCGCTTTAGCAGCCACCCTCAACCAGGATGGGCGGCCCGTAGCCTTTTTCTCAAGAACCCTCCAAGGGCCCGAGAACAGGCACTCCTCGGTAGAGAAGGAGGCCCAGGCCATAGTGGAGGCAGTGCGGCACTGGAGGCACTACCTAGCCAGCAAACGCTTCACCCTGCTTACCGACCAGCGGTCGGTAGCCTTCATGTTTAATAACAAACAGAGGGGGAAGATCAAGAACGACAAAATTCTCAGGTGGCGGATCGAACTCTCCACGTTTGAGTACGACATAATATATAGGCCGGGGGCCCTCAACGAATCCCCCGATGCCCTATCACAAGGGACGTGTGCCAGCATCCAGGGGGACAGGCTACAGGGCCTCCACAATGGCCTCTGCCACCCGGGGGTCACCCGGCTATTCCACTTTATAAAATCCCGTAACCTGCCCTATTCCATCGAGGAGGTCCAGTCTATGACCAGGGACTGCCGCACTTGTGCGGAATGCAAGCCCCGTTTTTTCAGGCCCGACCGAGCCCACCTGATCAAAGTTACACGGCCATTCGAGCGCCTGAGCTTAGATTTCAAGGGACCACTCCCCTCCACCGACCGCAATGTGTACTTTCTCAACATTGTGGACGAGTACTCCCGCTTCCCATTCACCTACCCCTGCCCAGATATGACCAGTGCCACGGTCATCAAGTGCCTCGGCAACCTGTTTTGCACGTTCGGCATGCCTAACTACATCCACACTGACAGGGGGGCGTCGTTCATGAGTGATGAACTGCGCCAATATCTGCTGTCAAAGGGGATAGCCACGAGTCGGACCACTAGTTATAACCCCCGGGGTAATGGGCAAGTGGAGAGGGAGAATGCGACAGTGTGGAAGGCGGTCACCTTAGCACTAAGGTCTAAAGGCCTCCCCACCTCCCGCTGGCAGGAGGTCCTCCCAGACGTACTCCACTCGATAAGGTCGCTACTGTGTACTGCTACTAACGCCACACCCCACGAGAAGATGTTTGTTTTTCCCCGCAAATCAACCTCAGGAGTATCCCTACCCTCGTGGCTCTCCACCCCAGGGACAGTCCTGTTACGGAAGCATGTGAGGGGCCACAAAACGGATCCCCTCATGGAGGCAGTACACCTACTCCACGCAAACCCACAGTACGCGTACGTCAAGCACGCCGACGGGCGTGAAGACACCGTGTCCATAAAGGACCTCGCCTCGGCAGGAAGCGACGACGACCCATCACCACCACCCCCAGAAGAACCTCCACCATCCCCAGAGGTATCCTCATCGCCCCCAGAAGTACCTGCAACACCCCCAGCACATGGGTATGCCCAGGAGGGCACCACGGACTCCCGGTCGGAACCCGAGGTACTGTTGCGACGTTCAGGAAGGACTATCACACCCCCGGACAGACTAAATCTGTAGAAGGGGTGAATGTGATGAAATATATGCCTTCATCAGCCCATGTGTTTTACCTGCTTGTATTGTGTGAACCGCCCCCTTTTGTTCCTATTGTGTGTATTGGCTACGCCCCTGTCTTTTGCCATATAAAGGTCTCAAAAGCTGTATGAGTCATTCCTACCAGATGAACCCGATTTGGGAAGACCTGTAATGCTGCAATGTTCTTAGTGATTAAAAGCCTTTAGTTGAATCCTTAAACTCCTTGTCTTTGAGTTATTGAAGGCACATCAAGCTGCCCATCACTTCTCCAGATATGTCAGTCTATTCTGAACAATCATAAGAACATAAGAAATAGGAGCAGGAATAGGCCACTTGGCCCCTCGAGCCTGCTCCGCCATTATGGCTGATCTTGGGCTCAAACCCACTTCCCTGCCCACTCCCCATAACCCTTCACTCCCTTATCTTGCAAAAACCTGTCTATCTCCGCCTTAAATGTATTTAATGACCCAGCCTCCATGGCTCTCTGCGGCAGAGAATTCCACAGATTTACGACCCTCTGAGAGAAGAAATTCCTCCTCATCTCTGTTCTAAAAGGGCGACCCTTTATTCTGAAACTATGCCCACGAGTTCTAGATTTGCCCCTGAGGGGAATCATCCTCTCTGCATCTACCTTGTTGAGCCCCCTCAGTATCTTATATGTTTCAATAAGATCACCTCTCATTCTTCTAAATTCCAATGAGTATAGGCCCAACCTGCTCAACCTTTCTTCATAAGTCAACCCCTCATCTCAGGAATCAACTGAGTAAATCGTCTCTGAACTGCCTCCGATGCAAGTATATCCTTCCTTAAATAAGGAGACCAAAACTGTACACAGTACTCAAGGTATGATCTCACCAATACCCTGTACAGTTGCAGCAGGACTTCCCTGCTTTTATACTCCAACCCCCTTGCAATAGAGGCCAACATTCCATTTGCTTTTTTGATTACTTGCTGTACCTGCAAGCTAAATTTTTGTGTTTCATGCACAAGGACCCCCAGGTCCCTCTGAACTGTAGCATTTTGTAATCTCTCGCCATTTAAATGATAATTTGCTTTTTTATTTTTCCAGCCAAAGTGGATAACCTCGCACTTTCCCACATTATACTCCATCTGCCAAATGTTTGCCCATTCACTTAACCTGTCTATATCCCATTGAAGATTCTTTGGGCTCGATTTTGCCAGACCCGAGGAGGCGGGATTGGAGGCGTGTGAAGTGTTAAAATTGCAAAAAATGGCGGGCGGGCCCAATCCCGCCTCCATCCTGCCTCCGAGCAATTTTCCCACATGCTTGTTTTCTGACCACGTTTCCATCCCGCATTCAAGAGGCGGGATAGGCCCTTAAGGGCCCTTAACAACCACTTCATTGCTGCTACAATCCCATTTTGAGAGGCCTTTCTGATTTTACCACTTTTCCTATGTCCTGCACGTCTCCTCTGGAACACTCCAGTGAATCCTGGCCTCACAAGTGGACTGCTTACTAACAGCTGCAGCTCCACCATTAAAAAGGAGTTTTCAGCAATCATCATTTGCAGGTGGCAGAACTTTGTTGTCTCAGGTCTGGGGGAACTTCTAGCAGGCATACCCATTGTTGTGGAAGTTTGGAGCCTGACACCCATCTCCAGTGTGACCTCCTGGGAAACCCCTCTTGCCACCTTGACTGAGCGCTTCCTCAACTGAGGCATATACCAGAAGAATGGGAACCATTTATTTCCTTTCCTCCTGGACATCAGATTCGGATGAAGACCAGCCTTGGTAGCAGCAGAATCATGAACAACAGCAGCACCAACCTGCCAGAGACTCCTGCACCTGTTCCTGGAGTTCCAGCACCGCTCTCCTTCTGGATGGACCCCGAGGCACAGGGTCGACATGCAGCGGAGCCGAGCTGGGAGCGTCCTGCTCCCTCCGACGAGGACTCTCCACTGCTGTCCCTGTCTCCACCATCTGCTGATGCTCACTTGTGAGCTGTGATACACCAGGTGACAACTCTACTCTATGTCCCAAAGGTCCCACCGAGGTGTGAGTGTCTGCAATGGTGATGTGTGCGCTTAATTCTGCTGATGCAGCGCCCTCAGAGGTTGCAGCTCCCTCTGAGGAGTCTGGAAGCTCAGGCTCATCCTCCTGGACAGTGGGGACGGGGGCTCTCGATGGTCCTGTGGGGGAGTAAAGGAAAGAGTTAGAGATGTGAGGTCAAGGTTACATGGACATTGAATAGTGCAGATGATCATAAGTCAATCTGTTAGAGCATTAGATTCATTATCAGTGACTCATGCAATGTCAACGAGAGAGATGCCAAATTATTCTGTCACCAGCTTGCTATGATGTGCCCGCCTGTCCGTCCCCCACTTGGGAATCCTCCTCGATCCCGACAATTTCCAGGGCCACCTCCTCCGAGGTGATGAGCTGGGCTAGTGAGGGTGGCCCTCCTCCTGTCCTCGCTCTTTCCCTCTTATTGTGGGCTCTCTTTTCCTGCAATGAGGGACAAAAGTGGAGTTTGAGTAAGAATGAAGGAGTGAGTGTAGCGAATGCATAGCATAGATGCTTAGAAGGAGACAAAGGGCCCTCCCTGTGTGTTGTCAGTTGTTGTTGTTGCATCACAGTGATAGGGAGTGTGAGGGCTACATGGTAGAATAGTTAAGTGAAAGTGACCATAGAGAGTGAGGCAATGGGTAAGGGTGCAGGGATGTAAGTGTCAAGTGGGATGTGGAGGAAGAGGTTGGCGAAGCAGAGTGCTGGTGAGGATAGGCGATGGGGATCAGATTGAGGGTGATGGGAAAGTTATAATCACTTTTCCTGTGTGGAGAAGATCATGAAACCTCTTCCTGCATTGCAGCCAGGTTCTGCGGCTCAGCGAAATGGAGTTGACCTCCTCGGCCACTTGCAGCCACACAGCTTTAGTCTGCTGGGCTGGCTTTTTTCTCCCTGAGAAAGGGAAGAGCACCTCCTTATTAGATTTTGCTCCCTGCACCAGTGCTGGGAGGGAGGGCTCATCAAAGCGAGGTGCACACTTTTGCTTGTTGGTGGACATGGTCGGTAAATGAAGTCCTTACTACAATTTCCAAAGCGTTTCCAGTCTCCAGAAGAAGCAAGACATCATCGGAGGCGACTGTCTGTGTGAAAAGACTAATTGGGCCAGGGGTTCCCACACGCTGGAAATCAATTGCCTAATTAGGGGAAAATTGCAATTTTTCAACACTTCACTTCGGAGTCAGGGTCCTGACATGAATCCCACCTGACACGCCCCAGTCCACCCACATTGGCAAAATCGAGCCCTTTGAGTCCTCCAAACAACTTGCTTTCCCACCCATCTTTGTATCATCCGCAAACTTGGCTACATTACACTCGGTCCCTTCATCCAAGTCATTAACGTAGATTGTAAATAGTTGAGGCCCGAGCACCAATCCCTGTGGCACCCCATTAGTTATTGTTTGCCAAGTGGAAAATGACCCATTTATCCCGACTCTCTGCTTTCTGTTAGTTAGCCAATTCTCTATCCATGCTAATATATTGCCCCCGACTCCGTGAGCTCTTATCTTGTGCAGTAACCTTTTATGTGGCACCTTATCGAATGCCTTCTGGAAATCCAAATACACCACATCCACTGGCTCACCTTTGTCCACCTGCTCGTTACATCCTCAAAGAACTCCAGCAAATTTGTCAAACATGCTTTTCCTTTCATAAAACCATGCTGACTCTGCTTGACTGCATTATGATTTTCCAAATACCTTGCTGCTGCTTCCTTAATAATGGACTCCAGCATTTTCCTAATGACAGATGTTAGGCTAACTGGTCTATAGTTTCCTGCTTTTTGTCTCCCTCCTTTCTTAAATAGGGGTGTTACATTTGCAATCACCATGTTTTCCTCACTCCGGCGACTTATTGGCTCCATGGCCATAGCCAGCCTTTCCACGGAGGTTGCCATCCTTTCCGTGGTGCTGCGTATGTGCGCCATTGCCTCCCTAATGGCACTGCTCAGGTTAGAGCTGCACTCCTCTATCCTCTCCACACTCGCAGTGACCCTGGAGACAAGACCTGTCAGAGACTCCTGCACCTGCTCCTGGAGTTCCAGCACCGCTCTATTTTTGGATGGACCCAGAGGCACAGGGTCCACATGCAGCAGAGCAGATATAGGAGAGTCCTGTGCCCTCCGCCGAGGACTCTCCACTGCTGTCCCTGTCTCCACCACCTGCTGATGTTAACCTGTGAAATGTGATACACACGGTGACAACCAACACTAATCTATGTCCCGAAGGTCCCACCGAGGTGTGCGTATCTGCACTGGTGCTGGGTGCGCTTAATTCTGCTGACGCTGCGTCCTCAGAGGTTTCAGGTTCCCCTGAGGAGTCTTGCTGCTCAGCCTCTTCCTCCTGGACATTGGGGGGAATGTGCTCTGTGGATGGTCCTGTGGGGGAGTAAAGGCATGGGTTAGACATTTGATGGAAGTGTGGCATGCAGATGCAATAGTGCAGATGCTTAAGTGGCATTCTAATAATGTACAGCAGCAGCCATTTCAGTCACTCAAGCAGTGTAAATGAGAGAGAGGTAAAACTATTCTGTCACCCGCTTGCTCTGCCTCGCCCGTCTGGCCGTCCCCCACTTCCACCTCCACCTCAGTGCCGGCGATGTCCAGGGCCGCCTCTTCAGCCTGGGTGAGAATGGCTAGGGAAGGTGGCCCTCCTCCTGTCTTCGCCCTTTCTCTTCTATTGTGGGCTCTCTTTTCCTGCAGTGAGGGAGACAAGTGGAGTTGGAGTGAGAATGATGGAGTGAGTGTAGAGAGTCCAGAGCATAAATGCCTAGAAGTAGACAAAGATAGAGTGAGGTTCCATGTCCAAGGGCCCTCCCTGTGCATTGTTAGTCGTTGTCATTGCATAACATTGCAAGGGAGTGTGAGGGCAGCATAGTCGAATAGTCAAGTGATTGGGTTCATAGAGTGAGAGGGATGGTGAAGGGTGCAAGGGTTGTAAGGGTAAAGTGGGATGTGTAGGAGGAGGTTGACAATGCAGAGTGCTAGTGATGAGAGGAGAAGGGGAGCAGAAGGAGGGTCAAGCTGAAGGTATACTCACTTTGTCTGATCTTACAAGGTCATTGAACCTTTTACGGCACTGCATCCATGTTCTGCTGCACACCGATCTGGAGGTGATCTCCCTTGCCAGCTGCACCCAGACAGCCTTGGTTTCTTTGGGAGGCCTCTTCCTCCCAGATGAGGGGAAGAGTATCTCCCTGCTGGCTCTCACCCCCTCAACCAACATTCCCAGGTCTCATCTGAGAACCTTGGGGAGGCCCTTGCCTTGAAGTTGGCCATTGTAGAATTTGAAAAAATGTTGGAGGTGGTGCAGCATCGACAAAAATCCAGTGGAATGAGCCAAGGCAGCAAGTAGCCCTTAAATGAAGCTGGATAAGTGACATCAGCAGAGGCGAGTTTCAGTCCCAAAACACTAATTGGCCAAGGGCAACCCACACCTCTGAAATCAACTGGCCAATTAGGAGAAAATCGCAATTTTTTCCCACCTCTCAGTGGAGGCAGGTTTTGAACCCACCCAAACTGAAACCCGCCTCCAACCCGCCTTCATTGGGAAAATCGCCCCCAATAATCCAGGACAAAATTAATTGGCACTTGGAGAAGTATGGACTAATAATGAAAGTCAGCATGGATTTGCTAAAGACAAATCATGTTTGACTAACTTGATTGAGTTCTTTGATGAAGTAACAGAAAGGGTTCAAGAGGGTAGTGCTGTTGATGTCATCTATATGGACTTTCAAAAGGCGTTTGATAAAATACCACATAATAGACTCGTTAGCAAAATTAAAGCCCTTGGGATTAAAGGGATAGTGGCAGCATGGATACAAAATTGGCTTAGGGATGGAAAACAGAGGTTAGTGATGAATGGTTGCTTTTCAGACTGAAGGAAACAATACAGTGGTCTTCCCCAGGGGTCAGTATTAGGACCACTTCTCTTTTTGATATATATAGATAACTGACCTGGACATGGGTGCACAGGGCATAATTTCAAAATTTGCAGATGACACAAAACTTGGAAATGTAGTAAACAATGAGGAGGATAGCAACAGACTTCAGGAGATCATAGACAGACTGGTGAAATGGACAGACACATAGCAGATGAAATTTAACACAGAAGTGTGAAGTGATGCATTTTGAAAGGAACAATGAGGAGAGGCAAGCTAAATGGTACAATTTTAAAGAGGGTGCAGGAGCAGAGAGACCTGGGGGTGTATGGACACAAATCTTTGAAGGTGGCAGGACAAGTTGAGAAGGCTGTTAAAAAGGCATATGGGATCCTTGGCTTTATTAATAGAGGCATAGCGTACAAAAGCCAGGAAGTTACGCTAAATCTTTATAAAACACTGGTTAGTGTAATGATATCAGCAAATAGTGATGGTATTTGCCTGTTTGATTATTTATGCCTTACCAGCAGAGGGCATGTGAGAGAAGCAGTTTAGTTTTAGTTTCGTTTTAGATGGATCTCTAAGATGGTGTCTCCTGTTTAGCTGTTAACATAGATGAACAAACTTTAGATTAAAAGACATTGGCCTAGAAATTCAGTTGGTTGCGCCAGAAGTTAGCGCCTTAAGAGAAGTGAATTTCGGGCGCTATGCGTGTAGCGCCCGGGCGCAGCGCAGTTTGCGCCTCGCCCCAAATTAAGTTGACCCTTAGCACCGGCACAAAGTTTAGCGCCCGCCCGGCTGCGCGCGCAGAAAATGACGTCACATCCTCGTGCAACGCCCTTTGCGCGCCCCGATTCCAAACTTCAGTCGGACCGCCCCATTGTGCGGCTGGCGGCCAGAGCGTTTGTAAAATGGAACGCAACACAGCCGACGCGGGCCCCGGGGAGCGCAAATTAAAAGGCACGTACCCTGCAGTATAAAGGGCAGCCATTTTGCAGCAAACACTCTTGTGCAACGGATTTCTGGACACACAACAAGGAGAAGAGCTAACTGGTTTCGTGCAGCAATAGCTCAGGTATTTTTGGACTCAGGCCAAAGCGCTGCAAGTGCCCTGTTGGAAATTTGACTGTTTGCCAGCATTTGATGGGAGTTGCATGGGGTGCCAACGCGGAGTTTCAGCGCCATGTGCGTAGGGCTCGCAGACGCGGGGTCAGAGGGGCAGCCCTGGCTAGAGGCAGAGGGGGCAACAGGCGTCGGCAACATAGGCCTTACCCAGTCAGGGTATACCGCCAGCAGCGCTCCTACCTCACCATGAGTGGCGCACGATGTGTAAGAAGGCTGAGATTCCGAAAGGAGGTGGTTGCAGAGATCTGCCACCTACTTCGCAGAGATCTGCATCCAAAGCTCAGGTGCAGGACGTCTCTGTTGGTGGAAGTGAAGGTGACGGTGGCATTGAACTTCTATGCCACCGGCTCCTTCCAATCCGCTGTTGGGGACATAGCTAACATATCCCAGTTCGGCGTGCATCGCTGCATCCACCAGGTGACCGATGCCCTTTTCAGAAGGAGACGCCAATTCATCTCCTTCCCCATAGCCCTGGAGAGCCAGCATCAGCGTGCAGTGGGATTTGCTAGACTCGCGGCCTTCCCCTTGGTGCAGGGCGCCATTGACTGTACGCATGTGGCTTTGCGGGCACCTCTGGAGCATGGCGAGCAGTATCGCAACCGGAAGGGCTACCATTCTCTCAATGTGCAGCTGGTGTGTGACCACAAGCAGCGCATCCTGGCTGTCAATGCCTGCTTTCCAGGCAGCTGCCACGATGCCTTTATCCTGCGGCAGAGTACTGTGCATGACATGTTCGAGGCACAGCCTCCCCCAAGAGGATGGCTACTCGGGGACAAAGGCTATCCTTTGTGTGCCTGGCTCATGACCCCGCTCCGCGCGCCCAGGACCGCTGCTGAAGAGGCATACAACAAGAGCCATCAAAGGAGCAGAAACATCATCGAGCAAACTATTGGGGTCCTCAAGCAGCGGTTCCGCTGCCTTGATCGTTCCGGCGGATCTCTGCAGTATTCGCCGCACCGGGTCTCCCAATTTGTCGTAGTTTGCTGCATGCTACACAACCTGGCTCTCCGCAGGATTCAGGCACTGCCACCTGACGTTGGACCACCACCTCAGGAGGAGGAGCAGGAGGAGCAGGAGGAGGAGGAGGAGGAGGAGGAGGAGTACGTTCCCAGGAGGGAGCGATAAGGTCCAAGGGCCGTCCGTCGCCAGCTTATTGAACGTAACTTCTAAGCCCCCTGTCAGGGAATGCCTTGTGGCCATGAAGCAAGATGAATGCAGCCGCTCCGCAAGCCCTCAGCCGGCGAAGGCAACAAAGACTAACAAGAACAACCATGGACACTGTCTGAATAAAGATAAATTTATATTTGACAAAAATGAAACCCCTTCCCACATGAATCCCAAAAACAATCAACGGCCCCCACAAAAAGTGCAACAAATGACTCACTCCCACAACCTGGGGAGGAGTAACTCCACATTTGAACAAACCAGGCCTCAACCTCGGCCTTAACGCAAAAAACATACCCATAAACAAAACAACCATGGGCAAAATAAAGATGTCCACCGCCATATAAAATGAAAGCTGGCCACACCCTCTACTTAGTGGCCCGCGAGGGCGAGACCTTCTCCAGCCTTTTGGCGCCCCTGCCCGGCCTGCTGCTCCTCCGCAAGCTCTGCCCAGTGGCTGCTGCGAGGCTGGGGGAAGGCGCCTGAGGGTCAGATGTCCTTCCGCCAGATGGCCTTAGGGGGGCGGTCTACACGGGCTTTGGGCCTTGAGGGGCCGGCTGTTGATTGGCGCACATGTGCATGCCCACCATCAGCTCCAGCCGCTTGCCGTTGACGCTCCACTGGGGGAGTGGCGGCGACGGATGGCGCAATGTGGGCAAGCTGGCGTATTGGAGGCGCTGGCTGGTGATGTCGCACGCTGGCACTCGCCCGGGCACGCACTGCACGATCCGCACCAATCAGCCGAAGGGCGGATCGCTGTGCTGCTGCAGCGCGGCGGGTGTCCTGGCGATGCCTGGCTGAGGCAGCGCGTGTGGCAGCAGTGAGTGCCCCTGTTGCCCTGGTCTGCGCCCGCGTCACATCCGCCACTGACTTGACGGCATCAGCCAGCGACTCCATCGCCGGAGGCATCCGTTCCACTACCTCCATCATCATCCGGCCACTCTCGGCATTTGATGCCCCAAACTCCCGCACACTGGTCGCCAGTGACTCGATGGCCTCAGGCATCCGTCCCACCACCTGCATGAGCTCTGTGTGGCGGCGGTCCGAATCCTCGGCCATTTGGTCCAGCTGGCGCACCTCCTCCGAGGTGAAGGTGGCCGGACTGGAGGCGGGACTCTCCCGCTGGGGAGCAGGGGTCCGAGCTATGCGACCCTTGGCACGTTGCTGGCGCCGAATGTCCGCAGCAACTGCACTCCCCTCCGATCCTTCCCCCCTCTGGGGGGAAGGCCGTGACCCACCCGCAGCCCTCCTGGGTGGCTGGACGCCACTGGTCCCAGCAGCTGCACTCCCCTCCGAAAGTTGCTCCAGGCTCTCGTCCAGGGAAGACGTGTCCAACACTTTGCCCTCTGCTGCGGGACCTGAGTCCTCCCCTGATGGTCCGGGTTGCTCTTCCTCCTCCTCCTCCTCCTCCTCCTGTTCGGAGGGGCTGTCACTGGCAGCTTCAGGGAGCTCTTCGTCACCAGCTGAAAGCAGGAAGGCACAAGAGTAGCTTCAGAGTGAGGAGAAGGCATCAGTGAGGGAGTCATGACTGGTGGCATTCAGCGCATTGGTGGCACAGTGGCAAAGGAGGTAGCTCGGATGCGCAAGTGCGACGAGAGAGGGCCAAAAGGCGAGGTCCTTACCATTGCCGGGCAGCGGAGGGTCGGCTTCTCCGCACGCTCTGGGCACAATCACGCGGCCTCCCATGAGGTCACTCACGCGCTCCTCCAGGGGAGTGAGCTTCTGGAACTTGGCGCGGCCTCCCCCGGTGATGTCGCGGCGCTTGCGATTATTCGCAAGTTTAGCCTGCAAGAGAAAGGACGGGCTCTAAGTACTGTGTGTAGCCGTGACGTAGTATGCACTGCCACCCATGGTGGAATAGCTTGGCCAGAGTGTAGCCCTGACCTAGTGTGCACTGCCTCTCATGGTGGAATAGCTTGGCCAGTGTGTAAAGTGCAGAATGTGCAATTGATGCTCATGACTGTCCCAAAGCTGCTGGCTGAGGGCTGCCCATTAGGCCTTTCAGGTCCCTTTGCCCATCATGTCAGGTGTACATGCAAGAATGAGGAGGAGAGTGGAAAGGGTACTCACCCTGACAATCCTGGTCAGGTCATTGTATTTCTTCCGACATTGCACCTTGTCCCTGGGGGCATCGCCGTAGGACGACACCCTGGTGGCGATCTCCCTCCAGGCTTTGGTGTAGACGCGGTGGGTGGGATTCCTGCCAGTGTCTGGGAACAAGATCCTGCGCCTCTTCTCCAATGCTGTCAGCATGATATCCAGATCACGCTCCGAGAAGCGCAGGGCACGCTCACGGGCCTTCTCATGCGTTGCCATGGCTCCTTGGGCTCAGCAGCAGTGTTGAGGCCTAGTTTGAAAGCTGCAGTGTGCAGGGCGTGGCAGCAGACCAAATCGTCCCTTCCCCCTTTAAGAGCTGGCCGGCGCCACGGGGTCTGCTGTCAATCAAAAAATGACCGCACCCGCGCTGCGCCCCGCCTCGGCGCTATCCCTCTGCACCGCCGGCTTAGCGCCTAAAGATAGTCATGTAATGCCTCTTTTAGCGCTCCAGCAACCTCTTAGGGCGAAGCAACTGAATTTCGGCGAAGGGGGCGCAACTTTGGGGCGGGTGCTAAAGTCGGGCGGGCGCTAACGTTAGCGCACCAAAACTGGCAAAACTGAATTTCTAGGACATTCTCTTTCATGAATGTGTCGTCATTGAACCCACATAGAAATCAATACATAGTGTCAGAAGGGATTGAAAGAGATGAAGAGGAAAAATCTGAAGTTAAATCAGCTCTCCACATATTAGCAAGCCAAAAGAGAACATCGTTATTTACCTTTGGAGAATAGCTAACAAAGTGAAAAATGGTAGGATTACACCCACCGGCGAAGCTTCAGTTGACAGGTAATGTGGCTGAAAATTGGAGGAGGTTCAAACAACGTTTGGAGTTGTATTTAGCAGCAATCGGAGCTGACGAGAAAAGTGATAAAATGAAAGCGTCGTTGTTCTTACGTGTCGTGGGTGATGAAGCGCTGGAGGTGTATAATAACTTCACATTCGCTACTGATGGAGACAAAATGAAGCTGGATAAAATAATGGAACAGTTTGAGGCCTACTGCATACCTAAACGTAACGTGACGTTTGAGAGGCACAGATTTTTCTCATGTGTACAGAAAACGGGTGAGACTGTTGATCAGTATGTGACTGAACTGAGAAACAGAAGCAAAACGTGTGAATTTGGGGGACTGACAGACTCGCTGATAAAAGACAGACTGGTGTGTGGTATTCCAGATAATGGTCTAAGGGAAAGACTGCTAAGGGAGCAAAATCTAGACCTGGGAAAAGCCATAGCACTGTGTAGGGCTACAGAGACTGTGAAGTCGCAGGCAAAGGAACTGTTCAGTGACAGTAGCTGCAACGTGGATGCAGTGAGAATGAACAGACACAAACCGTTTAACAAAAAGGGCGCCAATGTGAAAAAAGAGGCGTGGCCAGCGAACAAAAATGAAAGGGACAATCAAAAGTCATGTCGTCGATGCGGTACACAGCATCCACCAAGAAAGTGTCCAGCATATGGTAAAACATGCAATAGTTGCAACAAAAACAACCATTATGCCCGTTGCTGTAAGAACCAAGCGCAACAAAGCAAGGTCCATGCAGTAGATGAAAGCGAGATAGAGGAGTTCTATGTAGATGTTGTGTCTGAAAACAAAAAAGAAAAAAGAGACTGGATGTTGGCACTAAAAGTGAATGACATACACATTCCATTTAAATTGGATACTGGAGCACAAGTTAATGTGATATCAGAGACTGATTTAAAAAAAATTAGACCCAGACCAAAGATACATGGAATAAAAGTGAAAGTGACAGGATACTCAGGTACTGATATACCAGTGAAAGGAAGATGCATTGTCAAAGTGACACACAAGGACAGAGAGCACACGTTAGCATTAATCGTGGTGCCAAAGGATGTGCAGGCCATACTAGGTTTAATAGCCTGTGAGAGACTGAACCTGGTAAAGAGAGTCCTCATTGTGGAAAGTGAAGGATAGACAGTCTATGATGAACTCATGAAAGAGTACAACGACCTATTTAAGGGTCTAGGCTGCCTTCCAGGAGAACACATGATCAGAGTAGATAAAAGTATGCCAACGGTCATACATCCATGCAGGAAAGTTCCGTTTGCTCTTCAAAAGCAACTGAAGGCAGGGTTGGACAGGATGGAAAGCCTGAACGTGATTCAGAAGATAGATGAGCCAACTGAGTGGGTGAGTTCCCTCGTCGTTGTGGACAAAAAGAATGGAAAGCTCAGAATTTGCCTGGATCCAAGAGATCTAAACAGAGCAATAAAGAGAGAGCACTTCAAGCTTCCTACACATGAGGAAATCATGTCACAGTTTGCAAATGCAAAGTATTTCAGCAAGTTAGATGCATCATCAGGATTTTGGCAGATGAAACTGGACGAGGCAAGTTCAAGACTGTGCACGTTCAACAGTCCATTTGGCAGATACAGATTCCTAAGGTTACCATTTGGCATTGCCTCAGCTCCTGAAGTGTATCACAAAACTATCCATATGATCTATGAGCATCTGGAGGGAGTTGATACATCAATGGATGACATCATAGTATGGGAAACCACGAGAACTGAGCATGACGAGAGACTGAAAAAAGTGCTGGAAGCAACAAGGAAAACAAACCTGAAGCTGAATAGAGAGAAATGCCAGCTCGGGGTGACAGAACTGACATTCGTGGGAGATATCCTTAGCAGTGAGGGCATCAGACCAGATCCCAGAAAGGTGTTCGCCATTGAGAATATGCCAAAGCCACAATGCAAAAAGGACATGCAGAGGTTTAATGGAATGATCAACTACATGGGTAAATTCATATCCAACCTCTCAGAAAAGATGGCGCCACTGAGAAGACTAACTGAAAAGAACATAGAATGGGAATGGAATCATGAGCATGAGAAGTCATGGAGCGATCTAAAGAAACTGCTCACAGAGGAACCAGTTCTGAGGTTTTATGACCCAGCGAGACCCATCAAGATATCATCAGATGCATCACAGAGTGGGCTCGGTGCCATTCTTCTGCAAAAATATGACTACTGGCAACCTATTGCATATGCATCGCGCTCAATGACAGACGCGGAGACGCGATATGCTCAAATGGAAAAGGAGCTGCTCAGCATCACATACGCCTGTGAAAGATTTCACCAGTTTGTGTCAGGACAAGCAATCAGTGTAGAGACTGACCATAAGCCCTTGATTGCATTGTTCCAAAAGCCACTAAATAGCTGTCCGCTTAGAATACAAAGAATGATGATTAGGCTGCAACGTTATACACTGAATGTTGTATACACTCCGGGTAAACTGATGTATACAGCAGACACGTTGTCCAGAGCTGTTGACCCAAGTGAGCCCGCAAACACCAAAATGGATGAAAAAGTGAACGCCTACGTGGACATGATCACAAGTGCACTGCCCATAGCAGATGCAAAAATGGAGCTCATAAAGACTGAGACAAACAAAGATGAAACAATGAGACAACTGAGGAAAAGCATCTTGGATGGATGGCCCAACATGAAGCAAGACTGCTCACCTGATATGGCAGAGTACTGGAACTGCAGGGCGGAACTATCAGAGGTCGAAGACATCATCTACAAAGGAAGTAAAATAGTTATCCCAAAGAGTCTGAGAAAAGAGATGCTAAAAAGAATCCATGGAGGACATCTGGGAATCGAAAAGTGTAAGAAAAGAGCACGAGAGGTGATGTACCACGGATCAACCAAGATGTAACAAATGAGGTGTCAAACTGCACAATATGCCTGAAATATCGAGCAAGCAATCCGGTAGAACCACTAAAGCCACACCCAGCGCCAGACAGACCTTACCAGAAGGTAGGCGCTGACCTATTCGTATGTCAAGGGAAGGACTATCTTGTAGTCACAGACTATTACTCCCTGTATTCAGAGGTTTGTAGACTGTACACCACCACTGCAGATGCTGTGATAACATGTATGAAAGCCATGTTCTCCAGACATGGCGTGGCAAGCGAGGTCTTCACAGACAACGGACCCCAGTTTTACAACGCAAGCTTCCGACACTTTGCCAAAGAGTGGGACTTTGTCCACACAACATGAAGTCCTCACTATCCACAGTCCAATGGACTAGTGGAAAAATCGGTCCAGACAGTGAAAAGACTGATGTACAAGGCAAAAGACAGTGGAACTGACTTCTACCAGAGCATGCTTGTATACCGCACAATGCCGCTTGAGTGTGGTATGTCACCAGCCCAACTCCTTATGGGACGTCTGCTAAGGTCAAACCTACCCATCCCGGAGAACCTCCTGAAAACAAAAGAGGGGGAGAAAGTGAGGAAGTTCAAAGAACAACAGAAAGAAAAGCAAAAGTACTACTATGACAGAGGAACACAAAACCTACCTGAACTCCACACTGGTGACCAAGTAAGGTTCAAAGACAAAACAAACATATGGACTCAGAAGGGAACTGTCCTGAGTGAAGTCCAACCAAGATCATACACCATTCAGACAGATGAGGGTGCTGTTCTGAGAAGAAATCGTCGGGATCTTCTCATGGGACCAGCTACAGCAGGTCAAAAGACTGATACTGTTGAACAACCTGATCACACAGCAGGTCAAAAGACTGATACTGTTGAACAACCTGATCACACAGCTGAGAAACCATCATCTGAGGCAACAACTCAGATTCAAGGACGATCAATCAGAAAATCCTCAAGACACGTGAAGCCTCCTGAGAGACTCATTGAGCAAATTTAAGGACTCTTGTTATAGAAGGAAGTAATGTTATCTTATTCTCTTTTCAAGTTCTAGTGTATTTACATATTTCATGTGAACACACAAAACAAGGTTAAAAAACCTTGATAATGATAATGATAATGTAAGTTCATTAAGTGTTACAGTTAAAATGCAGAGTAATACAAAGAAAACATGTTGTTAGATAAAAGTAAAATACTTTTGTTTTAAGAAAGGGAGATGTAATGATATCAGCAAATAGTGATGTTATTTGCCTGTTTGATTATGATGCCTTACCAGCATATTTGCCTGTTTGATTATTTATGCCTTACCAGCAGAGGGCATGTGAGAGAAGCAGTTTAGTTTTAGTTTCGTTTTAGATGGATCTCTAAGATGGTGTCTCCTGTTTAGCTGTTAACATAGATGAACAAACTTTAGATTAAAAGACATTCTCTTTCATGAATGTGTCATCATTGAACCCACATAGAAATCAATACAGTTAGCTCTCAGCTGAAGTATTGTGTTCAATTCTGGGCACCACACTTTAGAAAGAATGTTAAGGCCTTAGAGAGGGTGAAGAAATTTACCAGAATGGTAGCAGTGATGAGTAATTTCAGGTATGTGGAGAGAGTGGAGAAACTCGGGTTGTTGTCCATAGAAGAGAAGTTTAGAGGAGATTTGATAGAGGTGATCAAAATCATAAACAGTTTTGTAGAGTAAATAAGGAGAAACTGTTTCCAGTGCGGAAGGGTCGGTAATCAGAGGGC
This sequence comes from Somniosus microcephalus, assembly GCF_052327205.1. Classification (NCBI taxonomy): domain Eukaryota; kingdom Metazoa; phylum Chordata; class Chondrichthyes; order Squaliformes; family Somniosidae; genus Somniosus; species Somniosus microcephalus. The sequence goes on along the minus strand of NC_140996.1, from coordinate 172,968,847 downwards.
ACAGATTTAAGGTGATTGGCAAAAGAAACAGAGATGACATGAGGAAAACAAAATTTACGGAGCGAGTTGTTGTGATCTGGAATGCACTGCCAGAAAGGGCGGTGGAACCAAAGTCAACAGTAATTTTCAAAAGGGAATTGGATAAATACTTGAAGCATATATTTTTTTACAGGGCTATGGAGAAAGAGCAGGGGAGTGGGACTAATTGGATAGTTCTACCAAAAGAGCCAACACAGGCATGATGGGCTGAATGGTCTCCTTCTGTGCTGTATCGTTCGATGGTATTAACCATTTTTTTTGAGGTCAGATTTACCTAGCATGTCTTTGTTTACTGCAATTAGACTTTAAAGCCTTAAAGGAACAAGTCAGATTAAACAAAGCTCCAGGTTAGGGACAGAATTGTTCCTGTATTTTTAAGGCCATAAAAAAAGCAAACAAATCACTGGGGTTCATTTCTAGAAGGATAGAATTGAAAAGCAGAGAAGTTATTTTAAACTTGTATCGAACCTTGGTTAGACCACGTTTGGGGTACTGTGAGCAGTTCTGGTCTCCATATTATAAAAAGGATATAGAGGCATTGGAGAAGGTGCAAAAAATACTTACTAGGATAATACCAGAACTGAGAGGTTATGCCTGTCAGAAAAGATTGAACAGGCTGGGGCTCTTTTCTCGAGAAAAAAAACTGAGTGTGACCTGATAGAGATCTTTAATATTCTGAAAGGGTTTGATAGGGTAGACATAGAGAAGATGTTTCCGCTTGCGGGGGAGACCAGAACTAAGGGCCATAAATATAAAATATTCACTAATAAATCCAATAGGGAATCCTTGAGAAACTTCTTTACCTGGACTACACTTTCTCCCACCCTGCCTCCTGTAAGGACTCTATTCCATTCTCCCAGTTTCTCCGTCTCCGCCGCATCTGCTCCAACTATGCCACCTTCCACACCAGTGCTTCTGATATGTCTTCCTTTTTCCGCAACTGAGGATTCCCCTCTACTGTGGTTGACACAGCCCTCGACCGTGTCCGTTCTATCTCCCGCACTTCTGCCCTCACCCCTGCCCCTCCCTCCTGGAACCAGGATAGGGTTCCCCTTGTCCTCACCTTTCACCCCACCAGCCTCCACATTCAACGGGTCATCCTCCGCCATTTCCGCCACCTCCAAAGTGATCCTACCACCAAATGCATCTTCCCCTCCCCTCCCCTTTCAGCATTCTGTAGGGACCGCTCCCTCCGAGGCACCCTAGTCCACTCCTCTATCATGCCCAGCACCCCTTCCCCTTCGCCCGGCACCTTCCCGTGCAAGCGCAGGAGAGGCAACACCTGCCCTTATACCTCCCTCCTTCCCACTGTCCAGGGCCCCAAACACCCCTTCCAGGTGAAACAGCGATTTACTTGTACTTCTTGCAATCTAGTATACTGTATTCGCTGCTCACGATGTGGTCTCCTCTACATTGGGGAGGCCAAACGCAGATTGGGTGATCGCTTTGCGGAACACCTCCGTTCAGTCCATAAGGGGGACCCCGAGCTTCCGGTCGCCTGTCACGTTAATTCACCGCCCCATTCCCACTCAGACCTCACTGTACTCGGGCTCTTGCATTGTTCCACGGAAGCTCAACGTAAACTCAAGGAACAGCACCTCATCTTCCGATTAGGCACTTTACAGCCTTCCGGACTCAACATCGAGTTCAACAATTTCAGATCATAACCTCGGCCCCCATTACAGTTTTGCTTATATTTTATCCACATCTTTGTTTTGGCCCTTTTCCCCCCCCCCCCCCACCCTTTTTTTTCTCTCCCACATGGCAGCTGTCTCTCATTCTGCCAGCGCATTTCACACCTAATCTAGAGCCGTCTTTTGTCTCCACTAGTCCTATCACCATCTCGTCTCATTTTGAATACCTCTTAATGTCTCTTCACTTCTTTTGTTCTCTCCCAGCCCTGCCTTTCGATCTATTTCATTTCCTTTCCAGTTTTGAAAAAGGGTTAGACCCGAAACGTTGACTCTATTTTCTCTCCACGGATGTTGCCTGGCCTGCTGAGTTTTTCCAGCATTTTCTGTTGTTATTATACAAAAGATATGTTGTTTTGTTGATGGGGGTAGATAAAGAAGGGTGGGAGGAGGGTGAATAACACCCTAGGAGACAGAGGATTGGGGCTCCGGTGGGTGGAGGGGGTGGAGTAGATCATCAGGGACTGGTGGGATTGGAGCTTTGGCCAGGGGAGAGAGTGACAGTGGACTGGGGTTGGGAATTGGGACTCGAGGGTAGAAAGTGAGACTGGGGAATGAGAGTGGGAGGAGAGATGGGGGCTGGGGGTTGGGGGGATTGGGGTTCGAATGGGGGGAAGTGCGAGACTGGGAAATGGGGTGGGTGTGGGCCCCAGCAGTTCCTGCAGAGTCAAGAGCAGCAGCAGCAACATATGAGAGAGGAGCAGCGCTGAGAGAGGAGCAGCCAGTGTGTGAAACCTGGGGACCACTGGTGGGCGAATGGGGAACAAGAGGACGGAGACTGAGGATTATCATTGAAAGAACCAAGGGTTCTTTTGCATTGAGGGTTATTACATCATGGGATGCTTCACCACAAGTGGCTATTGAAGCAGAGATTACAACATCATTTTAAAGGGAATGGGATAAGTATTTGAATAGGAGAAATATAAAAGGTCTGGGGGAAGGGGAGTACCAGCACCAGCAGCAGCACAAAGGACCGAATGGCCTCCTCCTGTGCTATAATTTCTATCATTCTATGAAAACCCTCCTTCATTGAGTCCGAGCCCAGGGAGTGGTTTAGAAATGTTGGTGCTGAGTTGAGTTTGGGGTGATGTGCCCTGCGAGAAGCACCCCAAACACTGAGCCCGCTGCCCTATGTGTGATCTCTTGATTTGGTTCAGGTCGGTCTGTGCCATCAGTTTTGATGTGTGAAGTCACAAGTACAGGTCAGCTCTAACTCAGACTCCCAGTTCAGAGTTGTTGTAAAGGAATAGCCATATTTCAGAAAGATACACCATCCTATGAACGGAATTTTTGACTTTACTAAAACATGAAAACTGGGTTTAAAAATCTAAAAGCCTCAATGACACAGGCTGTAAACAGAATACAGGCTTCTGAGATAAGATGAAGAGTCATTGACACAAAGCTGTAAACACCATACAAGCTTTTGAAATGGGTATCGGTTATTAATACTAAGACAATAGCCCTGTTGAAACAGCAGGTTGGAGGTTCCTCTATGTCTGAACATTGGAAGCAACACAATAGCAATGTCCAAGTTAAGTGTTATAAACCAACACTTCAGAAAACATCACTTAAATGAAAAAAAACATGTGCCTTTGAAAAAATGACATCGATGGCCCAGAAATTCGGGTCTCCACGGGTGAGTACGCATGGGGTACTCACCCGTAGGCCAAATGGAAGTGTTGGTTTCCTGCATGCACTGCGCATGCGTGGAAAACCGGCACTTCCGATCCTCTGAACGAAGGGGTTCAGAGGTCGAACGTGCGCGCAGGGGAGGCTGCGCGTGCGCTTTGAACTTAGGTTTTTTTTGCAGGTTTTCACGCGAGGTTAAGCCTGCAGGATTTACACATTTAAAAAGCAGGTGTAAGGCTTGCTTTTTACAAGGTAAGTGGTCAATTAATTAAAATTAAAACATTTTTTCCACAGGTTTATTATTTTTAAATACTTTAAAGCAAGGTAAGTTTATTTTTAACCCCGTTAGAATATAAAATTATTTTTTTCAAAAATTTAAATTATTGTTTAAAATAGTTATTTAATGTAATTTATAGCTTATTTAAAAAGTGTGATTTAAAAAAAAAATTATTTGAAAGTTTACTGCTATTTTGGGGCCCGTAGTATTTATAAGTTTTGACAGGTCTTCCTGTCAATCTTATGAATAGGCTTTTCCCTCCTCCGATTGGCTTCCCATGGCTCACGTGATCCCAGGGGACACATCGCACTAACTACGCCCCTGGGACACGCAAGCACAGCGCGCCGGCAGCTGGGCCAGGCCCCGGAGCGGAATTCCACGGGGCCCTACAGCTCAACAGCCAGTGCGCAAGGTAAGTGCAGGTCGGGGGCTTGCACCCGCGTGAAGCTCCCAACCCGAATTTCTGGGCCATCATGTAAAAGAAATACCTGCTGTAAAATAGTTTTATGTTAAAATTAGAACAAGGAGACATAAGTCTGCTTACAACCATTGAAGTAGCTAAGAAATGCATAGAACACCCTGGTTGAAGTGTTTTAATTTACATATTGTAAAAGGTACAAACAGAAGACTTTTAAAATATTACATCAATAGATACACCAAGCAATCACATTGTGTTTGTGTTGAAAATGGAACAGTTAGGAGACACGACATCTGCTTATAAACAGCTAAGGTAATTTAAAAATTGAATGGAAGCCTTTTGTAAGAATGGCATCAAATAGATACATCAGTCATAACCATTTTTTATGTTAAAATTTGAACACCTAAAGGTAGAGACAGGATTCTGCAAGTTAACAGCTGAACTGTCAGTAAGATTAGAAAGAAGTCAACAGAAAGAATGACTAAAGATAATTAGCTTACATCAGCAGAAAACTTCAAAGGATATACCACCGCAAAAAGGGTATAAAATATGGAACTTTCAGATAGAAAGTCAGAAGTCGCTGGAAGGGGCAAGCGATTCTCACCTTCAGAGGCAGGCTCTGTATGTTTTTAACTCTTTGGGCTCGATTTTGTCATTGGGACGGGCTGGGGTCGTGTCATCCGCTTTTCGTGTTATCCACCCGATTCCAAATCGATGTGGGAGATTGATGCGATTTTCACCTAATTGGGCAATTGAGTTCCAGCATGTGGGAACCCATGTCCCAATTAGTTTTTTCAGTCTGAACTCGCCTCCGATGACGTCATCATTGCTGCTGCATTTAAGGTCTGCAAGAAACCTTGCTTCTTCTGCAGACTGCCAACCTTTTGGCCTTTGCTGTGAGAGGGACCTGGAGGCAAAATGAGCAGCGGGAGACCAACGTCTGCTCCCAGAATTGATGATGTCACCCTGCAAGCTTTTGTGGAGGGAGCAAGAGCTAATAAGGAGCTGCTCTTCCCTTCTTCAGGGAGGAAGAAGCCTCCCCAGCAGATGAAGGCTGTGTGAATCCAGGTGGCCCAGGAGGTCAACTCGTTGTCGCTGATCCGCAGAAGCTGGCTTCAGTGCAGGAAGAGGTTTCATGACCTTCTGCGCACTGAAAAAGTGAGTATGACTTTCCCATCACCCTCAATCTGATCCCCATTGCCTCTCCTCACCAGCACTCAGCTTTAGCAACCTCTTCCACCATATCCCACTTGACACTGACATCCCTGCACCCTTACCCATTCCCTCTCTCTCTATGGTCACATTCACCTAACTATTCGACTATGCAGCCCTCACACTCCCTATCACTGTGATGCTATGAACATAACTTACAACACACAGGGAGGGCCCTTGGTCTTGCCACCTCACTCCATCTTTGTCTCCTTCTAAGCATCTATGCTATGGATTCTCTACACACTCCTTCATTCTCACTCAAACCCCACTTGTCTCCCTCATTGCAGGAAAAGAGAGCTCACAATAAGAGGGAAAGAGCGAGAACATGAGGAGGGCCACCCTCAGTAGCCCACCTCACCCCCTGGAGATCATGGGACTCGAGGACGATGCGCAAGTGGGGGACGGACAGACGGGTGCATCAGAGAAAGCTGGTGACAGAATAGTTTTTCATCTCTCTCAATGACATTGCATGAGACGCTGATAATGATTCTGAAGCTCTAACAGATGGACGTATGATCATCTGCAATATACAATGTGCATGTAACCTTGGCCTCACATCTCTGACTCTTTCCTTTACTCCCCCACAGGACCATTGCAAGCACCCATCCCCACTATCCAGGAGGAACAGCCTGAGCCTCCAGACTCCTCAGAGGAAGCTGCAACCTCTGAGGGCGCAGCATCAGCAGAATTCAGCCAACCCAGCACCAGCGCAGACACTCACACCTCGGTGGGACCTTCGTGAGATAGAGTAGTGTTGTCATCTGGTGTATCACAGCTCACAAGTGAGCATCAGCAGATTGTGGAGACAGGGACAGCAGTGGAGAGTCCTAGTCGGAGGGCGCAGGACTCTCCCAGCTCAGCTCAGCTGCATGTCGACCCTCTGCCTCTAGGTCCATCCAGAACAACAGCGGTGCAGGAGTCTCTGGCAGGTTTTGTCTCCAGGGTCGCTGCGAGTGTGGAGCGAATGGAGGAGTCCATCGCGAACATGAGCAGAGCCTTTGTGGAGTCATTAGCGCATGAACACAGCACCACGGAAAGGATGGTAACCTCCGTGGAAAGGATGGCTACAGTAGACGAGAGGATAGCTACGGCCATGGAGGAGCTATGTCGCCAGACTGTTGAAAACATGGTGAGTGTTCAGAATAGACTGACATCTCTGGAGAAGCGATGGTCAGCTATTGAACAGAGAAACCAGACCTTCATGGAAGTCCTTCTGAGTAGGACTGCCATTGCAGATACGGGTCCCCATGGCCCCTCTGGTGTGCAGCAAGGTGCTCTCAAGACACTTGCGAGCGCTGAGGTGGACTTGACCCATGAGAGGGATGTTGGTGGCAGAGAACAAGGAAGTGGAGGCTCCTCTCCAAGCGCTCACACTTCTATGCCACTGCAGAGCCCTCAGTCAGAGCCCCACCAGAGTCCACACCCAACTGAGATCGGCGTCTCAACCCCTGCACAGCCGCAGGAGCAGCAGACTGTTGCCGAGCCCTCACAGGATCGCAACCCCAGAGGGCGGCCGCCAAAGGTGTCGAAACATGAGCAGCAAGAAAGTGAGCAAGGGGCCTCCACATCTGCTGATGCCAAGGGGGAACCACCACATAAGAGGATGCGTAAGAGAAAGATACTGCACAAATAGTCACAAGTGTAGTCACTTGGCTGAAATTTGATGTTTAATGATGAAAAGCCATCAGTTGGTTATTGTAAATAAAAATTCTGATGGCAACTGTTGCAGTTGTGGCATCTGTCATTTCGCTATTGGGACTTCCACATTGAGGGCTTAGGATTACTTGCAACTGTCAGTATGGTGGTCAGAGTGCTAGGAATCCGTTGGTTCTTGGCCATTGTCGATGCTCTGGTAAGAAGCTGCGAGGCAAAAGTGCTTGATTGGCTAAGCTAAGCAAATCTGGCCAAGATGAGTGCATTCCTTGCATCCCGGGCAGCAATGTTCTCGCGTAATGCTGCCGCTGGTTGATGGACCTCTGCAAGATGTTCGTTTTCACTCTCCTCCTCCTCCTCCTCATCTGAGGAGGATATGTGAGGAGCCACTTGGTCCTCAGGAATCTGCAAGCCACAACACTGTGCCATGTTGTGAAGTGCACAGCAAACCACGATGATTCTGGAGACCCTGGCTGCTGAGTACGGCAGGGCTCCACCTGATCTACCCAGGCATCTGAAGCGCATCTTCAGCAAGCCGATGGTTTGCTTGATTATGGATCTGGTGGAAATGTGGCTGTAGTTGTAGCTCTCCTCAGCTTCGTTGGATGGGCTCCTCAATGGTGTCATTAGCCATGTCTTCAGGGGATAGCCCTTGTCTCCAAGTAGCCATCTGTTAAGTTGATCTGGTGGACTGAAGTGCGGAGGCACACTAGACTGGCACAGTATGTAGGAGTCATGGCAATTGCCAGGGTACTTGGCACAAACATGCAAAATTTCCTTCTTGTGGTCACACACCAGCTGAACGTTGAGGGAGTGGAAGCCCTTGCGGTTGACAAAAACACCTGGATTGCGATGGGGTGCCTTAAGGGCCACATGTGTGCAGTCAACGACGCCCTGCACCTTGGAAAGCCTGCCAGCTTAGCTAATCCAACTGCACACGCCATGACACTTGCTTGATCCTTGGAGAAATGGATGTGATTGTGCGCGATGGCAAAGAGAGCATCGGTTACCTGCATGATACAAGTGTGTGCGGCCACCTGGGAGATGAAGCTGATGTCTGCTGCTGATCCCTGGAATGAGCCTGAAGCAAAAAAGTTGAGTGCGGTGGTGACTTTGATGACCACTGGTAAGGGGTGTCCACCTGCTCCTCTGGGCTCCAGGTCTTGCTGCACTATTGCGCAGATGTCACCCACTACCTCTCGCGAAAGTCGGAGCCACCTTTGGCACTGCTGCTCAGTCATGTTGAGATAGCTGATCCTCTGTCTGTAGACCCTGTTTGGGGGGCATCTCCTGCACCGACGGGCTTCCATGCGCTGGCGACTTATGGCCTGTGCAGCTTCAGGTGGGCGAGCAGCAGCTTGGCACTCCTGTTGTTGCTGCTGCTGTTGGTGCTGCTGTTGTTCATGGTTCTGCTGCTGCTGTGGCTGGTCTTCGTCTGAATCTGATGTCCAGGAGGAAAGGAAATAAATGGTTCCCATGTTTCTGGTAGATGCCTCAGTTGAGGAAGTGCTCAGTCAAGGTGGCGAAAAGGGTTTCCCAGAAGGTCACACTGGAGATGGGTGTCAGGCTCCAAACTTCCACAGCTATGGTTATGTCTGCTAAAAGTTCCCCCAGACCTGAGACAACGAAGTCCTGCCACCTGCAAATTATGACTGATCAAATCTCCTATTTAATGGTGGAGCTGCAGCTGATATTCAGCAATCCAATTGCGCTACCACCAGGTTTCACCGTCGTGTTTCAGAGGAGGCGTGCTTCACATGGGAAAAGTGTTAAAACCAGAAATGCCTCTCAAAATGGGATTATAGAGGCAATTCAGTGGTTGTTAAGGGCCTTAAGGGCCTATCCCGCCTTTTGGAGGTGGGACGGAGACGGGATCAGAAACCACGCATTTGGGAAAACTGCTTGGAGGTGGGATGGAGGTGGGGTCGGGCCCGCCCGACACTTTTTGCAATTTTAACACCCCGCACACCTCCATTCCCGCCTCCTCAGGCCTGGCAAAATCGAGCCCTTTCAGTCTCGGGGATCAAAAAGGTGCTTTTATTTGATTTTGATGGATATCCTGAATTAAAAATAAGTAGAAATGTAAAAATGTAACGAAGTTAAGATTTGAAATTAAGGATCTCTGAGAATGAGTAATGTAAGCTATTTGTATTTTGAACTGTTAAAGTTGCGATTGAATCACCAGCTGTTAACTACATGTCAGTTCTTTAATAAATCTATATATTTTTAGAATTGTCTCAGAGTATTTCTGTATCAAACTCATGAACTCAATCTCTGTATACTCTTTGGTGATGAGTTGCAGAGTTCTGGGGGGGGTGGTTTCCGGACCCTCATAATATCCAGAAGGTTACAGTCTAGTTAAACTTATTAAAAGTGCTATCTGGAGGATGGTAACATCTTCAAGTCATTCCTTTCCTTTAGAGAGAGATAGCCTGGACCTTTAGACCCAATTAAGCGTCTTATAGAATTCGGCTATCTCTAACTTTAGTTGAAGGTGAATGTCTGGGGAATACGCCTGATCTGGGGTAGCCCGAAAAGAGCTAGGACTAGTAATTATCCCTTCATTGTCACCTTCACATGGAACCAGAGTCCAAGGAGACAGGGAGCGAGATGGAGTCTGTTAAAAGTGGCATCAACCAGGGAGCCTGATTGCACCTTGTGCAGTGCAGGGGGATTCTAGCTGTAGTTACAGGGTGAATATCAGAAGGTTATAGGATTGCTCCTAGTTATAGGTCAGATATCAGAGCATTGCACTCATTACTACCAGTTGCATATAGACTATCAGTGAGTTATTGTATTACTGTTGGTTATGAGGGGAATCTGAGTTTTACCAGTATTACTGTTAGTTATTGGTACCATTTTATTGAGTTACTATTAGGTATCGGTAGAATCAAAGTTCCTCCCCCATCTGGTTTCCCCCTGTGAATCCTGCCCCTACCTTCGGTTTCCGTACATCCCCGCCCTGGCTTCCCTTCTTCACCTGCTCGTGAGTGGCTTCCTGGTTCTCAGAACCTCTGACAAAGCAGCTGCTGATTGAAATCCACAATTAAAAATATAGGTTGAGCATCCCAAATCCAGAGTTTCGGAATCCGGAATGTTCCGGAATCCAGACTCCGGGACAATTGGTGGCAGGGGTCCGGAATCCGTAAGATGTTCTGAAATCCAGACACCCCGAGGGAGGCTTACCAAAAACCGGAAATAGTGCAACCTGGGCCCAGGCATTTCCAGACTTGGCACGTGTTTCTGGTGTCCGAAGTCTGGAAATATCGCAACCTGGGCTCGGGAGTTTCTGGACTTCAGATATCAGAAACACGTTCCGAAGTCCGGAGAAACCCAAAAACTGGCTCAGCCTCGGTCCCGAGGTTGCCGGATTCGGGACGTTCTACCTGTACTCAGCTGTGGGGGACCCAACCGTTATAAGGTAAATGCAGTAACAGTTGGGGGGGTCACGCGATCAGGTGTCACGTGGGCGGGTATCACGTCGTCAGACGTCATGCGGTCGAAACATCACGTGATCAAACCTTCAAGAATGCCCCCAATCAGAGTTGGCAACCCTCGCTTGGAGCATGTTGCAAAGCTTTAACACAATTAAAGGGTTCAAGTAATCATAAGTAGGAAAGCAGCTCCCCTGTTTTTCTGAACCCCAAAGTTGTGCTGCAGGATGCAACCTGCCCCAATCAACAGTTATTTTGCAGCAAACTGTGTGTTATGGTGTGTTTACTGCAATTGTGAGAAATTAATGACTGTACTGCTAAAAACTGGTTGGTTAGTTATTTATTTCAGTTACAGAATGTTCTAGTTAATTATAGCCTTGAGTTCTGTTATTCCAGATGACCAATTAAGTTACTCATCTGAATGTAATTGTTTATGGTGTGATTATAATTGCGCATTCCAGGACTCAGTCAAGCTTGCTGCTGGATATCAGGGAGAAAGCTTGGAAAAACCCATGTTCAAACTTAGCAGCAATGAAAAAACAATGCTCAAGTGGAGGCTCAATAAGGCAGACTGAGACTCAGCAGCAAATGCAGCAGATCCAGCAATTCTCAGGCCAAGAATGAGCCGTAGATACAAGAAGCCCAGATGGAAACCGGGGAGATAATGAATTAGATGTGAGCTTAGATTAGAGCAAAAAATAGGTCAATGTAAAAGCTGCTGAGGCACGTCTCAATAGTCTGTGGAAGAAAATTGAGAAGTTACATGCAATTAGTTTGAGACAGTAGGGGGAGTTTTAACCCTAGCCGCCTGGCAGAAACCGGGCAGGTAGGCAATTAAAGTCGCCCAAGTCACGTACCCACCCCAGAGCCATCAGGAGCTGACCTGTCGCTATTTTAACCTGCTCAACTGAACAGGTCCAAAGACACCCGTCCAAAACCAACAGGATCCTTTTTAACATATGCATGTTGGGTCTCAATGACGTCATCGGAACCCGACTGCAATTTTAACTCAGAGGCCTGAGCAAGAAGTGGCAGTGTCTTTCCTGCCATGCTGAACCAGCAAAGAAGTGGATTGGGAGCAGAAGGGGCCCAAAAACATAAATTAAATAATTTTCCTTACATTCCTTGTGGGGCTAGGAAGAGCAGCAGTGCTCCTCCGGGTCCCATAAGAAAATCTTAGGCCTCTCCTGCCGCAATCGCCCCTCCCCCCACCCCCCTCAACCTTTATCGAGAAGAGACCTTGGCCTGTGACCAGAAGGAGCGCACCTGGACGGAGCGCAGCGAGAGCGGAGTAGTTAAAAGGAGCGGCAACAACTCAACAGAGGCAGTTTTTGAAAAAGTGACTTCAGAGTAAAAAAGGTGATGTCAGCACAAGTGAAGGAGCTGATTGGTGAGTAGCTGGTGAGTGTATTTTTTTAAGCTTATAAGTTTATTTCTGCTGGGTTAGTTCTTAGTCTATTAAATGGAGGCATGGCAGGGCAACTCAGTCCCATGGAGTGCACATCCTGTGCCATGTGGGAAGTCCTGGACGCTTCATGTAGCCTGGACGACCACATGTGAGGGAAGTATCACCAGCTTCAGCAACTCGAACTCCGGGTTTCGGAGCTTGAGCGGTGGCTGGAGTCACTGTGGTGCATCCGCGAGGCTGGGAGTTACGTGAATAGCACGTTTCTTAATGTGGTCACCCCGCAGCTTAAGAGAATGCAGGCAGAGAGGGAATGGGTGACCACCAGACAGAAGAGGAGGACCAGACAGGTAGCGCAGGTGTCCCCAGAGTGCATCGCGCTCTCCAATCAGTATTATGTTCTGAGTACTGGTGAGGGCGATGGTTCCTCTGGGGAGTGCAGCCAGAGTCAAGTCCACGGCACCACGGATGGCTCAGCTGCACAGGGCAGGAGGAAAAAGAGTGGGAAAGCGATAGTGGTAGGGGATTCAATAGTTAGGGGAGCAGACAGGCATTTCTGTGGCCGTAGACGTGACTCCAAGATGGTATGTTGCCTCCGTGGTGCCAGGGCCAAGGATGTCACTGAGTGGCTGCAGGACACTCTGAGTGGGGAGGGTGAACAGCCAGAGGTCGTTGTCCATAATGGTACCAGCGACATAGGCAGAAAGAGGGATGAGGTCCTGCAGGCAGAGTTTAGGGAGCTAGCAGAGAGATTAAAAAGCAGGAACTCAAAGGTAGTAATCTCCGGATTACTCCCGATGCTATGTGCTAGTGAGTACACGTATAGGAGGATAGAACAGATGAATGCGTGGCTGGAGAAAATGTGCAGGAGGGAATTATTTAGTTTCCTGAGGCATTGGCACTGTTTCTGGGTAAGATGGGACCTGTATAAGCCGGACGGGTTACACCTCAACAGAGCCAGGACCAATATTCTCGCGGGGAGGTTTGTTAGTGCTGTTGGGGAGGGTTTAAGCTAGCTTGGCAGGGGGATGGGCACCAGCATATAGGAGTAGAAAAGAGGAATAAGGTGCATAAAAGAGTGCTGGATAGTACTAGAGAAGATAGCACTAGAGGTGGTAGTAGTACCATATTAGATAGGAGCAGACTAAGACTACGAGAAATTCAAAAATGGGTTTAGAATGTATGTACGTAAACGCATAAAGTGTGGTGAATAAGGTTGGTGAGCTACAAGCACAATTAGTCATGTGGCAATATGATGTGGCAGTAACAGAAACGTGGCTTAAAAAGGGTGAGGACTGGGCACTTAATATTCAAGGGTACAAGGTGTTCAGAAAAGATAGGGAAGGAAAAAAGAGAGGTGGGGTGGCAGTGCTGATTAAGGAAGACATTGTAGTGTTGGAAAGGGAGGATGTTCTCGAGGGGACAAGGACAGAATCCATTTGCTTAGAGTTGAGGAGCAAAAGGGGTATGGTCACACTATTGGGGGTATTCTATAGGCCTCCAAATAGTGAGAGGGAGGTAGGGGAGCAAATCTGCTGGGAAATCGCAGAGATATGCAAGAGCTATAGAGTGGTGATATTGGGGGACTTTAATTACCCAGATATCGATTGGGATAATGCTAGGGTAAAGGGAAAGGAGTGGGAGGAATTTCTGAAATGCGTTCAGCAGAATTTCCTTGACCAATATGTTCTTGGCCCAACTAGGGAGAAGGTATTGCTGGATCTGTTGCTGGGGAATGAGGTGAGCCAGGTCGACCAAGTGTCTGTGGGGGAACACTTGGGTACGAGTGATGATCGTATCATAAGATTTCGATTAGCAATGGAGAGGAGCAAGGAACACTCTAGAGTGGAACTTCTAAACTGGAATAGGGCTAACTTCAATGGGATTGGAAAGGATCTAACCAGGATAAAATGGAACCAAAGACTGACAGGAAAAACTGTAATGGAACAATGGGTGATCTTTACGGAGGAGATGTTCCAAGTACAGGCTAGGTACATTCCAACACGAGGGAAGGGTAAGATAACCAAAGCAAGGGCTCCTTGGATGACGAGGGAGATAGAGAAGACGATGAAACAAAAAAAGAGGGTGTATGATGCATGTCAGGTGAATTCTTCAAGGGAGAACCAGACCAAATACAATAAGTTGAGAGGGATGTGAAGATGAAAATAAGATTGGCAAAGAGAGAATATAAGAGTAGAATGGCAGTTAACATAAAAGTGAACCCAAAAATCTTCTACTGGCATGTAAACAGTAAGCGGGTAGTAAGAGGAGGGGTGGGGCCTATTAGAGACAAAGAAGGTGATACATGCAGAGGCACAGGGCAAGGCTAGAATACTCAATGAGTACTTTGTATCGGTGTTTACTAAGGAGGTGGATGCTGACAAAATATTGGTAGAAGTGGAAAAGGTAGAAGCAATGGAAGGGGTGAAAAGTGATAGACAGGATGTACTAGAAAGGCTGGGTATGCTTAGAGTGCACAAGTCACCTGGTCCAGATGGCTTGCATCCCAGGTTGCTAAGGGAATTGGGGGAGGAGATAGCAGAAGGGCGTACCATAATTTTCCAATCTTCCCTAGATGCGGGGAAGGTGCCTGAGGATTGGAAAGTGGCAAATGTGGCACCATTGTTCAAGAAAGGGTGTAAGAACAATCCTAGTAACTACAGGCCAGTCAGTTTAACAACAGTGGTGGGTAAAGTTGTAGAAACAATAATCAAAGAAAAAATTAATGTGCACTTGGAGAGGTTTAAGCTAATTAAGGAGGCCCAACACGGATTTGTAAAAGGCAAATCGTGTTTGACTAATCTAATTGAATTTTTTGATGAAGTAACAGAAAGGATTGATGAAGGGAATGCAATGGATGTTGTCTACATGGATTTTTGGAAGGCGTTTGACAAAGTACCACATAGAAGGCTGGTTAACAAAATTGAGGCTTATGGAATAGGTGGGTCAGTGGCAGCTTGGATAAGGAATTGGCTTAAAGACAGAAAACAGCGAGTTGTGGTAAATGGCTGTTTTTCAGACTGGAGGATGGTCGGATGTTCCCCAAGGGTCAGTGCTGGGGCCACTGCTTTTTTTGATATATATAAATGACCTGGATATTGGAATACAGAGTAGAATTTCTAAATTTGCTGATGACACCAAACTTGGGGGTGTGGCAAACAGTGATGATGATATCAATTGACTGCAACAGGACATAGAAAGGTTAGCAGAATGGGCAGACAAGTGGCAGATGGAATTTAATACAGAGAAGTGTGAGGTGATGCATTTTGGTGGAAGGAACAGGGAAAGGCAATATACACTTAATGGCACAGTTTTAAAGAGTGTACAGGGATAGAGGGACCTGGGAGTTAATGTGCATAGGTCCCTGAAAGTGGCAGGACATATTGAGAGAGTGGTTAACAAAGCATATGGGATCTTGGGCTTCATAAATAGAGGTATTGAGTATAAAAGTAGAGAGGTTATGCTGAACCTTTATAAAGCGCTGGTTAGGCCACAACTGGAGTATTGCATCCAGTTCTGGTCACCACACTTTAGGAAAGATGTGAAGGCCCTTGAGAGGGTGCAGAGGAGATTTACCAGAATGGTTCCGGGGATGGGGGATCTTAGCTACAAGGACAGGTTGGAGAAGCTGGATTTGTTTTCATTAGAACAAAGGAGGTTGAGAGGTGATTTGATAGAGGTGTACAAGATTATGACGGGTTTGGATAGGCTAGACGGGGAAAGGCTGTTCCCACTAGTTTATGGTACAAGGGCTAGGGGACACAGATTTAAGGTTTTGGGCAAGCGATATGTGAGGAAAAGCTTTTTTACGCAGTGAGTGGTGATTAACCGGAATTCGCTGCCGACGGAAGTGGTGGAAGCGGAGACACTCAGGCCTAGAAATTGGGTTGTGGGTTCGCCAGGGCTGTAGTGCCAGAAATTTTGCACCAGCGTTAATGCGGCAGCGCCCGACGAAAATTCGGTTGCGCCGGGCCCAGACGGCGGCGGGCGCTAAAGGAGGGTTTTAGCGCCTCAAAACGGGCGTTCAATTGGGTTTTCCGGCGCTAATCCCCCGCTGCGGCACCCGATGCGGTGCGGCAGGCTGGGGAACTGCAGGCCTCCTCCTTCTGTTAAGGAGGAGCTGCCTGCAGCCGACAACTGACCGGCGGATTTCCCCGACATCTGAGCCCGGCACCTCGGGGAAGTGCCGGGCTCGCAGCACACACACATCAGGGCCGCGGGGGGGGTGATGCAGGAGTCCGGGAAGGGAGGTGCGGACAGGCGGCCGCCGGGAACGCGGCCGGCCGCCGCTCCACCTTTATGCGCCGACGCAAAGGCGTGTAAGAACCCTTTCCACAATCGTTGGTTGCGCCTGCCACGGGCGAGGCGGGCGCAACTGAATTTGGGCTTGGGGCCGGGTTACCACGGCAACCGGGACGCTGCGCACACCGATGACGTCATCGGTGCCGGCGCAGCGCTACCGGCTAACGCCGATGGTAAGGCCCAAGTCAATTTCAGAAACGGCTATAATTCCAGCGCAATGCCCTCCAGCGCCGCTAATTGGGCGCCAACCCCACTCAATTTTTAGGCCTCAATGTTTTCAAGGGGAGACTGGATAGGCACATGAGAGAAATAAACTTGCAGGGCTACGGGGATAGAGCGGGGGAATGGGACTGACTGGATTGCTCTACAGAGAGCCAGCATGGACTCGATGGGCCGAATGACCTCCTTCTGTGCCGTTATGACTCTAGGGGGGGCGATTTTCTCACTGGAGGCGAGATGGAGGTGGGTTTCAAACCCACCCAAACCGAAACCCGCCTCCACTGATAGTTTTCAAAAAATTGCAATTTTCTCCTAATTAGCCAGTTGATTTCAGAGGTGTGGGTTGCCCTTGGCCAATTAGTCTTTTGGAACTGAAACTCGCCTCTGCTGACGTCACTATTCCAGCCTGATTTTAGGGCTGCTTGCTGCCTTGGATCATTCCACTGGATTTCTGCCAATGCTGCACCACCTGCAACATATTCTGAGAAAACACTATGTCCAATTCCAAGGCAAGGGCCTCCCTGAGGTTCTCGGATGAGGCGCTGCAAATGTTGGTTGAGGCGGTGAGACCTAGCAGGGAGGTGCTCTTCCCCTCATCTGGGAGGAAGAGGCCTCCAAAAAAACCAAGGCTGTGTGGGTCCAGCTGGCAAGGGATATAACCTCCAGATCTGTGTGCAGATTGGGTGAATGTTTCTGTGTATTGATGAAATGCCATCCCTGTTGGGAAGCATTAAAATGATTTGATGCCAAAATGTTGGCGTTATGGCATCTGTTCTTTCGCCTTAGGCAGCTCCACATTGTGGGCTCCGCGACACTTGCGTTGTCAGGTTGGTGGCCAGAGTGAAAGGAAGCCAGAGAGTCATGTCCATTGTCTATGATGTCCTAGGATGGAGCCAAGGACATGTGCCAACTTGGGCAACCTATGCAAATCTGGCCAGGATAAGTTCATCCCTTGCATCACAGGCAGCCATGTGCTCGCGTGCTGCCGCTGCTGCTGGTCGATAGACCGGCGCTCTGACTTCCTCCTGCTCCTCCTCCTCCTCCAGATCCTCCTCAGCCTCCTCCTTCTCTTCATCCTCATCTGAGGAGGGCTGGAACTGAGCCACTTGCTCATCAGGAAGCTGCAAGCCACGACACTATGCGATGTTGTGCAGTGCACAGCAGACCACGACCATTCTGGAGACCCTGTCTGCTGTATACTGCAGGGCTCCACTTGATCTGTCAAGGCATCGGAAGCGCATCTTCAACAACACAATGGATTGCTCGATGATGGACCTGGTCGAAGTGTGGCTGGCGTTGTAGCGCTCTTCAGCCTCATTAGCTGGCCTCCTGATCGGCGTCATTAGCCACTTCTTCAGGGGGTAGCTTTTGTCACCAAGGAATCATCCATTATGTTGGTTTGGCGGATTGAAAAGTGGAGGAACACTAGAGTGCCGCAGGATGAAAGAGTCATGGCAACTGCCACAGAACTTGGTGCAAACATGCAAAAACTCCTTCTGGTGGTTACACGCCAGCTGTACGTTGAGGGAGTGGAAGCCCTTTCGGTTGACAAAGATAGTTGGGTTGTGATGGGGTGCCCTAAGGGCCACATGTGTGCAGTCTATGAGGTCCTGCACCATTGGCATGCCTGCCATATTTGCAAAGCCAACCGAATGGTTGGTTATACTTGCTTGATCCCTTAAGAACTGGATGTAATTGTGGGCCTTAGTGAAAAGGGCATCGGTAACCTGCGTGATGCAACTGTGGGCGGCCGACTGGGAGATGCCGCTGATGTCTGCTGATGATCACTGGAAGGAGCCTGAGGCAAAGAAGTTGAGTGCGGTGGTGACTTTGACAGCAACTGGTAAGGGGTGTCCACCCATTCCTCTGGGCACCAGGTCTTGATGCAGCAGTCCACAGATCTCTCGGACAACCCCTCGCGAAAGTCTCAGCCTCCTTTGGCGCTGCTGCTCACTCATGTTGAGATAGCTCATCCTCTGTCTGTAAACCCTCTGTTGGGGGTATCTCCCGCGGTGAGGTGCCTCGATGCGCAGATGCCTTCTACCCTGTGCAGCATCAAGTGGCTAAGCAGGAGGTTGGGGCTCCTGCTGCTGTTGCTGCTGAGCTGCCTGGTTGTGCTGCTGCCGTGGATGCTCCTCATCCGAATCTGAGGTCCATGGTGAAAGAAAATAAATGGTTCCCATGCTGCTTGCAGATGCCTCCATTGGGGAAGCGCTCATTGCAAGCAGGGTGAAGGTCTTTCAAGGAGGTCCCACAGTTGATAGATTCAAGCTGTAGCACCTCCGACTTCGGAAGGCCTGCTAAAAGTGCTCAAAGACATTTTAAAGCAAAGTTCTGCCACCTGCAACTAATCCCTGATGAAATTTCCGATTTAATGATTGAGCTGCAGCTGTGAGGAGACCACCCACTTGTTAACCCATCAGGTTTAGCTGGCGTGGTTTACGAGGGTCGTGGAACACACCGAAATGGTCGAAAAATAATGAGGGTCTCTCAAAATAGGCTTAGAGAGGTCCTTAACGAGCATTTAAGCCTCTTAACAAGCTCTCTGGCCAGCTGGAGGCGGGACCATTTCCCGTCCAGCAAAACCGGCACCGGCAAAATCCCATGGAGGCGGGTTCCGAACCCGCACTCATTTTTTCCGATTTTCCCGCCTTTCCCGCCTCCAAACCCGCCTCCTCTGGCCTCAGAAAATCACCCCTTATGACTCTAAGATGCTCATGGGACGACCTGGCAGCCAATCCTACCACTTACCTGGTCTCAGCGGACGACCCCAGGGCCATGTGAATTTCAACTGCTTCCCGCCAACTTTCCATTCTGCTGGGACATCGAATGGCGGCATTCAAATGAGGCCTGGGAGTTAAAATAATCGAGGCCTCTCTTTTACTGCAGCATGTTGAGTTTTGAGTGCACACCAAAACTCACCTGCCGAAAACTGCCCCACAGTCAATATCAAGGCCATCAACTCAATAATGTGCAGAACTTGGATTATTATAGCAAATGTCACACTAGAAATTTGTTCACCAGAATACTTAAGGCACACCATCTAGAATATGTAAGTCAGGGTTTTCCACTTCTGCCCTTGCCAGCCCTTGACTTTCCACTCATTCACCTTAATGGGCAAAATCACAGACTGACATGTGCAGGAGTAGAAAATTCCAGTTGTACAGTCTATATCAGCAGGAAGGCACAGTGGACTAGAAGAACACTCTTCAGCAATAAACCCAGTTGTCAAAGACAAACCATATCTTAAGGTTGACCACCTATAAGGAACAGTACCTTAGAACAACTCTAAAGTGCAAAAATCAAAATAACTTCCAGCTTCAAAGAATGTAATGACTGCACGAAACTAATCTGCCTGACAACATCTACAACTTATTGCCCATGATGTCTCAGAGACTAACAAACTTCTATAATGTACATTAATAGTTGGGAATTGCATCAAATCCTGGATGAGCCAGAATTTTCTTCACCTCAACATTAGCAAGACCAAAGTTATCGTGTTTGGCTTCTGCCAGAAACTTCCCACTTCAAGCACCGATTCCATGTCCACGCCAGCTGCTTATTTAGAGTAAACCAAAACCAATTAATCTACAACTGTTGATACTGGATCCTCAGAGTTCTAATCTGACCTTCCAACCCAACATCATGTTTACTGCCAAGATGCTTGCTTCCACTTATGGAACATTCCCAGCCTATGCCCCCATATCATCCTATCATTACTGAAACCCTTAACTATTCATTCATTATTGCAAAGTTCGATTTCTCCAATATTCTCCGCACTAACTTTCCCTGAACCACCCTATATGAACTTAAACATATCTTCCACATAGTCTCACACATCCATCACCCGGTCCTTGACAATCTCCATTAGTTTCTGCCCCAGCATGACAGCTTCAAAATCTTCATCCTTGTCTTCATAATATCATTCTGTCATATGATGATCCTGCATTGAAGGCTTCTCTGATTCAGGAAACTGTGCTGTTAACAATGAAGGTTCATGTCAAAATTTTGTCAGCTAACATTTTCATTCTCATCCACCTCCTGTGCAAAGGAGATGTGAACTGGGCTCCTATTCATGTTTGTTTCTGATATGGATCTTTGCTTTTGTACAGTACAAAGCCAATGCCTATTGTTTGGCTAAAGTACCAAAGTATTATGTGCTACCTAAACTACAGGTTAATGTTTTAGTTTTCAAGATAAAGAATAAAGCTGTTATAGTTAGTGGTAATAAGAAACCACATTAAACAGTAGACTGCTTCAACATATCATTTCTTTATCGGTCATTAATCTCCCCCTTGTTCCACTGTTTCTTAATGCATTCATTGTGAGAGTTTCTTATTAAAGAGAAAAGTTTGTGATATGTAGTTTCATCTAATTTTTAATTTATCATCCCTTTTCCATTGTTTTAGTTACAGTTATTATAGGAGCATTTCCACTTTTATTTATGTTTCTTGAGAAAATATTTGAGGTAATTTATCAGACAATTTGCCCTACTTTCATAATGTCATTCTTTGTATATGAATATAATGACTTATTATACTTTCTTGCTGCATCAATATAAGTGATAAATATAAGTGATACTGTCAATTTTTATTCAAATGATGATTTGAGCCATGTTCATAAATGTAATTCTTCCTCCCCAAGATCACACACTATCACACCCTATCTTGAAAGAGCTTAAATATTAGCCACTCCATTATTTATTGTTAGGCTAATTATCAACCTATTCAAGTTCAAATACAAAATTAAAGAACGTGAAAAAGAAAGACTTGCATTTATGTAGAACCTTTTCACGACTCTTATAAACATCTCAAAGTGCTTCACATATAGGGCAGGATTTTGCTAGGCCCGAGGAGGCGGGTTTGGAGGCGGGTCAGGTGGTAACCTGGGTGTCCTTGTGCACCAGTCGCTGAAAGTAAGCATGCAGGTGCAGCAGGCAGTTAAGAAGGCAAATGGTATGTTGGCCTTCGTAGCGAGAGGGTTTGAGTACAGGAACAAGGATGTCTTGCTGCAGTTGTACAGGGCCTTGGTGAGGCCACACCTTGAGTATTGTGTACAGTTTTGGTCGCCTTATCTGAGGAAGGATGTTCTTGCCATGGAAGGAGTGCAGCGAAGATTCACCAGACTGATACCTGGGCTGGCAGGAATGACGTATGAGGAGAGATTGGGTCGATTGGGCTTGTACTCGCTGGAGTTTAGAAGAATGAGAGGGGATCTCATTGAAACTTATAAAATTCTAACAGGACTAGACAGACTAGATGCTGGAAGGATGTTCCCGGTGGTCAGGGAGTCCAGAACCAGGGGTCACAGTCTAAGGATAAGGGGTAAGCCATTTAGGACAGAGATGAGGAGGAATTTCTTCACCCAGAGAGTGGTGAACCTGTGGAATTCTCTGCCAAAGAAGGCAGTAGAGGCCAATTCATTAAATATATTCAAGAAGGAGTTGGATATATTTCTTAAGGCTAAAGGGATCAAAGGATATGGGGAGAAGGCAGGAACAGGGTACTGAATTTGGATGATCAGCCATGATCTCATTGAATGGCGGAGCAGGCTCGAGGGGCTGAAAGGCCTACTCCTGCTCCTATCTTCTATGTTTCTATGTAAAGTTGCAAAAAATGGCGCTGGGCTCTGATCCTGCCTCCAGCCCGCCTCTGAGCAACTTTCCCAAATGTGGGCTTTCAGACCCCGTTTCGATCCCGCCTCTTGTATTTGAACTTGAATACAACCACTTAAGTGCCATTTTGAGAGGCCTTTCTGAGTTTAACACATTTCCCGCATGCTGCACGTCTCCCCTGGAACACGCCAGTTAATCCTGGCGGCCTCACAAGTGGATGGCTTACTAAGGCTTACTCAGGAAAGACAGGCAAAAAGGAAAAGGAGGTGGGGTAGCATTGCTGGTTAAAGAGGAGATTAACACAATAGTAAGGAAGAACATTAGCTCTGATGATGTGGCATCTGTATGGGTAGAGCTGAGAAATACCAAGGGGCAGAAAACGTTAGTGGGAGTTGTATACAGACCCCCAAACAGTAATGCTGAGGTTGGGGATGGCATTAAATGGGAAATTAGAGACGCATGCATTAAGGGCACAGCAGTTATCATGGGTGACTTTAATCTACATATAGATTGGGCTAACCAAATTAGTAACAATACTGTGGAGGAGGAATTCCTGGAATGTTTACGGGATGGTTTCCTGGACCAATATGTCGAGGAACCAACTGGAGATCAGGCCATCTTAGACTGGGTATTATGTAATGAGAAAGGATTAATTAGCAATCTTGTTGTACGAGGCCCCTCAGGGCGGAGCGATCATAATATGATAAAATTCTTCATTAAGATGGAGAGTGAAGTATTTGACTCAGGCTAGGGTCCTGAATTTAAATAAAGGAAACTACAATGGTATGAGGCGCGAGTTGGCTAGGATGGATTGGGGAATGTTACTTAAAGGGTTGACGGTGGATAGGCAATGGGAAACATTTAAAGATCGCATGGATGAACTACAGAATTTGTTCATCCCTGTTTGGCATAAAAATAAAACAAAATAGGTGACTCAACCGTGCCTAACAAGGGAAATTAGGGATAGCATAAGATCCAAGGAGAGGACATATAAATGGGCCAGAAAAAGCAACAAACATGAGGATTGGGAGCAGTTTAGGATTCAGCAAAGGAGGACAAAGGGATTTATTAAGAGGGGGAAAATAGAGTATGAGAGTAAGCTTTCAGGGAACATAAAAACTGACTGTAAAAACTTCTATAGATATGTGAAGAGAAAAAGATTGGTGAAGTCAAGCATAGGTCCCTTACAGTCAGAATCAGGGGAATTTATAATGGGGAACAAAGAAATGGCAGACCAATTAAATACATACTTTGGTTCTGTCTTCACAAAGGAGGACACAAATAACCTCCCAGAGATGTGGGGAACATAGAGTCTAATGAGAGGGAGGAACTGAATGAAATCGGTATTTGTAGGGAAATGGAGTTAGGGAAATTGACGGGATTGAAGGCCGATAAATCCCCAGGGCCTGATAAGCTACATCCTAGGGTACTTAAGGAAGTGGCCTTAGAAATATTAGCTGCATTGCTGGTCACCTTCCAAAATTCTATAGACTCTGGAACAGTTCCCATGGATTGGAGGGTAGCTAATGTACCCCCACTATTTAAAAAAGGTGGTAGAGAGAAAACGGGGAATTATAGTCCAGTAAGCCTGACATCGGTAGTGGGGAAAATGCTAGAGTCCATTGTAAAAGATGTAACAGCAGAGCACTTGGAAAACAGTGACAGGATCGGACAAAGTCAACATGGATTTACATAAGGTAAATCGTGCTTGACTAATCAAATGGAATTTTTTGAGGAGGTAACTGGTAGAATAGATAAGGGAGAACCAGTGGATGTGGTGTATTTGGACTTTCAGAATGCTTTCGATAAGGTCCCGCATAAGAGATTAGTGTGTAAAGTTAAAGCACATGGGATTGGGGCTAAGGTACTGACTTGGATAGAGAACTGGTTGGCAGACAGGAAACAAAGAGTTGGAATAAATGGGTCTTTTTCCGAGTGGCAGGCAGTGACCGACTAGTGGGGTACCGCAGGGATCGGTGCTAGGACCGCAGCTATTCACAATATATATTAATGATCTAGACGAGGGAACTAGATGTAATATCTCCAAGTTTGCAGACGACACAAAGCTGGGTGGGCGTGTGTGCTGTGAGGAGGATGTCGAGAAACTCCAGTTTGATTTGGACAGGTTGGGTGATTGGACAGATGTAGTATAATGTAAAGGATAAAGCAAGGTTATCCACTTTGGTGGCAAAAACAGGAAGGCAGATTATTATCTGAACGGCAATAGCTTGGGAGAAGGGGAATTGCAACAAGACCTGGGTGTCCTTGTGCACCAGTCGCTGAAGGTAAGCATGCAGGTGCAGCAGGCGATTAAGAAGGCAAATGGTATGTTGGCCTTCATAGCGAGAGGATTTGAGTACAGGAACAAGGATGTCTTGCTGCATTTGTACAGGGCCTTGGTGAGACCACACCTTGAGTATTGTGTGCAGTTTTGGTCGCCTTATCTGAGGAAGGATGTTCTTGCCATGGAGGGAGTGCAGCAAAGATTCACCAGACTGATACCTGGGATGGCAGGAATGACGTATGAGGAGAGATTGGGTCGATTGGGCTTATATCCTCTGAAGTTTAGAAGAATGAGAGGGGATCTCATTGAAACTTATAAAATTCTAGCAGGACTAGACAGACTAGACGCAGGAAGGATGTTCCCGATAGCGGGGGAGGCCAGAACCAGGGGTCACAGTCTAAAGATAAAGATAAGCCATTTAGGACTGAGATGAGGAGGAATTTCTTCACCCAGAGAGTGGTGAACCTGTGGAATTCTCGATCACAGAAGGCAGTCGAGGCCAATTCATTAAATATATTCAAGAAGGAGTTAGATATATTTCTTAAGGCTAAAGGGATCAAGGGATATGGGAGAAAGCAGGGACATGGTACTGAATTTGAATGATCAGGCATGATCTCATTAAATGGCGGAGCAGGCTTGAGGGGCCGAATGGCCTACTCCTGCTCCTATCTTCTATGTTTCTATGTAACAGCTGCAGCTCCACCATTAAAAAGGAGTTTTCTACAATGATCCTTTGCAGGTGGCAGAACTTTGTTTTCTCAGGTCTGGGAGAACTTTTAGCAGGCCTACTCATTTTGGAAGTTTTGAAGCTGAGACCCATCTCCAGTGTGACCTCCTGGGAAACCCCTCTCCCCACCTTGACTGAGTGCTTCCTCAACTGAGGTATATACCTGCAGCATGGGAACCATTTATTTCCTTTCCTCCTGGACCTCAGATTCGGACGAAGACCAGCCGTGGCAGCAGCAGAACCCGGAACAACAGCAGCACCAACCTGCTGCTCACCCATCTGAAGGTGCACAGGCCAGAAGGCGCCAGCGCTGGGAAGGACGTCGCCACAGTAGATACCCCCAAAATAGGGTTTACAGACAGAGGATGAGCTACCTCAACATGACTGAGCAGCACTGCCAAAGGAGGCTCAGACTTTCGCGAGAGGTAGTGGGTGATATCTGCGCAATGCTGCACCAAGACCTGGAGCCCAGAGGATCGGGTGGACACCCCTTACTAGTGGCCGTAAAAGTCACCACCGCACTCAACTTTTTTGCTTCAGGCTCATTCCAGGGACCAACAGCAGACGTCAGCGGCATCTCCCAGGCGGCCGCACACACTTGCATCATGCAGGTAACCAATGCCCTCTTTGCCAACGAGCACAATTACATCAACTTCTCCAAGGACCAAGCAAGTGTAACCGCGCGTGCGGTTGGCTTTGCTAAACTGGCAGGCTTTCCAAGGGCGCAGGGCGTCGTAGACTGCACACATGTGGCCCTTAAGGCACCCCATCACAGGTATTTTTGTCAACCGCAAAGGCTTCCACTCCCTCAATGTGCAGCTGGTGTGTAACCACAATAAGGAAATTTTGCATGTTTGCGACAAATACCCTGGCAGTTGCCATGACTCCTTCTTTCCGCGACAGTCTAGTGTTCCTCCGCTCTTCAGTCCGCCAGACCAACTTTGCGGATGGCTACTTGGAGACAAGGGCTATCCCCTGAAAACTTTGAGGAGGCCATCCAACGAAGCTGAGGAGTGCTACAACTCCAGCCACATTTCCACCAGATCCAGCATCAAGCAAACCATCGGCTTGCTGAAGATGCGATTCAGATGCCTTGATAGATCAGGTGGAGCCCTGCAGTACTCAGCAGCCAGGGTCTCCAGAATCGTTGTGGTCTGCTGTGCACTTCACAACATGGCACAGCTTCGTGGCTTGCAGCTGCCTGAGGTACAAGTGGCTCATCACATAGCTTCCTCAGATGAGGATGGGGAGGAGGAGGAGGAGGAGAGCGACAACGAACAGCTTGCGGAGGTGGATCAACCAGCGGCAGCAGCACGCGAGAACATTGCTGCCCGGGATGCACTGATCTTGGCCAGATTTGCTTAGGCTGCCCAATCAAACACATTTGCCTCGCACCTTCTTACCACACCATCGACAATGGACGAGAACCTTTGGCTTCCTATCACTCTGACCACCATACTGACAATTCCAAGTCGCCCTGAGCCCTCAATGTGGAAGTCCCATTTGTGAAATGACACAGACCACAACGTCAACAATTTGCCACCAAGTCATTTTTCACATAAATTCACAGATGGCATTTCAGAATTAAACAATGCAGAATACCCAAGTAACTACCCTTGTGACTACTTGTGCTTTATCTTCCTCTTACGCATGCTCCTACGTGGTGCTTTCCCAGTGGCTTCAGCAGATGTGGAGGCCCCATGCTCACTTTCCTGCTGCTCCTGCCTCGTCACCTTTGGCGGGCGTCCTCTGGGGTTGCGAGCCTGTGAGGGCTCGCCAACAGTCTGCTGCTCCTGCGACTGTGCAAGGGCTGAGACGCCGATCTCAGTTGGGTGAGGACTCTGGTGGGGCTCTGACCATGGGTTCTGCAGTGGCGTGGCCGTGTGAGCGCTTGGAGAGGAGCCCCCACTTCCTTGTTGTCTGCCACCAACATCCCTCTCATGGATCAGCCCCACTTCAGAGCTAGCAAGTGGCTTGACAGCACCTTGCTGCACTTCAGGGGGGCCATGAGGACCCAATTCTGCACTGACAGTCCTACTCCAGAGGACTTCCATGAAGGTCTGGTTTCTCTGCTCAATAGCTGACCATCGCTCCTCCAGAGATGTCAGTCTATTCTGAACAATGACCATGTTTTCAAGACCCTGGCGACTAAGCTCCTCCATGGCCATAGCCATCCTCTCCTCTACCGTAGCCATCCTCTCTTCTATGGTAGCCAGCCTTACCACGGAGGTAGCCATCCTTTCTGAGGAGGTTGCCATTCCTTCCGTGGTGATGCGTTCATGCGCCAATGCCTCCACAAAGGCTCTGCTCATGTTAGCGATGGACTCCTCCATTCGCTCCACACTCGCAGTGACCCTGGAGATAAAACCTGCCAGAGACTCCTGCACCTGTTCCTGGAGTTCCAGCACCGCTTTCCTTCTGGATGGACTCGGAGGCACAGGGTCGACAGGCAGCTGAGGCGAGCTGGGAGAGTCCGGCGCCCTCCGACGAGGACTCTCCATTGCTATCTCTGTCTCCACCATCTGCTGATGCTCACTTGTGAGCTGTGATACACCAGGTGACAACACTACTCTATCTCGCGAATGTCCCACCCAGTGTCTGCGCTGGTGCTGGGTGCACTGAATTCTGCTGACGCTGCACCCTCAGAGGTTGCAGCTTCCTCTGAGGAGTCTGGGGGCTCAGGCTCTTCCTCCTGGACAGTGGGGAGGGGGCTGTCGATGGTCCTGTGGTGGAGTAAAGGAAAGAGTTAGACATGCGAGATAAACGTTGCATGCACATTGAATTGTGCAGATGCTCATAAATCAATCTGTTAGATCATTAGAATCAAGATCAGTCACTCATGCAATGTCAATGAGAGAGATGCAAAACTATTCTGTCACCAGCTTGCTCTGATGCGCCCATCTGTCCGTCCCCCACTTGCGCATCCTCCTTGACTCCCATGATCTCCAGGACCGCCTCCTCCGCACTGGTGAGCTGGGCTATTGAGGGTGGCCCTCCTCCTGTCCTCACCCTCTCCCTCTTATTGTGGGCTCTCTTTTCCTGCAATGAGGGACACAAGTGGAGTTTGAGTGAGAATGAAGGAGTGAGTGTAGAGAATCCATAGCATAGATACTTCAAAGGAGACAAAGATGGAGTGAGGTCCCAAGACCAAGGGCCCTCCCTGTGTGTTGTAAGTTGTTGTCATAGCATAACAGTGATGGGGAGTGTGAGGCCTGCAAAGTCGAATAGTTAAGTGAATGTGTACATAGAGAGAGAGGGAATGGTTAAGGGAGCAGGGATGTAAGGGTCAAGTGGGATGTGGAGGAGGAGGTTGACAATGAAGCGTGCTGGAGATGAGAGGCGATGGGGAGCAGATTGCGGGTAATGGTGATGTAATATTCACTTTTCCTGTGCAAAAAAAGGTCATGAAACCTCTTTCTACACTGCAGCCAGGTTCTGCTGCACATTGAGATAGCACTGACCTCCTGTGACACTTGCAGCCACACAGCTTTGATCTGGTGGGAAGGTTTCTTCCTCCCAGAAAAAGGAAACAGCACTTCCTTATGCGCTCTTGCTCCCTCCACCAGAGCTTGGAGGGAGTCCTCATCAAAGCGGGGTGCGCACTTGGGCCTTGAGCTTGCCATGGTTGCACCAAAATCCTTCAGAAGTCTCAACAACAAAGTAGTTCAGCAAAAAATGAACCAAGGCTGCTTGCAGGCCTTAAATGCCGCTGCATAGATGACGCCATCGGAGGCGAGTTTCAGGACCAAAATACTCATTGGGCCAGGGGTTCCCACACGCTGGAAATCAAGTGCCCAATTAGGGCAAAATCGCTCAATTGTCCCGCCTCACATCGGAGGTGGGGGCGGGACCCGCCGACCACCTGACCCGCCCCCAACCCGCCCCCATGACAAAATCCAGCCCATAATGTCTTTTCTTACATAGACAAACATGGCAGCCATTTTGTGCACTAAAAGATCGGACAAACAATACTAAGATACTAACTGGTTAATCTGTTTCTGGTTCAAGGAGCAATATTGACCAAGACGCCAGCAAAATGTCCCACTCTCTTTGAACAATGCTATGCAATCTTTAACATCCATTTCAACCGCCATAAGAGTCAGATGGGGCCTCAGTTTAATGACTTATCTGAAAGATGGTGGGGTAGAAATTATTCGGGGCCCATCTATGGAGCAGGTCATCCTTAACAAGTCCAGTGCACCGCATTGCCTTTAGCAAGGCAACTTTAGCTCGCTGTGCTATCAAACTTCAGATCAGCACAATTTAAAATTACATCAGGCTAGAAAATGCTGTTGCCAACATTAGCGGACAAATGTTTAATGCATTCTTACGACATTTCTCTGCCCTCGGTTTTAATGGAGGCATTAACTTGCTTATTTTAAACAGGTTAACCCCTCCATTAAAGTAGCAAAGCAACTTCATATTGCTAATATTGCAACAGTAATTTTGTTCAGTATTATATTGAGCTTTTCTGTAGAGTTGATTATCCATATCTTGCTGAGACCTGTGCATCACCACATTCATGTATTCATGCATGACTGTTGTTAATAAGCCATGTTATCCTTATTGGCAATATTTTTAAAGGATTTAAATTCCAGTTTGCAGTGTGAAAACTGCAATTGTGTTCAGTTAGAGCATGCAATCTCCCCATTTTGGGGGTTAAGGTTTAGACATTCATGGTTATGAATACATCACAAAATAGATGGTGTATCTGCAAAATGTGCCAACATCATTCTCTCCACATTTATTGAAAGATTGTGTGATAACACGTCTGGTGTTGAACCCAGCTCTGTGCTAAAGTCCCCTTCCCATGCAGAATTTCAAAATTAGACTGTAACAGCAACAAAACAGATCTTGCTTCCTTAGTTTTTTTTGTTCTTTTTCCAGCCACCAGTAGATTTATGATGTTTAACCACAGTAAAATGTGACCCTTATACATATGGATGAAATATTTTTGGTGCCCACATGAACACAAAGAGCTCTTTTTTCACACATGGATATGTAACTTCAGCAGCCAACAAGCTCCTACTTGCATAATAATTTTTTCCTCATCAGTGTTTTGCCACAAAACAGCTATTAAAGAAGTGCTGCTGATTTACTTAATTCATTAAATAATTAGCAACTTGGCATATAAAGAAGCACTAGGATTTTTGTTAGAATTAAATTACTGTCAGTGATTAGAAAGTGCTTGCTCTATTTGGTGTCTTGTCTGTGCTATTTTTCTCAGCTGAGAGTTTAGTAGAAAGCATATTTAACTGCAAACTGGAGGGTTTCCCATGGACAGTCCACTCTTTTGTGACAGTAATGATCGTTGACATTTCTGCTGATGCTAGAATCTGAATAAAAGATCTCTTTTAATAATCTTGCATGTACTTTAAGAAAAAGAGCAATTTTCTAAAGAAGAATAATTTGACACTCTGCATAATGGGTAGATTTTATTACTTCATTTGGCAATCATAAAGCTCCTAATTTTAAGGTTAAAATGAGGACAGAGACAGATAATAAAAAGTATTAAGAATGTGGAATTCAAGAGAGCAGATTTTGAGGAGATAAAATGCTGAATAAAAGGAAAAGAATTGAAGGAGGTTACAAATCTAATAGATAAGAATGAGGCAACGTATGATATCTGCCTGAATTTCAGGAAGGCATTTGACACTGTCCCGCACACAGACTGATTCATAAGGTGCATAAGCATGGGATAAATAGCAAAGTATTAGGCTGGATTGATGCATAACAGAAAAGTATACCACAAAGGCTGGTGGTGCATAAGGAGGTGTCAGAGTGGTATCCAGTTGCCAGTGGTGTTCTACAGGGGTTGGTGTTGTTTATAATTTTTATAAATTAATTAGAGCTGGAATAACGTTCAAAGCGTTTCAGCTTGCAGATGATATCAGATCAACCAAGTAGTAGCCAATGATGCTAATCAGTGTGCAATATTCCAAAGGGAGCCGAATAGTCAAGGTCAATAGTCAGAGAGGTGGTCGATAGAATTCAACCTGAATAATTGTAATCTCATGGGATTAGGTAGAAAAAGTGACAATGTGGATTACATAAATGATAACATGCTTGAGGTGACAGAGCTGGAAGGAGATCTGAGGATTTCGTGGTTAGCTCATTAAACCTGAAAGTTTGATGTTTGTAGGCAGTGAAGAAAGCAAATAAAATTTATGAATGCATAACTAGGGCTGTAATTTATAAATCAAATCAAGTGATGTTACAGTTGTATCTGACCCTTGTGAAGCCTCATCTGTAGTATTGTGGGACTCCAGTCCTATACTCTGGTTGAGTCTTAAGGCTCTCAGTGACTTACTAAGCCACCCAGTTATCAAAACAATCACTATTCCAACCAGGGATGAGCAATAAATGCAGTAATAAATCTAATAAAAGTGTTCAACATATTGAAAAGGTATGAGAGGCTAAGTAGTAGGGTTGCAAAGGGGTGGAAAGTTTCTGGTATATTTCCGGTAAATTTCTGGAAATTTTCCACGGGACGTTTAGCTTGGGAATTTTGTCCAAAAAAGCACATGCTAGCATAATATTGTTTTTTTTTATTTCTTTCATTTTTTTTCACAGGTCCTCTCTTAAAATTACCAACAGAGATGGAATCTTAATTATTAAGGAATTTCTTAATCAATATGGCCTAGAAATTCGGTAGGCTTAGCGCCGCTTTTGAGGCGCTAGAGGGCCTAGCGCCGGAGTTATGGCCAGTTTGGAAATTGAGTGGGTCCCTAAATCGGCGTTAGGCCGTTAGCGCTGCGCCGGCACCGATGACGTCATCGGTGTGCGCAGCGTCCCGGTTGCCATGGTAACCCGCCCGAACTCCGAAATTGACTTGCGGCCGCCTCGCCCGTGGCAGCCGCAAGCAACGTTCTGGCAGAGGTGCCTTACTGGACTTTGCGCCGGCGCATTAAAGGCCCCGCGGCGGCCGGCCGCTTTCCCGCCGGCCGCCTGGCCGCAGCTCCCTCCCCGGACTTCTCCCCCCCCCCCCCGGGACAGATGCAAGCCCGGCACTTGTCCGAGGTGCCGGGCTCATTTTTACAATGATTTTCGCGGGCCGCGGCCGGGTGCAGGCAGCTCCTCCTTAAGGGAAGGAGGAGGCCTGCACTTCCCGAACCTGCCGCACCGCAGCGGGCGCCGCAGCGCCGGAATAGCGCCGCAATTCAGCGCGTAGCGCCAGTTTTCAGGCGCAAACAGCTTTCAGCAGCGCCGGCAGCGTTTGGGCGCAGAACTAGTGAATTTTTGGCACGCCCAGCGCGACTTAGCTCCGGCACTAACTTCCGGCGCTAAAGCCGTCGCTGCGCCAAAACCAAATTTCTAGGCCTATATGTTTATCTTCTTACTTGGCTTGTTTTAATAATTACAAGTTTTGTGTGTGTGACTGTGAACAAATGTGTCCTGATTGGTTGGATGAGTGGATGAGCAATTAGCTCCCTCTATTGGTGATGTAGCACCTTGCGTGCACAGGTCATGCTTCCATCACATGGAGCATCAGGAAAAATTTACTCACCCTGTTGCAATCGTGCTGATCAACCGCAGTTCGACACAGAGACGAATGCTCTTTATTTTTCTGCATAGAACAATGCCACATTTAACATCGGATGTGTGGAAGCATTTTACCCCAGGCATTAAAGATGGAAAGACTGTGTACATGTGCAAACACTGTACAAAGCCATATGTAAAGAATGCCACAAAGATGCAGCAGCATTTATCCAAATGCAACAAATTCACTCAAAGCTCACAGCAGTCAGCCCAGAGTTCCTCTGCTTCCATTCAAGAAGATGATGGTTCACAGTCAGCATCAGGCTCCTTATCAGCAGCAACTCCTGGCCCACTTGGAAGGTTCTTTGATACAATGGATGACCATAGCCAGAAGAATGCAGATGAGTGCCTTGCTCGAGCTGTATATGCGACAGGCTCACCCCTCATGCTCACAGCCAATGTGTACTGGAAGAGATTTTTCAATGTTATTCGCCCTGCATACTGTCCTCCCACTAGACATGCTTTGTCTACTTATTTGCTGGAGGCTGAGTATAACAGAGTCCAAGGAAAGTACAAAGAAACGATAGAGATGGCAGACTGTGTTGCCATTATCTCAGATGGGTGGTCAAATGTACAAGGGGAGGGCATCATAAACTACATTGTCTCCACTCCTCTCCCAGTGTTCTTCAAGAGCACAGACACGAAGGACAACAGACACACAGGTACATACATTACTGATGAGCTGAAAGCGGTCATCAACGATCTTGGATCATAAAAGGTCTTTGCAGTAGTGTATGGGGTGGCCTGTGGTGGTGGCGCGTGCGCCCAGTCAGTTATGCCTCTGACTGTTTATGAGCGGTTCGAATCGCTCCCACGCCCCTGGGTTCTAGACACTGGACTTAGGTACAAGGCGGCGGTACAGAGAAGACTCGAGTAGACAGGTGGTTGGATGTAAACAAAAACCAAGATTTTATTGAAGAGGAAAAAATGGATACAATCTTATGGAAAATTACTAGTGTACACTTCTGTAGGCAAAAATACAAAAGAATAACTGTACTTATACAGGGAATGGGGAACACACGGCACATCGAGGGAAAACAACTATCTTGACAATCCCCTTATCCTTATCCCACCCCCTATACCTAACTAGATTAAGCTATGAGGGGTCAGAACTTCATGCTCACCAATCAAAAGGGTTTGTTGGACTCAAAACAGCGGCAGGGTTCGGGGTTCGCTCTTGGTGCTCTCTGGAGCCTGCCGTCATCACGTGGTCTCCGGGCGCTGCAAGGGCGTTGTCCAGGTTCGAGTACCCCAAAGTTAAAGTCTCTGTTTGGGTACTTTACCTTGCAGGGATGATTCTTCGTCGCCATCCGACAGTTTGAGTTGGTGTGCAGATATTCGCAGGTCGGCTGAGGCTGAAGGCCCAATAATTCGAAGCCTCCTCTCAGTTCGTCTCCTCAGTTGGTCTTCCTCAGGTGGTCTTCCCTCCTCCCCTCATCGCGTCCCGCCTCGCCTGGCCCGAATTGTCCGTGTCCACCCGATGCAGTGCCGGGCGATTTTCAGAAGGAGCGGCAAAAGGCATGGGCAAAGGCCAGGGGGTAAGCGCGGGATGGGGAAAGAGCAACAGCCACGAGGGCGAGGGGCCAAAGAGCGGAGAGAGAAGAGAAGAGAAGAGCAGAGCAGAGCGATTGCTACCTGGGGGCCTTCAATTATACTCCTTTCGAAAACCCTTATTTGCGCACCAAATCAGGTTAGTTCTTTGTCTTAATCTTGGCGGGCTATTTTAAATAATGGTAGCAATCCATACTAACTGTTTTTAGATGGCCGGTAATCGCATCTACCGGCCCGATAATTGACTTGTATTGTCATGAATGTTCCTTGATGGGCTTGTCCAGCCTCGATGGCTCTCTTAATCTGTTTCCGATTATATATGTAGACTACTTGATGGCCTTAACTGTGGGCCTAAACTGAATTTAGATTTGTCTCCAATTTGGCCTAATACATAATTCAGAGTCCTGTCTGGTTTCAAAATACAAAGGGCTGGATTTTGGTAGGGCCGGGGAGGCGGGATTGGAGGCGTGTGGGGGATAAAAATCGCAAAACTGGCGTCCGGGCCCAAACCCGCCTCCATCCCGCTTCCACGCAATTTTCCTAAATTCGTGTCTGCTGGTCCCGACTCCGTCCCGCCTCCAGGAGGCGGGATAGGCCCTTAAGGCCCTTAACAAGCCCTCAATTGGCTCTATAATCCCATTTTCCTAACCACTTGCAAGTTTACTCGTTTTCCCACGTGAAACACGCCTGGTGGGAAACACACATCTGAAACCTGGCGGGAGCACAACTGGCTTGCGGAGTAGCAGCTGCAGCTCAACCATTAAATGGCAGATTTGAACAGGCTTTAATTGCAGGTGGCATAACTTTGCTCTCTCAGGTCTGGGGGATCTTTCAGAAGGCATACCCACAGCTCTGGAAGTTTGCAGCCTGACAACCATCTCCAGTGTGACCTCCTGGGAAACCCCTCTCGCCACTTTCACTGAGCGCTTCCTCAACTGAGGCATCTACCAGAAGCATGGGAGCCATTTTTGTCCTGCCCTTCTGGATATTACATGAGGCCGCCCAACAGCAGCAGCAACAACAGTTGCGCCAAGCTGCTGCTGCCCCACCTGAGGATGCGCAGGCCAGAAGGGGCCAGCGCATGGAAGGCCGTTGGCGCAGGAGATACCCCCCAAACAGGGTCTACAGACGCAGGGGCAGCTACCTCAACATGTCTGAGCAGCAGTGCCAAAGGCGGCTCCGACTTTCGCGAGAGATAGTGGCTGACATCTGCGCAATGCTGCAGCAAGACCTGGAGCCCAGAGGAGCAGCTGGACACCCCTTTTCAGTGGCCGTCAAAGTCACCATCGCACTCAACTTTTTTGCCTCAGGCTCATTCCAGGGATCAGCAGCAGACATCAGCGGCATCTCCCAGGCGGCCGCACACACCTGCATCAAGCGGGTAACCGATGCCCTCTTTGCCATCGCGCACAATCACATCCATTTCACCAAGGATCGAGCAAGTGTCATGGCGAGAGCGGTTGGATTTGCTAATCTTGCAGGCTTTCCAAGGGTGCAGGGCATCGTTGATTGCACACATGTGGCCCTTAAGGCTTCCCATCGCAATCCTGGTATTTTTGTCAACCGCAAGGGCTTCCACTCCCTCAACGTTCAGCTGGTGTGTGACCACAAGAAGGAAATTTTGCATGTTTGTGCCAAGTACCCTGGCAGTTGCCATGACTCCTTCATACTGCGCCAGTCTACTGTGCCTCCGCTATTCAGTCCGCCACACCAACTTAACGGATGGCTACTTGGAGACAAGGGCTATCCCTTGAGGACGTGGCTATTGACACCGCTGAGGAGCCCATCCAACGCAGCTGAGGAGAACTACAACTCCAGCCACCTTTCCACCAGAGCCATGATCGAGCAGACCATTGGTCTGCTGAAGATGCGCTTCAGATGCCTGGATAGATCAGGTGGAGCCCTGCAATACTCAGCAGCCAGGGTCTCCAGAATCGTTGTGGTTTGCTGTGTGCTTCACAACATGGCACAGCGTCATGGCTTGCAGATGGCCGAGGACCAAGTGGCTCCTGACATATCCTCCTCAGATGAGGAGGAGGAGGAGGGGGAGGAGGAGAGCGAAGACGAACATCTTGCAGAGGCTCATCAACCAGCGGCAGCAGTGCGCGAGAACATTGGTGGCCAGCATGCAAGGAACGCGCTCATATTGGGCAGATTTGCTGAGCCTCGCCCATGAGGGACTATTGCCTCGCATCCTTTTACCTGAGCACTGACAATAGCCAGGAACCAGCTGACTTCTAGCGATGTGACCACCATACTGACCTCAAAGTGAAAGTCCCATTCGCGAAATGACACACGCCACAACTACAGCAGTAGCCAACAGATGATTTATTAACATTATTCTGATGGCTTTCAACCATAACACATTAAATTCCACCCAAGTGACTACCCTTGTGACTATTTGTGCAGTTTCTTTCTCTTACGCGTGCTCCTATGTAGTGGTTCCCCAGTGGCATCAGCAGATGTGGAGGCCCCTTGCTCACTTCCTTGCTGCTCCTGTCTGGACACCTTTGGCGGGCGTCCTCTGGGGTTGCGAGCCTGTAATGGCTGCGCAACAGTCTGCTGCTCCTGCGGCTGTGCAGGGGTTGAGACGCCGATCTCATTTGGGTGCTGACTCAGGTGGGGCTCTGACTGAGGACTTGTCAGTGGCATGGAAGTTTGAGCGCTTGGAGAGGAGCCCCCACCTCCTTGTTCTCTGCCACCATCACCCCTCTCATGGGTCAGGTCCCCCTCAGTGCTTGCAAGTGGTGAGAGAGCACCTTGCTGCACATCAGGGGAGCCATGGGGACCCATGTCGGGACTGGCAGTCCTTCTCAGAGGGACTGCCATGAAGGTCTGGTTTCTCTGTTCAATAGCTGCCCATCGCTCCTCCAGAGATGTCAGTCTAGTCTGAACACTCACCATGTTTTCAACACTCGCGCGACTTATCTCCTCCATGGCCGTAGCCAGCCTTTCCACAGAGGTTGCCATCCTTTCCGTGGTAATGCGTTGATGCGCCAATGACTCCACAAAGGCTCTGCTCATGTTAGCGACGGACTCCTCCATTCGCTCCACACTCGCAGCAACCCTGGAGACAAAACCTGCCAGAGACTCCTGCATATTTTCCTGGAGTGCCATCACCGCTGATACTGTGGATGGACCCAGAGGCAGAGGGTTAACATGCAGCTGAGCCGAGCTGGGAGAGTGCTGCGCCCTCCGACTAGGACTCTCCACTGCTGTCCCTGTCTCCACCATCTGCTGAGGCTCATTTGTGAGCTGTGATACACCAGGTGACAACACTACTCTATGTCCCGAAGGTCCCACCGAGGTGTGAGTGTCTGCGCTGGTGCTGGGTGCGTTGCCTTCTGCTGACGCTGCGCCCTCAGAGGTTGCAGCTTCCTCTGAGGAGTCTGGATGCTGAGGCTGAACCTCCTCCTGCGTCCTGGAGATGGGAGCTTGCGATGGTCCTGTGGGGGAGTAAAGGAAAGTGTCAGAGATGAGAGGCCAGGGTTACCTGCACAGTGCTTATTGCAGATGATCAGAGGTCCATCTGCTAGAGCTTCCAAGTCATCATCAGCGAGTCATGCGATGCAATTGAGAGAGTTGGAAAACTCTTCTGTCACCAGCTTGCTCTGCTGCACCGGTCTCTCCGTTCCCCCACTTGTGTGTCGTCCTGGATGCCGACGATCTCCAGGATCGCCTCCTCCCATGGGGTCAGCTGGGCTAAGGAGGCTGCCCCTCCCCCTGTCCTGGCTCGCTCTTTTCGGTTGTGAGCTCTCTTTTCCTGCAATGGGGGAGACAAGTGGAGTTTGAGCGAGAATGAAGGAGTGAGTGTAGAGAATCGATGGCATAGATGCTTAGAAGGAGAGAAAGATGGAGTGAGATGGCAAGACCAAGGGCCCTCCCTATGTGATGTAAGTTGTTTTCATAGCATGACAGTGATAGGGAGTGTGAGGGCTGCATAGTCCATTAGTTAGGTGAATGTGACCATAGAGAGAGAGGGAGTGGGAAAGGGTGCATGGATGTCAGTGTCAAGTGGGATGTGGAGGAAGAGATTGGTAAAGCTGAGAGCTGGTGAGGAAAGGCAATGGGGATCAGATTAAGAGTGATGGGAACATCATACTCACTTTTCCAGTGCGCAGAAGGTCATGGAAGCGTTTCCGACACTGGATCCATGTTCTGCTGGTATTCGAGCTGGCGTTCACCTGCTCTGCCACCCTCAGCCACACAGCCTTGGTTTGCTGGGGTGGCTTCTTCCTCCCCGAGGAGGGGAAGAGCACCTCCCTGCTCTCTGTCGCTCCCTCCACCAATGCCTGGAGGGCTGCCTCGTCAAATCTGGGGGATGCCTTACTCCGATGTGTCGCCATGATTGATGATGGTAGCAGCAGCTGCCAGGGCCAGAAGCTTGGCAGTCTGCTGAAGTGAGCAAGGCTTGTGGAAGCCCTTAAATGAAGCAGCAGTGATGATGTCATCGGAGGCGAGCTTCCCACCTGAAAAGCTCACTGGCTAGGGGTTCCCACACGTGGGGAATCAATTGGGCTATAAAATCAAAATTGCATCAATTTCCCACATCGTTCAGGATTCGTGTGGGAAACACGAAATGTGGGGAACACGACCCCAACCCGCCCCCGTAGCAAAATCCAGCCCAAAGTCTCTCTTCACAGAAAACTGCAGCTTGGTTTCAATCCACAAGCTGTCTGTGTTGCAGAGTCCATTTTAAAATCCCACAGGCTTTCTGCCCATGAGCTGTGCACCCAATAGACATAATATGAGGGTAGGCCTCCTCCACTTGAGCCCAAGCAGCCTTCATATTCACAGCATTGTCAGTAGCTACTATAAGATTTGCAAAATTTCTGCATTTCCCCGAAGGCTGTTATTACTAAACGGGACCCTGTGTGGACATTTTAAATCAAAAAGGGTGCCCAAGATGGCGTCCGTGCCTCGTTGTCCAGGTTCGAGTACCCCAAAGTTAAAGTCTCTGTTTGGGTACTTTACCTTAAAGGGATGATTCTTCGTCGCCATCCGACAGTTTGAGTTGGTGTGCAGATATTCGCAGGTCGGCTGAGGCTGTAGGCCCGATAATTCAAAGCCTCCTCTCAGTTCGTCTCCTCAGTTGGTCTTCCTCAGGTGGTCTTCCCTCCTCCCCTCGTCACGTCCTGCCTCGCCTGGCCCGAATTGTCCGTGTCCGCCCGATGCAGTGCCGGGCGATTTTCAGATGGAGCGGCAAAAGGCATGGGCAGCAGCCTTCTGGAGAGTAAGGAGTCGCTGCAACAAATGGCAATATCCCAGTCTGGGGATATGGAAACCACCATCAAGAAAATACTAGTACGATAGCAAAATACTGCGGATGTTGGAAATCCGAAATAACAACAGAAAATGCTGGAAAAACTCAGCAGGTCAGGCAACATCCGTGGACAGAAATTTGAGTTGACGTTTCGGGTCGAACCCTTCTTCAAAACTGGAAAGAAAAGATAGATCGGAGGCAGGGCTGCGATCGGACAAAAGAATAAAAGAAACAAAAGAAGTAAAAAAGAGACAATAAAAGGTATTAGAAGCTAGATGAGATGGTAATAGGCTGAGATTAGGTGTAAAGTGTACTGGCAGGGCAAGAGATAGCTGCCAGGTGTGAGAGAGAAACAAAAGGAAAGGGGGGGGGAAAGGAGTGGAAAAAGTACAAGAAAAAATGAAATAGGGGCCGAGGTTATGATCTGAAATTGTTGAACTCGATATTGAGTCTGGAAGGCTGCAGAGTGCCTAATCAGAAGATGAGGTGCTGTTCCTCGAGTTTACGTTGAGCTTCCGTGGAACAATACAAGAGGCCAAGGACAGTGAGGTCCGAGTGGGAATGGAGCGTTGAATTAAAATGACAGGCGACCGGAAGCTCGGGGTCACCCTTACGGACTGAACGGAGGTGTTCCGCAAAGCGGTCACCCAATCTGCGTTTGGTCTCCCCAATGTAGAGGAGACCACATCGTGAGCAGCGAATACAGTATACTAGATTGCAAGAAGGGGTGTTTGGGGCCCTGGACAGTGGGAATGGGGGAGGTATAGGGGCAGGTGTTTCTTTTTTACTTCTTTTGTTTCTTTTATTCTTTTGTCCGATCGCAACCCTGCCTCCGATCTATCTTTTCTTTCCAGTTTTGAAGAAGGGTTCGACCCGAAACGTCAACTCAAATTTCTGTCCACGGATGTTGCCTGACCTGCTGAGTTTTTCCAGCATTTTCTGTTGTTATCAAGAAAATACTGCTGGATGATGTGTTTTGGGAGAGAGTGGTTAGCAGCCTTAAACTACTCTCACCAGTAGCATCTGCAATTGCTCAGATTGAAGGAGATGACGCTGTCTTGTCAGATGTTCTCAGGCTTTTTGCTGATTTAAAAGAACAAATCAGTATTGTCCTACCCACATCCCTGCTGCTCAAAGCAGGAGAAGGCAATTGTTCAATTCATACAGATGCGTCAAGAATTTTGTGTCAAGCCGATTCATGCTGCAGCATACATGCTGGATCCAAAGCATGCTGTGAGACCAATACTTTCTGGAGAACAGATCAACAGCGCTTACAGTGTGATTTCTACCCTCTCACGCCACCTCAATCTGGACGTGGGCAAAGTTCTGGGAAGTCTGGCAAAGTTCTCTACCAAGCAAGGTCTTTGGAATGGGGAAGGGATATGGGAATCATGCAAGCATATCAGTGCACATACCTGGTGGAAGGGACTTTTTGCATCTGAGGCCCTGTCACCCATTGCATCGGTGATACTCCAAATCCCACCTTCATCAGCGGCCTCTGAACGAAACTGGTCACTTTTTGGGAATACGCATACAAAGGTGCGCAACAGGCTGACTAACAAGAGAGTGGAGAAACTGGTGGCTATCCGGGCGAACCCACAACTTATTGAGCCAGATACAGAAGTGTCCACCACACAGCTGGACAGTGACACAGAGGAGGAAATGGACACGTCAGAGCCAGAGTCAGAGAATCAGGAGGAGCAATGATGAGTAGAAGACTCAGAAGACTCATGAGTAGAAGACTCAAAGGGACAAAATAAGGACAAATTACAGGCTAAATAAGCTGACGCTCTTTTTATTTTATTTTAGATGGGTCTTTTGTGGGGGTTCAATAAAGTTCAAAATTATAACCTAAATAAAGTTTTGAAAGTCTGTTTTTATTTCTGTGGAACAGTATGTCTATTTTGATGACAAAGATAATATAAGGGTCAGAGACAAAAACATCAGTGTACAAAAAAACTCAAAATTCACATAAATTCCCAAAAATTCCCATGGAAAGTTTCCTCTTTTAAAAATTCCCAGAATTTTGCAACCCTACTAAGTAGTAAAAGATTATTTGCACTGACAAAGACATCAAATAGCCTGTGCTGAAATCCTAATGATTTATGGCCGTAGCCTTTTTGACAGACTTCTGCCAAAACTTCGAAGCCTTGGTTGGGACCCAGATACCCCAGCGATGTTGGTGTGTCCGGATGGACATTTGGGAGTGGAGCCTCTGCATTCTCCAAACATGGCCATCAGCGTAGATGGGGGTGGATCCAGGGGAGGGGACTCCTTATGTCAAGAGTTTTTCCAGCCCTTAGTAGGACCCGGTGGAGCATTGGCCGAGGTAAGCCTGGTGTACCTTGTCAACAATTGGCACTTGTGGAGCCTACCTGGCGGATCCAGTCTGGGATCGTGATCTGGACTCCTGAAGAGGCGGACAAAGTTTTCAAAAAGAATATGTAAAAGTCTCCCCCGATAAATGGGCCCACTGAGGGTACTTGTAAGTAGCCCAGCGCCCACCCTGGCCGTCCACCTCGTCAGCCAGCTTTTCCACTGTCTTTGATGGGTAGATACCTTAGATGTCCCCTTAGTGGCACAGGTGCACGCTACTGACAGGCAAGTGCAGGAACCCCCCAGTTTCACTGGGCTGAGTCCCATTGTGGATTTTTGGGACCTATGTGTTTTTTACAGGAAGACATTGAACATCCACTGTCAGTTCTTAAATTTCAATGGTGCATTGAATTTCAACCTTTAATCATAGTTGTCATAATTCACTATCTTCAAAGTAATCTAACCAAAATGTTTCTTATCCAGTGAAGATACAAAATAAATCTTAAATTTCTTATATAGCCAGTTATTCCAGTTTTCTAATTTTTGAAGTACTTGGGCAGAATTTAGACCTTGATGCACCCATTTTATGGGCATAAAATGAGTGTCATGAAGGCCACTTTCATGGACCAAAATCCTGTGCCCAAAGGACTCCCGATATTGTGTCAGGCCATTTTTCAGGCATCCCTGGCGGCTGCCTAAAACAGGCATTAGACCTGATATTCAACAATGTAAAATGGGCAAGCTGTGGAGGTGCAACAGGTGCCGGCAGCTCGTCCAAATAATGTAAATGAGGCCCGAAGTCCAATTTCAGGCCAGCCTCAGACCTCCTAGTTGTGGAGTCCTTGCTTTCTGATGCCACTAGTTATGTGCCCGAAAACGAGCCATAACCAATTTATAGGCCCTTGCCTCTTGAGTGCAAAGTATGCAAGTGCTACAGTTAAAGCATGTTACAAGTTTTTAAGTATAAATATGCTGAATTAGCTGTGCACCAAAAACTCAAATCATGGAATACGTTCTAAGAGTAATATAGCAAGAAGCATCCTTAGGTGAAAACCAAGCCGAATCAGGCTGGTAAGTGTTTTCTCATTCCAATACTGTGATTATTAATGTTGAGGAAAATTGGAATTTCTCAGTAGTTCTCTTGCACTTTTTACCAAGTTAATCATTGATTAATATACAATTAGTTATTTTTTCTAAATATTTGCATTTTACTAGAACTTATTTCACTTGGGACACCTTTTAGGCATCGCTGAGAACCAAACATTACCCATTCTTGGAATGTATTCAAGCTCAGCCCTTCTACAGTGAAAGGCAGAATAACAGGCCATTGTATTAATCCAGTCATCATCCAGTTTCAAAAGCACTGGTTGATGGGGCAAAGTGTAATGTAAAACTCGGGGACTTTATTTACAAATTATGCAATTTATAAAGAACAAAGCTATTGCTTGATAAACATTAAATAATAAGCAAAGGGTCACTGAATTCTGTGAGCATATTGTTGTATCATTTGTCACACTACACTGTAATTGCAGGAAATATGACTTCACCAGTGTACTAAAACTTATGCCAGAATCATTTAAAAGCTTTTCTGATAGAGTATTGCTGGCATATGAAGAGCAGGTTAGAATCTTGTTTGTTCCAGAATGAACAATGGTATTACTGTATTTCCACCAATTTATGCAGCAAGCATTAGACATGGGATGGCTTTGATTGCCTGGGGCAGTACAATGGTTACATATTGCTTAATTGGTTAACTCTTTAACATCACGGACAATCATTTTCAGATAGCACCTAATACCATGTTACCATTTTTGGGGGTATTTTTCTTTTATATTTTTTAAATGTCAATTACCCTCCCTTCTGGGTTAAAAAATGTTTTATATTTTTCAACCTACTTGCAGATCCTCATCTCCTTACACTAGATCGGATTGATTCAGAAAATTGGCAAAATAGGGTCTGTGGCTCTGAAAAGTACGTAAAATGCTCTAGTTCTCAATTGTAATCTTCTAAATGTGTTTAATAAATCTTTAGAAGATGGTTACAGGTTAACATTCCACCTGCAACTCAGCTCAAATCATAAAATAGCACTTATCTTTGGAACATTTCTGTTTGTCTTACTATCCACCCCATGGTCTCTTTGAGCAAGATTGCCAACAGTTTTGTGCTGTAGATGTGTCTCTGATAATTGGATTGACACTACACAAACTTGCTTCTCCTTGATTCCCCAGACCCTCCAGAGAGAAAGGAAACTTTTATCACCATTAGT
Source organism: Somniosus microcephalus (assembly GCF_052327205.1). Taxonomy (NCBI): domain Eukaryota; kingdom Metazoa; phylum Chordata; class Chondrichthyes; order Squaliformes; family Somniosidae; genus Somniosus; species Somniosus microcephalus. The sequence continues at coordinate 172,925,008 of NC_140996.1, read as the reverse complement.
CTGATCGACCTCGAAACACAGGTCATAGAGGCAAATGGACAGTGTCCGAAACCAGTAAGTCATCCAAGAGTTTGTATTCAATTAACTAAAATACTGAACTGGCAAATGAAAGTGTACTGTTGACATAGGGATGCAGCTGCTGCTGTGCACTTCAGTAGTTTGATTACTGTTTGAAAGTAGCCCCCTTTCAACAAGAAGGACTCGCTCGCTGTCCTCACATGTAGTAGAAGTAACAGTGCATCCACCAACCTTTGAGTGTAACACATGCACAATGTCACGCTTGCAGCTAAGTGGTTCAAATATCATCTTCATAGAGATACAACTGAATAATCAACAAAAAGTATCAAAAAAAGAAAAAAGATTGCTAGTCATTTCCTGCTGTTTCATCCCTTCTCCCTAAGTGGAGGATCACAAGCTTACAAGATAATTATGGATGAGGAAGGCTATTTGACCCATTTAAGTTCATCCATCCAGAATCAACCTCCCCATTGCAGCATCCAATTGCTCTGTCAGCTGTGTAAAAGGAAAGTAAGCTGTGAGGTGGACACAAAGAGCCTGCAAAGGGATATAGACAGGTTAAGTGAGTGGGCAATCATGTGGCAGATGGAGCATAATGTGGGGAAATGTGAGGTTATTCACTTTGGTAGAAGGAATAGAAAAACAGAATATTTTTTAAATGGTGAGAGATTTAGGTGTCTTTATATAGGAAACACAGAGAGTTAGCATGCAGGTACAGCAAGCAATTAGGAAGGCAAATGGCATGTTGGCCTTTATTGCAAGGGGATTGAAGTACAAGAGTTAGGAAGTTTTGCTACAATTGTACAGGGCCTTGGTGAGACCACACCTGGAGTACTGTGCTCAGTTTTGGTCTCCTTATCTAAGGAAGGACATATTTGCAGGTCTGCACAGAGCAGAATTAAACAGAGTACACTTAAACACAGTGTTTCATTTGGGAATTTGGAAATTTGGAAAGAGTTGGGATTTCTGGTAAGTATTAGGTAAGTAGAAGCTGTAAATAGTGAAATTTAGTTTAACATTTTGATTTAAACCTAGAACTTTAAAAACTGCAATTAACAGAAGCTGCCTGCCAGTGGCAGTTAACTGTCAGTCAGTTGTAAGTGTTTGTCTTGAATAGGTGCTAATCACAGGGAGCAGGGGAGCTGGGTCAACGCTTGTAAATTGGGTGAGGCTCCTAGAGTATAAAAGTAAGCAGTTCTGCAGAGCACAGAGCGGTCTGCATAGAGCGGAATTAAATGGAGTGCACTTAAACAGAGGGCTCGAATTTCCAAGCTCCATGGAGGCGGGTTTGGAGGCGAGAGTGGTGAGAAAATTGCAGAATTGGGGGGCACGAACCCATCCCGCCCCCAACCCGCCTCCAACCTGCCTCCGTGCCAATGTCCCAGGAGGCGGGGACCTGACCTGTGCTGGGAGCTGCCTCCCCGAGGCAGAAAGGAGATTAGTGCCAATTAACTGCCTGTTAACAGGTAGTTAACAGGCAGTTTTATGCCTAATCCCTATTTTTAGCCCTGAAGTGTGGGCTTCCCGACGGCTCCGAACCACGCCAAGTTAGCGAGGTGGACCATCGGTCTGAAGGGGTTGGAGGGGTCAAGATGTCCATTGTGCAGGTGAGTGATGGGTGCATATGTGCAGAGGTAAGTGTGTGAGGTAAGTGTAAAATGTTTTAATAAGTTTTACTTACCTTTAATTTCTCCTGCAGGCTTCCTTCCTTCAGTTCTCGGGAGTCCCTCAGTTCACCGTCACAGAAAGCAGAATGGCCGCTGAAATGTCAAAATCTGCAGCATTCTGCAGTCTGGTCTGGAGAGATCTCTAACTGAGTCTGAGCAGAAGGACTCAAGTTAGAAGACAGATTGCCAGTGTTTGACAGCTTCGCAGAGCTGTCAAACGCTGATTTTTCATCTGTCAAAAGCTCTTGACAGATGAAATGTCAATCACTGACATCACCAGTAACCAGGTGTCCCTTAATTGGCCTGCTGAGCCCACTGGGTGGGCTTAACAAGGTCAATCAAGGGAAAATAGCGTGGGTTGGCCACAAGTCGAGGGAGGCGGGACTACAACCCAAAAAGTGGGAGTCCTGCCTCCATCACATCCCCATTGACAAAATTCAGCCCTGAGTGTTTAATTTGGGAATTTGGAAAGAGTGGGAGTTCGGAGAAGAGGGGGAAAGAGTTGTTGTTTTTTGCCTACACTACTTGTAGTGCTTTGTGTTACAGGTAGATATTGAATTTCATTACCCATAACTTAATTTAGATCAATTAAGTAGTCAAGAAACTAAACTGTAAACTAAGTTACTTAAATACAAATTTAATTAAATAGAGCAAGGTCACATAGGGATGGCAGGGCAGGTGGTGTGCCGCAATTGCAGCATGTGGGAGTTTGTGGAGAGCATTGTGATCCCGGACAACCACGTTTACAGTAAATGCCTGCATCTTGAGGAACTTCAGCTCAGAGTGTTTGAGCTGGAATTTGTGGTGCAGACATTGCAGGGCATCAGGGAGGGGAGAGTTACCTGGACACTTTGATTAAGGAGGCAGTCACACCCCTTAGGTTAGGTAGTGGTACAGGTCTGGTTAGTGGTCAGGGACAGGAGAGTGTGACAGCAACTTAGGCAGGTAAGGGGACCCCAGGTAAAGTGCTGGAGGAGCCTCAGCATGTGTCCTTATCCAACAGGTATGAGGTTCTTGCTGCCTGTGTGAATGAGGGAAAAGCCTGCAGGATGGATGTGTAAGCTGACCATGGCACCATGGTGCAGGAGGCCATTCAAGTGGGGGGAGTGAAAGGGAATGTAGTTGTGGTAGGGGACAGTATAGTCAGAGGGATAGATACTGTTCTCTGCAGCTGAGACCGGGAGTTCCGAAGATTGTGTTGCCTGCCCAGTCCCAGGGTTTGAAGGGATAATTACTAGTCCTAGCCCCTTTAGGGCTACCCCGGATCAGGCATATTTCTCAAGACGTTCACTTTCAACTAAAGTTTGAGGTAGCCGAATCCTAAAGCTGCTTAATTGGGTCTAAAGGTCCGAACTGTCTGTCCATAAAGGAAAGGAACAACCCGAGAATGTTACCATCCTCCAGATAGCACTTTTAATAAGTTTAGTTAGACTATAACATTGCGGATATTATGAGGGTCTGGAAAATTCCCACAGAATTCTGCAACTCCTCACCAAAGAGTATACAGAGATTGAGTTTGTGAGTTTTTGATAAAGAAGTCTTATGTGAGACAATTCTAAAAATATATAGATTTATTAAAGAACCGACATGCAATTTACAGTTGGTGAGTCAATCGCAACATTAACAGTTCCAAAAAGAGAAAACTTACAATCTTATTATCAGAGAACCATATTTTTAAATCTTAACTTCACTACAGTATTACAGTTCTTAGTGTTCTACAGGATATCCACCAAAATCAAATACCTTTGATTCCCGAGGTACAAAGAGTTGGAGACTTACAGAGCCACCTCTGAAGCTGAGAATCACTTTACCCGATTAAAGCGAGTCTGTTATCCCATTTGACAGTGAAATATTTATACCCTTTTCCAGTGGTATTTCCTTTAAGGTTTTCTGCTGATGCAAGCTAATTATCTCTAGTCATTTTTCTGCTGACCTCTGCAATTCTTACTGTCACCTCAGCTGGTAGCATTACAGAATACAGAATCATGCCTCCTCTCCAGGTGTTCTATGTTTACCATATAAAAATGGTGTGACAGCAGGTGTTCCTTACTTGATGTCATCTTTACAAGGGCAGATGTTCCTTATCTTATGTGCCTCTTTACGAAGTGTAAATTAGAACACCTTATCCATGGTGAACCATTGTTTTTGTTCCCAAAGGTCAGCCTGTCAGAGCCCTTCACCTTCTGTTTCAATAAGGTTATTTATTCAGGGTCAACAACTGTCTTATCTCAATAGCCAGAATTCTTTCACAGCTATTTCATCGTTAAGTTTCTAAATTTCCAAACCCAGTTTGTCATGTTTTAATAAGGCCAGAATTCTTTCATAAGATGGTGTATTTTTCTGAATGGGTTATATGGCTTATTCTTTCAAAGGTTAAAGACATCTCCTCATGGCTGGAGAAGAAATTGTAATGGGAAGGGGAGGATCCAGTTGTCGTGGACCATGTAGGAACCAACGACATAGGTAGAACTAGGAATGAGGTACTGCTGAGAAAGTTTGAGGAGTTGGGGTCCAAATTAAAAAGCAGAACCTCACAGGTAATAATCTCTGGATTGTTACCTGAGCCGCGCGCCAATTGGCATAGGGACAAACAGGTTAGAAGGTTAAATGTGTGGCTCAAAGAGTGGTGTGGGAGGTAGGGGTTTTGCTTCATGGGGCACTGGCACCAGTACTGGGGAAAGAGGAAGCTGTTCCGTTGGGGCGGGCTGCACTTAAACTGGGCTGGAACCAGTGTCCTGGCAAATTGAATAACTAGGGCAGTAGACAGGGCTTTAAGCTAATGAAGGGGGTGGGACTATTCAGGAAAGAATAAATATAAAAGCAGTAAAAGAATCTCAAGGCAGAGCAGAGCAGTTTGGGGTAAAAATAAGCAGAGTGGGCCAGGAAGGGACAGAGAAAGTAACAAAGGTAATACGGCATCAGTGACTAAGGTGACATCAGGGGAAAATAGAAAAAAGTCAAAGCTAAAGGCACTATATCTGAATGCGCGAAGCATTCCCAACAAAACAGATGAATAGCGGAGATAGAAATTAATAGGTTTGATCTAATAGCCATTACGGAGATGTGGTTGCAAAGTGACCAACGTTGGGAACTAAATGCCCTAGTTATTCAATTTGCCAGGACACTGGTTCCAGCCCAGTTTAAGTGCAGCCCGCCCCAACGGAATAGCTTCCTCTTTCCCCAGTACTGGTGCCAGTGCCCCATGAAGCAAAACCCCTACCTCCCACACAACTCTTTGAGCCACGCCTTTAGAAGAGATAGGCAAAATGTAAAAGGAGGAGGGGTAGCCCTGATAATAAAGGATGGGATAAAGACAGTAGAGAGAAACAATCTTAGCTATGAAAATCAAGAAGTAGAATCAGTTTGGGTGGAGCTAAGAAACAGCAAGGGGCAGAAAACATTGGTGGGAGTTGTTTATAGGCCCCCAAACAGTACTTGTAATGTAGAGCAGAGTATAAATCAGGAAATTAGAGGTGCATGTAACAAGGGTAATATAGAAATCATGGGGGACTTTAATCTACATATAGACTGAGCAAACCAAATTTGCAGTAACTTGGAGGATGAATTTGGAGGACAAATTCATGCAATGTATGCAACATAGTTTTCTAGATCAGTATGTTGAGGAACCAACTAGGAAACAGGTTATTTTAGATCTAGTATTGTGCAATGAGAAAGGGTTTATTAATAACCTTGTAGTAAAGGGGCCTTTAGGGAAGCGTGACCATAATATGATAGAACTTTATATTGAGTTTAAAAGTGATTTAGTTAAATCCGAAACTAGGGTCTTAAATCTAAACAAAGCAAACTATGTAGGTATGAGGGGTGAGTTGGCTAAGGTAGATTGGGAAAGTACATTAAAAGGTATGACAAGCAATGGCTAGCATTTAAAGAATTAATACATAATTAGCGAGAGACATAAAAACAGGCTGTAAAAGCTTCTCTAGGTATGTAAAAAGGAAAAGATTAATGAAAGTAAATATGAGTCCCTTACAGGCTGAGATGGGAGAAATTATAATGGGGAGTAAGGAAATGGCAGAGAAATTAAACAAATACTTTGGGCTGGATTTTGCCAGCCGAGACGAGTTGATGGCGGGATTGCTGCCTTCCAGGTTCTAGTCCCACCCCCAGGGACGTCTGACAAACAGACGCTATTTTCTATTGATTGGCCTTGTTAAGCCCACCCTGCAGGCTTGCCGGCCAATTAAGGGAAAGCCAGTGTCAGATGACTTCAGTGCATGGCGCTTCATCTGCCGGTTTTCTTAAAGGGACAGGCCCCATAATTTTTTGACAGAAGAATTGTCAGTGTTTGACAGCATCGAGGTGCTGTGAAACACTGACAATCACTGTCCAAAGGTGAGCCCTTTCACCCAGGCTCACCAATGACTCTCTCCTTAGAAGGAAACAGATGGCAGCTGCAAGTGAGATTGCAGAAGCCATCTGTTAATTCTCCCGATCAGATGAGGCTCCACAGAAACATCAAATCTTGTCACCTACAGATACATATAAAAAGAATAAAAATATTTCTCACTACATTCTCTCACCTGTCATACTTACCTGTGCACAATTGCACCCATCACACTACCTCTGCAGCTGTCATTTGTACATTGAACTGCAGCAGACCCACAGCTTGCCTCGCTAACCCTGCCGGGGATTCCCGCCATCGGGAAGTCCACATCAGCCTGTTAACTGTCTGTTAACTACCTGTTAACTGGCAGTTAATTGGCTCTAATCTCCTTCCCGCCGCTAGGAGACAGGTCCCTGTGCGCGTCGGAGACCTGCCTCCCAGGAAGATGGTTCAAAGGCGGGCTGGGAGCGGGGTTGGGACCCTGTCCCAATTTTTCCCATTTTCCCAGCAGTCCCGCCTCCAAACCCGGCTCCTCAGGGCTAGGAAAATCCAAACTTTTGTGTCCGTCTTCACGGAAGAAGACGCAAAGAACCTCCCGGAAATAGTGGAGAACCAAGGGTCTAGCGAGAATGAGGAACTGAAAGAAATTAGTATTAGTAAAAAAATAGTACTGGAGAAATTATTGGGACTGAAAGCCAATAAATCCCCTGGACCTGATGACCTACATCCTAGGGTTTTGAAAGAGGTGGCTATAGAGATAGTGGATGCATTAGTTGTCATCTACCAAAATTCAATGGATAGAAACATAGAAGGTAGGAGCAGGAGTAGGCCATTCAGCCCCTCGAGCCTGCTCCGCCATTTAATGAGATCATGGCTGATCATCCAAATTCAGTACCCTGTCCCTGCTTTCTCCCCATATCCCTTGATCCCTTTAGCCTCAAGAAATATATCCAACTCCTTCTTGAATATATTTAATGAATTGGCCTCAATTGCCCTGTGAGGCAGAGAATTCCACAGGTTCACCACTCTCTGGGTGAAGAAATTCCTCCTCATCTCTGTCCTAAATGGCTTACCCCTTATCCTTAGACTGTGACCCCTGGTTCTGGACTCCCCCGCCTTCGGGAACATCCTTCCTGCATCTAGTCTGTCTAGTCCTGTTAGAATTTTATAAGTTTCAATGAGATCCCCTCTCATTCTTCTAAGCTCTAGCAAATATAAGCCTAATCAACCCAATCTCTCCTCATACGTCATTCCTGCCATCCCAGGTATCAGTCTGGTGAATCTTCGCTGCACTCCCTCCATGGCAAGAACATCCTTCCTCAGATAAGGCGACCAAAACTGCACACAATACTCAAGGTGCGATCTCACCAAGGCCCTGTACAATTGCAGCAAGACATCCTTGCTCCTGTACTCAAATCCTCTTGCTATGAAGGCCAACATACCATTTGCCTTCTTAACTGCCTGCTGCACCTGCATGCTTACCTTCAGCGACTGGTACACAAGGATACCCAGGTCTCGTTGCACTTTCCCTTTTCCCAATCTATTGCCGTTCAGATAATCTTTTCCCAATCTATTGCCGTTCAGATAATAATCTGTCTTCCTGTTTTTGCCACCGAAGTGGATAACCTCGCATTTATTCACATTATACTGCATTTGCCATGCATCTGCCCAATCACCCAACCCGTCCAAATCATACTGGAATTTCTCTGCATCCTCCTCACAGCACACACACCCACCCAGCTTTGTGTCATCTGCAAACTTGGAGATATTACATCTAGTTCCCTTGTCTAGATCATTTATATATGTTGTGAATAGCTGGGGTCCTAGCACCGATCCCTGCGGTACCCCACTAGCCACTGCCTGCCACTCGGAAAAAGATCCATTTATTCCAACTCTTTGCTTCCTGTCTGCCGACCAGTTCTCTGTCCAAGACAGTACCTTACCCCCAATCCCATGTGCTTTAACTTTACATGCTAATCTCTTATGCAGGACCTTATCGAAAGCCTTCTGAAAGTCCAAATACACCACATCCACTGGTTCTCCTTTATCTATTCTACCAGTTACATCCTCAAAAAATTCCTGTAGATTAGTCAAGCATGACTTACCTTTTGTAAATCCATGTTGACTTTGTCCGATCCTGTCACTGTTTTCCAAGTGCTCTGCTATTACATCTATATATATAAATCGGTCGATCTGTCTGTCTGTCATTCTGTCATTCTGTCTGTCATTCTGTCATTCTGTCTGTCATCGCGTGTGCGTCTTGCGGGTATGCGCTCGAAAGTTACAGGGCGTACCTACGCGCGCGTTACCTCCAAAGAAAGCTTACGCTTCCGAGACGGTTTTAAGCGTATTTACATTTCGGCCGGGCTAAAATTGCGCCCGCGGTATCCCAAAAACCTTCAACATTCCGCTCATTAGCATCTCATTATCCGCTCATTAGCGACAGAGTGACCTTGAGCTTGACCAATCGTACGCCGGGTAGCTGGCGTGTGCCGCCGGGCCAATCGGTGCGTGTGTGGCCGGGCTTTATCGTTCTGAACCGAAGTGAGTCGCCGCCATCTTGATTCCAAACTTTTCCTTTCTTTTTCCCGCTTTCTGCGTCTTAAAAAAAAACGTTGCTTTTAAAACACATATTGTTTTTTTAAAAAATGATTTAGAAAGTAATTAACTAATCTAATCTCATTAATTTTCCTACCTTTCCCCGTTTTTCCAGGTAGGCCTAGAAGCCTTGGCGTCTCCTGCGCACCCATGCCCGAGCTAGGTACCTCCCGGCCCCACTCGAAGGCTGGAGGGCCGAGCCTCAGCCCAGCGCCGCTAGGGTGCGCGCGCAGCAGGAGCTGAGACGTCTCTGGCTCGGCCGGGGGGCGGGGCTTGCTGAGCGTCCAGCGTTACCCTGGCAACCGGGCCCGCCGGTCGTCTCGCACAGCCGCAATCGGCGGTCTTCACCTCGGGGGGGGGGGGGGGCGCGACCCTCGGGGGGGGGGGGGGGCCGCGACTCTTGGGGGGGGGGCCGCGCGCGCAGCAGGAGCAGCTGAGACGCGGCGTCTCTCTCTCTGGCTTGGTCAGCGTCACGGTTGCCCTGGCAACCGGGCCCGCCGGCCGAGAGAGACGCCGCGTCTCAGCTCCTGCTGCGCGCGCAATCGGCGGTCTTCACCGCGGGGGGGCCGCGACCCTCGGGGGGTCCGCGACCCTCGGGGGGGCGCCCCCCGCCCTCCCTCCCCCCCCCGCCCTCCCCCTTCCCTTCCCCCCTCCCTTCCCCCCGCCCTCCCTTCCCCGCCCTCCCCCTCCCCCCTCCCTCCCTTCCCCGCCCTCCCTTCCCCTCCCTCCCCTCCCTCCCTTCCCTTCCTCCCCCCTCCCCTCCCCCCCGCCCTCCCCCCTTCCCTTCCCCGCCCTCCCCCTCCCCCCTCCCCCTCCCTCCCCCCCCGCCCTCCCTTCCCCTCCCCCTCCCCCTCCCTCCCTCCCCTCCCCCTCCCTCCCCTCCCCCTCCCTCCCTCCCCCTCCCCCTCCCCTCCCCTCCCTCTCTTCCCCCCAGTCGCGCTCTCTCTTCCCCCCAGTCGCTCTCTCTCTTCCCCCCAGTCACTCTCTCTCTTCCCCCCAGTCGCTCTCTCTTCCCCCCAGTCGCTCTCTCTCTCTCTTCCAACAACAACATTCCCTTGAAAAAGCCTCAGCACCACCGGGCACTTCAGCTAGTCTTTTATAATGGACTCTAGCATTTTCCCCACTACCGATGTCAGGCTTACCAGTTTATAATACCCCGTTTTTTCTCTATCACCCTTTTCAAACAGTGGGGTTACATTAGCTATCCTCCAATCCATGGGAACTGTTCCAGAGTCTATAGAATTTTGGAAGATGACCAGCAATGCATCTACTTGCTCTCGAGTCAGTACAAAGAAGGTTCACTCGGTTAATCCCAGGGATGAGGGGATGGACATATGAGGAGAGGTTGAGTAGATTGGGACTCTACTCATTGGAGTTCAGAAGAATGAGAGGCGATCTTATTGAAACATATAAGATTGTGAAGGGGTTGGATCGGGTGGATGCGGGGAGGATGTTCCCGATGATGGGTGAAACTAGAACTAGGGGGCATAGTCTTAGAATAAGGGGCTGCTCTTTCAAAACTGAGATGAGGAGGAACTACTTCACTCAGAGGGTGGTAGGTCCATGGAATATGCTGCCCCAAAAAGCTGTAGAAGCTACATCATTACATAAATTTAAAACAGATATAGACAGTTTCCTAGAAGTAAAGGGAATTAAGGGATACGGGGAGCGGGCAGGAATTTCGACATAAGTCTAGGTTCGGATCGGACATGGCCCTGTGGGTAGCGGAGCGGGCCCAGGGGCCATGTAGCCTGATCCTGCTTCTATTTCGTGTGTCTAATTCTGTTAGATTCAGGAGATGGTTCTGTGATAGTGGATTGGCGGTTAGGATCAGATCAGCCATGATCTTATTGAATGGCGGAGCAGGCTCGAGGGGCCGATTGGCCTACTCCTGCTCCTATTTCTTATGTTCTTATGTTTACTATTTCTAGGGCCACTTCCTTAAGTACCCTAGGATGTAGATTATCAGGCCCTGGGGATTTATCGGCCTTCAATCCCGTCAATTTCCCTAACACCATTTCCCGACAAATACTGATTTCATTCAATTCCTCCCTCTCATTAGACCCTATGTTCCCTGACATCTCTGGGAGGTTATTTGTGTCCTCCTTTGTGAAGACAGAACCGAAGTATGTATTTAATTGGTCAGCAATTTCTTTGTTCCCCTGATTCTGACGGCAACGGACGTATGCTTGACTTCACCAATCTTTTTCTCTTCACATATCTATAGAAGCTTTTACAGTCAGTTTTTATGTTTCCTGAAAGCTTACTCTCATAATCTATTTTCCCCCGCTGAATTAATCCCTTTGTCCTTCTTTGTTGAATCCTAAACTGCTCCCAATCCTCAGGTTTGCTGCTTTTTCTGGTCAATTTATATGTCCTCTCCTTGGATCTTATGCTATCCCTAATTTCCCTTGTTAGCCACGGTTGAGTCACCTTTTTTGTTTTATTTTTATGCCAAACAGGGATGAACAAATTCTGTAGTTCATCCATGCGATCTTTAAATGTTTGCCTTTGCTTATCCACCATCAACCCTTTGAGTAACATTCCCCAATCCATCCTAGCCAATTCGTGCCTCATACCATCGTAGTTTCCTTTATTTAAATTCAGGACCCTAGTCTCTGAGTCAACTACTTCACTCTCCATTTTAATGAAGAATTGTATCATGTTATGATTGCTCCTCCCCAAGGGGCCTCGCACAAGATTGCTAATTAATCCTTTCTCATTACATAATACCCAGTCTAAGATGGCCTGATCTCTAGTTCATTCCTCAACATATTGGTCCAGGAAACCATCCCGTATACACTCTAGGAATTCCTCCTCCACAGTATTGTTACTAATTTGGTTAGCCCAATCTATATGTAGATTAAAGTCACCCATGATAACTGCTGTGCCCTTATTGCACGCATCTCTAATTTCCCATTTAATGCCATCCCCAACCTCAGCATTACTGTTTGGGGGGTCTGTATACAACTCCCACTAACGTTTTCTGCCCCTTGGTATTTCTCAACTCTGCCCATGCAGTTTCCACATCATCAGAGCTAATATCCTTCCTTACTATTGTGTTAATCTCCTCTTTAACCTGCAATGCTACCCCACCTCCTTTTCTTTTTTCCTGTCCTTCCTGAATATTGAATACCCCTGGATGTTAAATTCCCAGCCTTAGTCACCCTGGAGCCATGTCTCCGTAATCTCAATTATATCATACCCGTTTACATTTATTTGCGCAGCTAATTCATCCACTTTATTACGAATGCTCCTCGCATTAAGACACAAAGCCTTCAGGCTTGATTTTTTAACACTCTTTAATCCTTTTAGAATTCTTATGTACTGTGGCCCTGTTTGATTTACACCCTTGATTTCTCTGCCTTCCACTTTTGCTTTTCTCCTTCCTGTCTTTTGTTTCTATCCTTGCTTCCCTTTCCTCCGTCTCCTTGCACAGGTTCCCAACCCCCTGCCATTTTAGTTTAAACCCTCCCCAACAGCACTAGCAAACACTCCCCCTTGGACATCGGTCCTACCCAGGTGCAAACCGTCCAGTTTGTACTGGTCCCACTTCCCCCAGAACCGGTTCCAATGTCCCAGGAAATTGAATCCCTCCACCTTGCACCATTCCTCTAGCCATGTATTCATCTGAAATATCCTTCTATTTCTACTCTGACTAGCACGTGGCACTGGTAGCAATCCTGAGATTACTACCTTTGAGGTCCTATTTTTTAATTTACCTCCTAACTCCCTATATTCAGCTTTTGGGATCCCGTCCCATTTTTTACCTATATCGTTGGTACCTATATGCACCATGACAACTGGCTGTTGCCCTCCCCCTCCAGAATGCCCTGCAGCCACCCCGAGACATCCTTGACCCTTGCACCAGGGAGGCAACATACCATCCTGGAGTCTCGTTTGCGGCCGCAGAAACGCCTATCTATTCCCCTTACAATTGAATCCCCTATCACTATAGCTCTCCTGCTCTTTTTCCTCCCGTCCTGTGCAGCAAGACCACCCATGCTGCCAGGACGTTGGCTGCTGCTGCCTTCCCCTGATAAACCATCTCTCTCAACAATATCCAAAGTGGTATATCTGTTTGAAAGGGGGATGGCCACAGGGGACCCCTGCACTACCTGCCTGCACCTACTACTCTGCTTGGTGGTCACCCATTCCCTTCCTGCCTGTGCAGCCTTTACCTGCGGTGTGACCAACTCCCTAAACCTGCTATCCACGATGTACTCAGCATTGCGAATGCGCCTGTATGTATCCATTCACAGCTCCAGTGCCGCAATGCATTATGTCAGTAGCTGCAGCTGGATACACTTCCCACACATATGGCCATCAGGAACACAGGAAGTGTCCCTGATTTCCCACATAGTGCAGGAAGAGCATGCCATGGGGCCAAGCTGTCCTGCCATGAATTACCCTTTAATTAATTCAAATTGAATTAAATCAAATCAATACCACTAATTACACTACAATTAAATGATATACTCAAGGGCCCTTATTTACTACCACTCCCTGCTACACAACAGAGACCCTAGAAATGTTAAATCACAAAAATTAAGTTCGGAAAAAGCGAGAAAGAGAGAAATACTCACCAACCAATCACTTACCTGCTTTCTGGTGACGTCACACTTCGATTACTTTTTACTTCTTGCTGCTGCCGCCGGTGTGTCTGGGCCGCTCTCGCTCCCCGCTCTTTAAGTCCTCGGTCTCCACGCTTAGTCTCCACCCAGGGCCACTCTCGCTGCTGCCGCCGGATTGGAAGGTAGCAAATGTAACCCCACTATTTAAGAAAGGAGGGAGAGAGAAAGCTGGGAACTACAGACCAGTTAGCTTGACATCAGTGGTTGGGAAAATGCTAGAATCTATTATTAAGGACGTGGTAACAAGGCACTTAGAAAATAATAATAGGATTGGGCAGAGTCAACACGGATTTATGAAAGGCAAATCATGTTTGACGAATCTGTTACAGTTTTTTGAGGTTGTAACTAGCCGAATAGATAAGGGGGAACCAGTGGATGTGGTGTATTTGGATTTTCAGAAGGCATTCGATAAGGTGCCACACAAGAGGTTATTAAACAAAATTAGGGCTCATGGGATTGGGGGTAATATACTTGCACGGACTGAGGATTGGTTAACGGACAGAAAATGGAGAGTAGGTATAAACGGGTCATTTTCAGGTTGGCAGGCTTAACTAGTGGGGTACCGCAAGGATCAATGCTTGGGCCTCAGCTATTCACAATCTATATCAATGATTTGGATGAGGGGGCCAAATGTAATATATCTAAGTTTGCTGATGATACAAAGTTAGGTGGGAATGTAAGTTGTGAGGAGGATGCATTGTGAGTGGGCAAGAACATGGCAAATGGAATATAAGGTGGAGAAATGTGAAGTTATCCACTTTGGTAGGAAAAATAGAAAAGTAGACTATTTTTTAAATGGTGAGAGATTGGGAAATATTGGTGTTCAGAGGGACCTGGGTGTCCTTGTACACGAATCACTGAAAGTTAACATGCAGGTACAGCAAGCAATTAGGAAAGCAAATGGTATGTTGGCCTTTATTACAAGAAGATTTGAGTATAAGAGTAAAGACGTCTTACTGCAATTATATAGGGCCCTGGTGAGACCACACCTGGAGTATTGTGTACAGTTTTGGTCTCCTTAGACATGGAAGGATATACTTGCCATAGAGGGAGTGCAATGAAGGTTCACTCGACTGGTTCCTGGGATGGGGGAATTGTTCTATGAGGAGAGATTGAATAGACTAGGCCTATATCCTCCAGAGTTTAGAAGAATGAGAGGTAATCTCATTGAAACGTACAAAATTCTTAACAGGGCTTGACAGGGTAGATGCAGGGAGGATGTTCCCCTGGATGGGGAGTCTAGAACCAGGGGTCACAATCTCAGAATAAGCGATCGGCCATTTAGGACTGAGTTGAGGAGAAATTTCTTCACTCAGAGGGTGGTGAATCTTTGAAATTCTCTACCCCAGAGGACTGTGGAGGCTCAGTCATTGAGTATATTCAAGACAGAGATCGATAGAATTTGGGATATTAAGGGAATCAAGGGATATAGGGATAGTGCAGGAAAGTGGAGATGAGGTAGAAAATCAGCCATGATCTTATTAAATGGCAGGGCAGGCTCGAGGGGCCAAATGGCCTACTCCTGCTTTTATTTCTTATGTTCTTATGCCTTGGAGGCGGTGCAACAAAAGTTCACTAGATTGATTCCTGTGATGAGAAGGTTGTCCTATGAGGAGAGATTGAGTAGATTGGGCCTATACTCTCTGGAGTTTGGAAGAATGAGAGATGATCGCATTGAAACATATAAGATTCTGAGGGGGATTGACAGGGTAGATGCTGAGATGTTGTTTACCCTGGCTGGAGTGTCTAGAACTAGGGGGCATAGTCTCAGGATAAGGGGCCGGCCATTTAAGACTGAGATGAGGAGGAATTTCTTCACTCAGAGGGTTGTGAATCTTTGGAATTCTCTACACAAAGGGCTGTGGATGCCCAGTCATTGAGTATATTCAAGGCTGAGATAGATAGGTTTTTGGACTCTAGGGGAATCAAGGGATATGGGGATCGGGCAGGAAGGTGGAGTTGAGATCGAAGATCAGCCATGATCTTATTGAATAACGGAGCAGGCTCGAGGGGCCATATGGCCTACTCCTGCTCCTAATTCTTACGTTCTTATGTTCATTGCAGCCAGAATTTTCATCTCCACCACTCTACCAGAAAGTCTCTTCTATGTTTTGAGCACTTTCTGCAGGAAGAACTTCTTTGAATCAGTCCAAAATGTACCTTTCAATAATGTCCCCTTATCCTGCTCTCACAATTGAATTTAAAGTAAGTATACCTTTACCATACTATTTACTACCTTATATACCTCTATATGATTATATTCAGATGCATTCATTCCATGCTGAAAAGCCTGAAGGGGTGAAATTGGTCTTGGGCAATAGCACAAAATGAGCAATAGAGAACTGGCAGCCCATTTTACTGATGCCAAATTTATCTTTTCCATTGAAGTCAATCTAGTTGCTTTAGTTGTTCCCTAATTTCACTGAATTTAATTCTTTTAAAGTCACATACCTGGTTCCTGGTTTTAGGTATTCCTGTTACCCAGGTCATGTTAAACGTTATCATTCTATGGTTGTTGTCCCCCGGGGGGCTACCATTTCCTGTACATTAATTGGATCATTTACAAATACCAAGTCAACATGAACATGCCGCACTGGGTCATATAAATGTCATGCATTACATTTACTGGTTCTGATTCTAAAACACATGGGCACAGCAGCTATTGGAGGTAGTTTCAGAGGCTATGAACACAGTGTCACCAATCCACCACACCTGGAAGGATATCCAGAAGAAGGTGTCAGACCTAAAGAAAAGTACAAAATTTGAGCAATGAGAATGAAAGTGAGTAATCTGAGCTGCCATAAGAGTGTATAAAAGTACGTGCCGTTTGTCAGTTATGTTTGCTTAAGCAGCTTTAGAAACAGGATAGTTAACTTGAACTAATCCAGTAACCTGCCAGATTTACAACACTAGCAAGGGAACTAATGAAGATCGTTGGGGAGTACTACAGCAAACATCAAAGAAAAATATAGAAGGAAGCAGGTGAGAAGGATTGATATATATCTGTCAATTAACACGTACAAAATCAAGTCAGCACACTCAGTCAAAATATCAAAGATTTCAAAGATATAGATGAGGATACCATTCAGTTCATATGGCTCATCCTTCCACAGAAACCTATTGTCCCCGTTACAGTGTTAGCTATCTCCTGAATGATTCCAACATTTTTGGTTCCACTGAAGACTATTCCAAGTATTAATCACTCTGCGGAAGAAGTCCTTCCTGACATCAGTCCTGACTTTGGCTTTTACCAGTTTGTAACTAAAGGGTATTTTTAAAAATTTATTCACGGGATATGGGTGTCGCCGGCAAGGCCAGCATTTATTGCCCATCCCTAATTGCCCTCGAGAAGGTGGTGGTGATCCGCCTTCTTGAATAAAACTGAGGGGCTTGCTAGGCCATTTCAGAGGGCAGTTAAGAGTCAACCACATTGCTGTGGGTCTAGAGTCACATATAGGCCAGGCCAGGTAAGGACAGCAGATTTCCTTCCCTAAAGGACATTAGTGAACCAGATGGGTTTTTACGACAATCCGGTAATTTCATGGTCACCATTACTGTTATTAGCTTTTCATTCCAGATTTATTTAATTAACTGAATTTAAATTCCCCAGCTGCCATGGGGGATTTGAACTCACATCTCTAGATTACTAGTCCAGGAGCATAACCACTTTGCTGCCGTACCCGTAAATTCACTAATCTCGCACCCAAAGGGTGTGTAGGTCAGAGAATTGGTGCTACAGTATTGCAGCCCTATCACCGACTGGTAGTACACAATTGCTCTATTTACCCTTATGTCCTCTTGAATTGCAATGATGGTTGAATTTGACATAGTGTTCCAGAATGATCTTTTCGATTCCAATTAGTATCTTATACACCTCAAGGGTGAATTTCCACAGGCGTTTTCTCGCTTGTGTGCCATAACATCTGCAGAAAAGCTACAGAAACTCTGGAAAATTGACTGTTAGCTATGTTTTTCCGGGGTTTTCGTGGCTCTTCGGTCGAAGCTATGGTGGACAAGTGGGAGAAGCTGTGCGAAAATTCACCCTATTCATCTGCCAAGGTGCTTTAAATTCATTAAAACTAAAGATAAGGCCAGACACAATGGGATGCAGCCAAAATTACTAATGACATAATATCCACTCATTCAGTGCATATGGTAGTTCTCCATAATATCCACTCATTCAGTGCCTATGGTAGTTCTCCATAATATCCACTCATTCAGTGCCTATGGTAGTTCTCCATAATATCCACTCATTCAGTGCCTATGGTAGTTCTCCATAATATCCACTCATTCAGTGCCTATGGTAGTTCTCCATAATATCCACTCATTCAGTGCCTATGGTAGTTCTCCATAATATCCACTCATTCAGTGCCTATGGTAGTTCTCCATAATATCCACTCATTCAGTGCCTATGGTAGTTCTCCATAATACCCACTCATTCAGTGCCTATGGTAGTTCTCCATAATATCCACTCATTCAGTGCCTATGGTAGTTCTCCATAATATCCACTCATTCAGTGCCTATGGTAGTTCTCCATAATATCCAGTCATTCAGTGCCTATGGTAGTTCTCCATAATATCCACTCATTCAGTGCCTATGTTAGTTCTCCATAATATCCACTCATTCAGTGCCTATGGTAGTTCTCCATAATATCCACTCATTCAGTGCATATGGTAGTTCTCCATAATATCCACTCATTCAGTGCCTATGGTAGTTCTCCATAATATCCACTCATTCAGTGCCTATGGTAGTTCTCCATAATATCCACTCATTCAGCGCCTATGGTAGTTCTCCATAATATCCACTCATTCAGTGCCTATGGTAGTTCTCCATAATATCCACTCATTCAGTGCATATGGTAGTTCTCCATAATATCCACTCATTCAGTGCCTATGGTAGTTCTCCATAATATCCACTCATTCAGTGCCTATGGTAGTTCTCCATAATATCCACTCATTCAGTGCCTATGGTAGTTCTCCATAATATCCACTCATTCAGTGCCTATGGTAGTTCTCCATAATATCCACTCATTCAGTGCATATGGTAGTTCTTCATAATATCTACTCATTCAGTGCCTATGGTAGTTCTCCATAATATCCACTCATTCAGTGCATATGATAGTTCTCCATAATATCCACTCATTCAGTGCCTATGGTAGTTCTCCATAATATCCACTCATTCAGTGCATATGGTAGTTCTCCATAATATCCACTCATTCAGTGCCTATGGTAGTTCTCCATAATATCCACTCATTCAGTGCATATGGTAGTTCTCCATAATATCCACTCATTCAGTGCATATGGTAGTTCTCCATAATATCCACTCATTCAGTGCATATGGTAGTTCTCCATAATATCCACTCATTCAGTGCATATGGTAGTTCTCCATAATATCCACTCATTCAGTGCCTATGGTAGTTCTCCATAATATCCACTCATTCAGTGCATATGGTAGTTCTCCATAATATCCACTCATTCAGTGCCTATGGTAGTTCTCCATAATATCCACTCATTCAGTGCCTATGGTAGTTCTCCATAATATTCACTCATTCAGTGCCTATGGTAGTTCTCCATAATATCCACTCATTCAGTGCCTATGGTAGTTCTCCATAATATCCACTCATTCAGTGCCTATGGTAGTTCTCCATAATATCCACTCATTCAGTGCATATGGTAGTTCTCCATAACATCCACTCATTCAGTGCATATGGTAGTTCTCCTTCAAATGAAATTAGCATTCAACAAGAGACAGCGCTTCAGATTGTTTATCATCACTGATGTCACATGCCAAAAAGCAAAATGGTTAACATTACAAATCAATATTCAGCTAAAAATGAGTATGTTAACCAAGAATCATAGAATCATAGAATGATACAGCACAGAAGGAGACCATTCGGCTGATCATGCCTGTGCTGGTTCTTTGAAAGTACTATCCAATTAATCCCACTCCTCTGCCCTTACACCATAACCCTGCAAATGTTTCTCCTTCAACAATGTATCCAATTCCCTTTTAAAAGTTATTATTGAATCTGCTTCCAGCACCCTTTAAGGCAGTGCATTCCAGATCACAACAAGTCGCTGCGTAAAAAAAATTCTCATCTCATCTCTGGTTTGCCAATGACTTTAAAATTGAAATATCTGGGTGAATGGAGGTTACAGTTGGTACAATCTAACAATCATTCTTAAACACATGAATAAATTGTGCCAGTATGCCTTTAATATAAACAACCATTGACTTCTTCCCAATACATATACTGTACAGTAATTGGCTTAACAAGATTCTTTAAAATTATTGTACAAGTATTACAAGCAACAATATTTATTAAGTTAAATTAATGATATTTATGTACTGCCCGATCAAACACACAGGGGGCGATTTTGTGAATTGGAGACGGGACTGCTGCTTGAAGGGTCGATGACCCTCCTCCATCGATTTGTGGCCAACCCACCTTATTTTCCCTTGATTGACCCAGCGGGCTTAGCAGGCCAATCAAGGGAAAGCCGGTTGCAGAGCACATCAACGTATGACGTTTCATCTGTCAAACAATGACATTCTCTGCACTCTGCATACAAGACCTCATCAACCTTCTTTCTTTTACAGAAATGAGATGGTTGTTGCATCTGAGAATGCAACGGCCATCTCTCATCTGCAACACGGAGGTCCGAGACTCTCCGCATAGAAACCGACTGAAGCCTGCAGGAAGAAACAAAGGTAAGTACACTTTTAAAAACACTTTGCACTTACCTCAGATACTCACCTCTACACTCTTGCACCCATCACTTACCTTCACACCACACTTTTGCACCCCCACCCCCTACCCCGACCCCCACAGACACAGTACTCACCTCGCTGAGCTGGCGTGATTTGGAGCCTTTGGGAAGCCCGCACCTGTGAGGGCAAAAAGGGGATAATCCTATTTTCTGTCTGTTAACTACCTGTTAACAGGCAGTTAATAGGCTTTCATCCCTTCCCGCCTCCAAGGAGTCGGGACCCAGCGCGGGACGGCTACCCGGCTCCTGGGAAGATGGCATGGAGGCGGGTTTGGGCGGGTTGGGCACCTGCTCCCAAATTCTGCCATTTTCCTGGCAGTCCCGCCTCCATACCCGCCTCCCCAGGGCTGGCAAAATTGCCCCCACAAGTTGCCTTCTTAGATGGTTTGGTGTGTTGTGGCAATCTGTGAAAAAAGCTAAGCTGCAAAGTCTTATTTAAGGAATATTGAGATTTTGACACTGATATGAACTATAGCAGCATCACCCAGAAGTCCAGCAGATACAATTAACTTCTGGATCCCGCTGTTGAATTTCACATCATTGTCAACATTCATTGTTTCTTTGTCTGCTGTACCATACACCTGAAGATGAGGGCCTGCACAGTCCTGTGTGTGGCTATATATACACTTTAGTCTAATAACCAGAATCCCCTTGAATAGTTGTATATATGTCTAGTAATACAATATTATTGTCCTGAAACACTGGAGGCCTTTAATCAGCATTTTACCAGAATAACAATCCCCCAAGCAACATTACACAATGTCATAAAAAGCTACATTGAAAAACTGTCCGCATTTAATTTTCTTAACATAAAGCAGAAAAAAGCACTTTGTACTTTATTCCACGTACAGCATTCAGAAATTCCTGCCAGAGCTTTAAGATTTAAACAGTCTTAATATCTGAAGAACACTGTGGTCTGCTTTATTCAAGATGCCTGAATTGAACTGAAGCCTAGTGAAAAACAGATGCAGCTGCCCCAGTGAAGATTAAAAGCATGTTGCACATAAGCAAGGGCTCGATAAATGTAGCCTTAGCAAAATTTCAGTAGCAAATGTTGACCATAGCGATTGTTGTTGCAGGCTATGTGCCAAGCCTGCACCAGTGCTGAGTAGGCCCTCAGCCAAACTCTTTCTCTTGGTCAGATTCGCAATGTTCTTTAAGACATTGCACTGTTACTACCAATTGGTTATGCAGATGAAGCAAGATGGGAATTATGTGTGTCAGTCATTGATTCCAATTAAATTACTACAGTGCCTTTCATTATTATGTTTACCTGTAGATAAATTTACCACATCAGTTGCTGGAAAATTATTTCTAATAGACCAGCAAAACTACCACAAATAAATTATGATTGTGCAAAGCCTTCATTCTTATTACGCCTTTCATCGTGCTTATTTGCAGATGTTACCATGAAGCTTTTGACAGACCTACAAAACTAACAAACATAAATGCTAATTACACAATGTCTTTATTTTAGTTCAGTTTCAGTTACGGCTCAGTTTAGATAAAACTAGAGAATGTTCATTTTGATTCAGTTTACATTAGCTTACTTATCACAGAAGAAGCAGTTTTGGCTTTGAATTGAATATTTTTGGCATTACCTCAACAGCCTGCTATCATCAGGAGCAGTAACATGTATGAGGGCTAAATATTATGAGGAGGGGAACAAACTGGGAGACCCCTGGCATACACCCTGCGACAGCAGGCACAGAACAGAACAGTCAATTAAGAAAACCAAAGGTAAACTAACATTTGATCCCAAAGACCTCCAAATTCCCTAATCACTCCACAAGAAACATCCTGCCATCTCTCCAGTTCAATACAATTCACCCAGGCAGAAGTGGAGATACTGGACTTTGCAATCTTAGCCATGGAGATTCAAGCAGCAATACAAAGCCTCCAATCTGGGAAAGTCCTATGACCTAATGGCTGCCCAGTCACCTTCTACAATGCCAACTCCCTGAAATGACAACTCTTCTGCTGAAACCTTTCCACCACATTGAGGAGGCGAGCTCCCTTCCAGACACTTTAAAAACAGCCACAATCACATTCATACACTAAAAAAAGGCAAAGATCTCAAGCTTTATTCCTCCTACAGGTCCATGTGCCTTCTCAAAGCTCACTACAAAATACTGGTCCAAGAGCTTGGCTACAATTGCCCCTTCTCTAGTCCACACTGACCAAATGGGCTTAATATGGGGCAGCCACTCAGGAGACATCAAATGCCTATTCAACATTATGCATCACTACAACAGCATGAATGTATCTGCCCTGAAACTCTCCCCAGCATTGGAAAAGACATTTGACTGAATGGAGTGAGAACAAATGGTCTTTGGTGATATTTTCCAAAAGTCGATTAAAATTTTCTACTCCAACCCCATTTCAATTGGCTGCATAGTGACCTTTACTCCCCTGCATTTACTTCCAAAGAGGAACCAGGCATTCCTTCCTCCTTTTTGTGTTGGTTATAGAGCCCCTTGTAACATGCATTAGAATGAGCTTGGACATCCATGGAGTAACGGCTGGAGGAGTTGAACACAAAATACTGATGACATCTTATTTGGTGGAACTATCTACTATTCCTCATCCTCCAATATCTCGCGAGTTTGAACAGCTCTCAGGTTACAAGCTTACCTTCTCTAAAACCAAGGGAATGTCCCTCATGCAGAATATCCCCAAATCTAGGCTTTGTTTTGTCAGACAGTTTGTCCGACTTCCAGTCCTGAGTTTCCTCCAGTTAAACATTGGGAAAACTCAACTATTCCAATGTTCTCCTGGTCGGCTTGCAATTCTCCACCCTCCATATACTTCAGCACATACAAAATTCTACTGCCACTATCGATCCCGCACCATATCCCCTGTGCTCACTGACCTACATTGGCTTCTAGTCCCCCAAAACCTTCAATTTAAAATTCTCATCTTTGTGTTTTATTCCATTCATGACCTCAGCTCTCTGTATTTCTGTAACCTCCTCCTGCCCTGCAGCCCTCCGAGAACACTGAGTTCCCCTGACTCTAGCTTCTTGTACATCCTCCTCTCCCTTCACCAACCATTGGCAGCTGTGCCTTCAGCTGGCTAGGTTGTACACTTCCTAAACCTCTCCACCTCTCCATTTCCCTCTCCTTCTTTAAGCCCCTCCTTAAAACCTACCTTTTTGACTGTTGAGTCTGAGTGTCCCAGATATGCTTATTCTAAATCACTGGACACAGACAACAAGAATAACTTAAACAGGTCTTTACTAATCGAAGGTCAGGGCTGAACTGCTTAGCTAATTACTACACAGAGTTTATATACCGGTGTGGTCACCACCGGTACTACAATATACAGTAGCCAAGAGAAAGTAGTCCATCTCTTAAGGTAGTCTCTTAAGGTGCGCAGTTCAATTAAGAATTCAGCGTTGCTTTCCTCTTTCAGCTGCGTTCTTCTGTAAAATTTAAATCGTTCCGCTATCAGCAGCGGCGTGGAGTTTAAATGTTCTTGCAGGATATTAACAATATTCGCGAAAGTCTGATCCGCCGGTTTATCTGGTGTTACAAGGTGCTTCAATAACCCGTACGTCTTCGCACCCATTGAGTTTACTAAGGTTAGTGCTTTCTTATCATCTGGTACCTCATTTGCTGTATAATAAACTTCAATGCGTTCTACATACGTGGCCCAATCTTCAACATCGCTATCAAAAGCAGTGATGTTACCGTGTTTAGGCATCCTTGAGTGTTTCTTTAAATATTTTATTTTTCCAAAATGGCGGCTTCCCGCGCTTGTCTTCTTCCCCCGCCTACTAAAATGGCGGCTTCCCGCGCTTGGCGGCTTTTCCCGCGCTTGTCTTCTTCCCCCGCCGACTACAATGGCGGCTTCCCGTGCTTGTCTTCTTCCCCCGCTGGCTACAATGGCGATGACCGCGCTGTTGCCGTTCTCGCCTCCCAGCAGTTCTTAATTTCCCCGACGCTGCTTTTGCTCCCCCGCGGTTCTTGTGGGCATTAACGCTTCCCTCGTTGCTGCGCCTCTCAGCCCCGATTGCAGCCCGGCCCTTTACACCGGCTGCGGTCGAGTTCTCCGCGGTTCTCGTGGCATTAACGCTGCCCTTGTCGCTGCGCCTCTCGGCCCCGATTGCAGCCCGGCCCTTTTCACCGGCTGCGGTCGAGCTCTCCGCCCTTTTTCCTCCGGTTTCCCTCCCCTTCTCCACTGACAACGCGGCCGACTTTCTGCCCGTGTCGCTAGATCGGCTTACCCACCACCGTGGTAGAAGGATGATCACTGCCTGTCGCTGATGGAGGACTTCGTGGTCAGTAATTTCAACCCGGGTTCTCGATGCCTCCCGTGCGATGCGGTGCTCAGCAGGATGATGAGGGCGGATGCCTCTTCTCGACGCCCGTTCTGAGGATGAAGCTGCCTTGGATGCAAAACTGCCGCGGGGTAAGATCGGACTCGTCGCCACTGTTGAGTCTGAGTGTCCCAGATATGCTTATTCTAAATCACTGGACACAGACAACAAGAATAACTTAAACAGGTCTTTACTAATCGAAGGTCAGGGCTGAACTGCTTAGCAAATTACTACACAGAGTTTATATACCGGTGTGGTCACCACCGGTACTACAATATACAGTAGCCAAGAGAAAGTAGTCCATCTCTTAAGGTAGTCTCTTAAGGTGGTACAGGTTACATACACCACATTGACCAAGTTTTTAGTCACCCTTTCTAATATCTCCTTCTTTGGATTGGTTTCAATTTTTATCATCCAAAGCACCTTAAGACATTTTTCCAAGTTAATGGTGCTATATAGCTACAAATTGTTCTTGTTGTTGTTGACTGTGTAACGCCAGAATGCACCCCTACCCTAACTGATTTCCCAGACAGGCTTCCTGGCCTCAACCAGGATATTGGCTGTGGCAGGTCTTAGAGGCCTTCTGCTGTTTAGATTGGCAGGTGGACTCTATAAGGTAGGAAATAAAATTGAAAATTTAAAGAAACGTATGTAAGCCACATTCTCCAATACAGGCTATTAAACCATGAAATTTGAATAGGCCTCTCCATCATCCATCGCAGCAATAGTTTTCAGCGACAAACAGACATCCCTTGTGCCAAACGTTGCTGTGGCACAAACGAAGAAAATATGTCAGATGAGACAGTATTGGCATTAGCGTAATATTATAACATGTCTGTCCATGTGTATTGGACGTCCCCATCACTTATGGCAGAAAATCTCGGAATTGGCTGGGGTGAGTGGAGAGACAGTGGAGATTTCTGCTTCCATCTGCCCAAGCTACGTCAGGCGGTCAACACATTCAAGCAGAAAATCTAGGTCAGGATGTTGAACACAGCATAAAATGTGAATAGCTGAATGTTCATAAACCTTGTATTCTACTTCAACGCTCCTGGCACATGCCGGGAGTGCATTGTGAGAAATTACACCCCCTCACCTCCCCCCACCAGCCATAATGGATAGAAAATCATGGTCTGAAGATGCACAATTTTACAATATGCACTCCATTTCCTCTGACATCAATTTCTGTTATTCTAGGGATAAGAGTCCAATTTTTTTTACCTAAATTGTACCACCATTTTAGCAATTGAATACCAGCTATTATCTTATTGAATTAAAGTAACTTCTGAATGTTATGCTGCATCTAAATAAGAAAACAATAACTGTTAAATCACAATCAGTCTCTGTTTGACCCAGACTTCAGGTGAGATCATTGAGCAGGTTCCTTAGTAGCAAATTCAATACAAAACATGAAAAGATGCTACGTCCGATTCCCCAGTACTAGGGAAAGCCGTGGCTTCTTCTCTGATATGCACACCTGAGCAACTTGAGAGGCCTCCTCCTGACCCCACCTGAGTGCATGGGTCAGGCCATGTAAGTATTTTGCTCATACTTCCTGAGCAATTTGAGTCTTGTGCAGGGAGCATTGCGAAGGGAGGTCTTTAGTTTCAGGACCAAAGAGCTATTGCTCTGAATTAAAGTGACATGGCCACCTAAAGGTAAGTGACTGTGTCGGGGTGCGGGGGTGGGGGGGAAACAAAAATTCCTCCAGCCTTGTTAAAACTGAATTTGTTAGCCTTTCCAAAGGGTGTGCGAAGGAAAAGAATTGGTGGGCAGAAAGAAAGGCATGGGCAAATAATGTCGAGGCACAAAATGAAATCCACAGACAAGCAGTGACAAAGCCCCTTTCCCCTGCTTAATGCTTGGCGAAGATAACATGATGGTGCGTGAGCTGAGAGTGAGGAAGCTTGCCCCTGTTTCCCATAGGAAGACATCAGTGCACCACGCCTGGCAGGAAATGGCAACGAGACTGAACATTATCTACAGTGCTGGAAAGAAAGGTGAGAGAAGACGGCACACTTTAAGGAATCTGGCCAGAAAAGCTGAGCCAATATTACTTGCAGCAGGTAGAAGGCACATGCCACAACCTGTGTTTACTGCTTGCCCGTGCCAAGCCTTAATACAACCTAACAGCTCTTTCATTGTAGCTCATGCATACCCATATCTCACCAGGGTGAACAATCAAGAAGGATCTGATTGTAGATCCAGCCCTTTAAAGCTTTGTCGCAATAACTATTCTCTGAATACCTCTGTACTTTAATATTAGTTTTTGACATACAAGGGTGCATTTACTAATGGTGAGCATGCTGCCCAGAGTCTTACTGAGCATGAATGGGTTGGAAAATTCAGTAAGTCTGGTAATTTGTGGGTTGGAACAAGAAAATGGCCATTAAAGCTCCTGGATTGTTGTAAAAACCCAACTGATTCACAAACAGGCCTGCCATTCCTACCCAATCAGTCCTACATGTGACTCGTCTCGCACTGCATGGTTGATTCTTAATGCCCTCAGGACAACGAGGCATGGCCAGTGTCACCCACTTCCAAAGAACAAATAAAAAAGACCGTGGCCGGGTTTTTCTGGGGTCCATGCGGGCATGATTGGAGGCGAGTTGGGTGGGAAATTTTAAATAAGTTGCAGCGGGTCGGGAAACTGCCATCATCCCGCCACTCCCCCACCCCCGCCACGTGCCTTTCCCTCGGGCGCGTTTGCCGGTGCGGCAGCGACCTGACCGGCAGAGGTGGGCGACCTAATTCATTTCATTAACAGGTACTTGTTAGACCCTTAAGCGCCTTTTTCAGCCCAACTTTCAAATTTCCCTGGATGGCCCCATCATGGCCAGATTTACCCAGATTTAATCAGTACACCCATATGGCTGCCACATGCTGTGCCAGGTTGGCACCACCCCACAGCAACACCATAAAGGATCCCTACAATGACCAAGCCATTCCTTTCACACTGACCACCATTGCTGGAGGTACCATTATGTCTCACCATTCACTCCAACTCACTAAGCCACTTCCAAAGGTGCACACAAATGTGTCCAAGATGGGAAAGTGGTGAAAATAAAGATTTTTATGGTTGACAATACATTAACGGAAACTTGACATTAACATTGACTAAAACACCCAAGTGGCTACCCTTGTGAATCTTTCTCTTCCGCGTGCTTCTACGAGGTGCTACCCCTGTGGCTTCAGTAGAGGTAGAGGTAGCCTGCTCACTTCCCTGCTGCGACTGCTTAGACACTCTTGCCGGATGTCCTCTGGATTTTGGAGCTCTGACTGAGAGGGTGGCAATGGAGGAGAACTGTAAGCACTTTGAGAGGAGCCCACACTTCCCTCTCCCCTCTCACCGTCATTCTACTCATGGGCCACCCACACTTCCCTGCTAGCAAGGAGCTGGAGAGCACCTTGCTGCACATCAGTGGGGCCATGATGACCCACGTCTATGCTGACATCCCCCAAGACAGGAGGTCTATGAGTGTCTGTCATCTATGCTCCATAGAGACCATGTGCTCCTGTGTGTGACGCATTAGCTGCTCCATGCAGGTGGCCATCCTATCCATGAAAGAGCCGACAGTCACCATCACCTGCGACATGGTGGTGCTCATGTTATAAGAACATAAAAAATAGGAGCAGGAGTAAGCCATTCGGCCCCTCGAGCCTGCTCCGGCATTCAATAAGATCGTAGTTGGCCTCATCTTGGCCTCAATTCCACTTTCCTGCCTGTTCCCCATAACCTTTGACTCTCCTGTAGCTCAAATATCTGTCTATCTATGCCATGAATATATTCACTGACTCAGCTTCCACAGCTCTCTGGGGTAGAGAATTCCAAAGATTCACGATCCTCTGAGAGAGTGTGGTTGATAATGAAGAAGAAAGCTGTAGACTGCAGGAAGATAACAATGGTGATGTGCGTGGATTCTTGAGCGCATTCAAGACCACCTATGGCCCAAGCACCCAAGGTCCTACCCCACTCCGGGCCAAGAACAGAGAGGTACTCATCAAGGATAGAGAGGCAGTCAATGGCCGCTGAAAGGAGCACTACGAAGATCTCCTTAACCGAGACTCTGTCTTTGACACGAGTGTCCTCAACTCCATCCCGCAGCATGCTACCTGCCACCATCTTAGCACAACCCCAGCCCAGCATGAGGTTGAAAAGGCCATCCGACAACTGAAGAAAAACAAGGCCTCAGGAACAGATGGAATCTCTACCGAGGCAGTAAAACATGGCAGAGAAGCACTATTGGCGCGAATACATCAACTCATTTCTCTTATTTGGAAGAAGGAGAGCATGCTGGGGATCTCAGAGATGCCGTAATCGTGACCATTTTCAAGAAAGGTGACAAGTCCAATTGTGGTAATTACAGAAGAGTTTCCCTGCTGTCTGCCACAGGGAAAGTCATTGCAAGAATCCTCCTCTATCACCTTTTCCCAGTGGCCAAAGAGCTCCTCCCAGAGTTGCAATGTGGATTCCGCCCACTAAGGGGCACAATGGACATGATCTTCACCGCGCGTCAAATACAGGAGAAATGCAGGGAACAGCACCAACCGCTGTACATGGCCTTCTTTGAACTCACAAAGGCCTTCGATACTGTCAACTGTGAGGGATTACGGAGTGTCCTCCGCACCATCCTCCGCCTGCTTCACGATGACATGCAAGCAGTGATCCTGACCAACGGATCCACCACAGACCCAATTCATGTACGGACCGGGGTCAAGCAAGGCTGTGTCAATATTCTTCCCGATCTTCCTTGCTGCAATGCTCCATTTCACCCCGCTGGAGTGGAGCTAATCTACAGAACAAATGGGAAACTGTTCAACCTCCGTCGCCTCCAGTCCAGATCCAAGGTCATCCCATTCTCTGTCATCGAATTACAGTATGCAGACGACGCTTGCGTCTGCGCACACTCGGAGGTCAAACTCCAAACCATCGTCAATACCTTCACTGAAGCGTACGAGAGCATGGGCCTTACATTAAACATCCGTAAGACAAAGATCTTCTCCAACCTGCCCCTGCCACACAGTACTGCCACCCGATTATCAAAATCCATGATGAGGCCTTGGAAAATATGGACCACTTTCCATACCTCAGGAGCCTACTGTCAACAAGGGCGGACATCGATGACGAAGTCCAACACTGCCTTCAGTGTGCCAGTGCAGGCTTCGGTCGCCTGAGGAAGAGAGTGTTTGAAGACCAGGACCTCAAACCCAGCACCAAGCTCATGGTCTACACAGCAGTAGTGATACCCGCCCTCCTGTATGCTTCAGAGACATGGACCATGTACAGCAGGCACCTCAAAGCACTGGAGAGGTACCACCAATGCTGCCTCTGCAAGATCCTGCAAATCCATTGGCAGGATAGGCGCACCAATGTCAGTGTTCTCGCTCAGGCCAACATCCCCAGCATCGAAGCTTTGACCACACTCAATCAACTCTGATGGACGGGCCACATCGTCCGCATGCCCGATACGAGACTCCCAAAACAAGCGGTCTACTCGGAGCTCCGACACAGCAAGAGAGCCCCAGGTGGGCAGAGGAAACGCTTCAAGGGCACCCTCCAAGCCTCCTTGAAAAAGTGCAACATCCCCACCGACACCTGGGAATCCCTGGCCCAAGACCGCACAAAGTGGAGGAGAAGCATCCGGGAAGGCGCCGAACACCTCGAGTCTCTTCGCCGGGAGCAAGCGGAAGCCAAGTACAAACAGCGGAAGGAGCACACGCCAACCCAAGCATTCCACCCACCCGCCCCTTCAACCACCGTCTGCCCCACCTGCGACAGAGACTGTAGGTCCCGCATTGGACTCATCAGTCACCTGAGAACTCATTTTTAGTGTGGAAGCAAGTCATCCTCGGTTC
Organism: Somniosus microcephalus; assembly: GCF_052327205.1. NCBI lineage: Eukaryota > Metazoa > Chordata > Chondrichthyes > Squaliformes > Somniosidae > Somniosus > Somniosus microcephalus. Next base: position 172,894,799 of record NC_140996.1, on the reverse strand, counting down.
CGAGGGACTACCTAAGAAGAAGAAGAAGAATCAATCGACTGGTCAGGTGGGCAGAACAGTGGCAAATGGAATTCAATCTGGAGAAGTGTGAGCTAATGCATTTGGGGAGGGCTAACAAGGCAAGGGAATACACAATAAATGGTAGGACACTGAGAAGTGCAGAGGATCAGAGGGACCTTGGAGTGCATGTACACAGATCCCTGACGGTAGCAGGACAGATAGATAAGGTGGTTAAAAAGGCATACGGGATACTTACCTTTATTGGCCGAGGCATAGAATATAAGAGCAGGGAGGTTATGCTTGAACTGTATAAAACACTAGTTAGGCCACAGCTAGAATACTGCATGCAGTTCTGGTCACCACATTACAGGAAAGATGTGATTGCACTATGGAGGGTGCAGAGGAGATTTATGAGGATGTTGCCTGGGCTGGGGAATTTTAGCTATGAATAAAGACTGGATAGGCTAGTGTTGTTTTCTTTGGAACAGAGGAGGCTGAGGTGAGACCTAATTGAGGTGTATAAAATTATGAGGGGCCTAGATAGAGTGGATAGGAAGGACCTATTTCCCTTAGCAGAAGGGTCAATAACCAGATGACATAGATTTAAAGTAATTGGTCGGAGGTTTAGAGGGAATTTGAGGAGAAATATTTTCACCCAGAGGGTGGTGGGGGTCTGGAACTCACTGCCTGAAAGGGTGGTAGAGGCAGAAACCATCATCACATTTAAAAAGAACTTGGATATGTACTTGAAGTTCCGTAACCTACAAGGCTACAGACCAAGTACTGGAAAGTGGGATTAGGGTGGATAGCTCTTTGTCAGCCAGCATGGACAAGATGGGCCAAATGGCCTCCTTCTGTGCTGGAAATTTCTATGACTCTATGATACGAAAGTCCTCCTCATCTCTGTCTTAAATGGGCGACCCCTTATCATGAAACTATGCCCCCTAGTTCTAGATTCCCCCACGAGGGGAATGGAGATGGACTCCTCCATTCTCTGAACATTTGCACGCATCGCGGTCGCAACACCTGTCAGAGCCCCCTGCACTTCCAGGATCGCCCTCTTTCTCGGTAACCCCCGTGGCTCAGCTGAGCAGAGCTGGGAGAGTCCTGCGCCCTCCGGCGAGGAGTCTCCTCTGCTGTCCCTGTCTCCACCATCTGCTCTTGCTCACTTGTGATTTGTGACGGAGCCGGTGACAACGCTTCTCTATCTCATGTAGGACCCACTGAGGTGTGCGTATCTGCACCGGTGGTGGGTGTGCTTATGTCTGGTGATGGTGCGTCCTCAGAGGCTGGAGGCTCCTCTGAGGAGTCGTCTTCCTCTTCCTCCTGGACAATGGTGGGGGGGGTGGGTCTTGATGGACCTGTGGGAAAGTAAAGAGATAAGTTAGATATGTCATATGAAGAATGGGTACAGATACCATTATGCACATGATGACCATCCAGTGGCTGATGACATCAGCCCCCATATGATTGACTGATGTATGCCATGTGGCTGTATGATATGTAATTCTGTCACCAGGTTGCTGAGATGTCCCCCTCTCTCCGTCTCCCACCTCCAGTTGCTCGGCCACTCCCGATACTTCCACCACAGCCTCCTTTGCTAATGTTAGGGTGGCCAGTGATGGAGGGAAAGAAGAGAAGGTTGAGTGAGAGTGATGGAATGAGCGTAAGGAATGGATGGGTTACATCCTTAGGGGGAGACTATGATGGAGTGAGGTGGCAATGTCATGTGGCCTCCTTGCATGTTGTTAGTTGGCATGATTGCATTAGGATGAGGGTGAGTGTGAGGGGTGGCTAGTCAAATGGGGATGTGATAATGTAGATAGAGAGATAGGAATGGGTGGACGTGCAAGGTATGTTGGTGTAAGTAAGGATGTGCAGGAGTAGGGTTGAGAAGGCAGAGTGATGGGGATGTAATGAGAGGCACAGCAGGATGAAGTTGAGTGTGGCTTTGTACTCACCTTTCCTGATCTAATGAGATCATTGAAACATTTCCGGCACTGCATCCAGGTCCTCCTGACAACATCCCTGCTGTTGACCTCCTCTGCTATTTGGAGCCAGGCTTGTTTTGTCTCCTGGGGAGGTCTCTTCCGCCCATTAGAAGGGAAGAGGACCTCCCTGCGTGCTCTCACTCCTTCCACAAGCATATGAAGGGAGTTATCGGAGAACCTATGGGCAGCCCTCTGCCTCTGTGCAGCCATCTCTCCAACTGTTTGGAGCAATCAAAACCTCTAGTTTGCTGCCTGCACACTCCTAGAGGAACCTTCAAATGCAATGTGGCCTTGGCTCCTTTAAATATCCTGGCTGAAAACGTGTCATCAATGACATCATCAGACTTGCACCATTTAATAGGGCTGGGTAACGCGCAGGGCGGGCTTAATAGGCCCCATTAATGGAAAGTCAATTTCTGCAGCGGGATGGAAGCCACAACAGGACCGTAACCCGCCACGCTGACCCGCCCAGGTACAGAAAATCCTGGCCTGTGTCTCTCAGGATAGCAGCACATGCAGGCTTTCCTGTTCCACCCCCTCCAATGACTGTGTGGGAAGGAGGAAGAGCCAGGTTACACACAACCACAATGCTTGAGGCCCTCAAGGTCACCCCCATTGGAGGAGACCCCCAGAATGACATGAAGTGAGCCTTCAACATACCATTAACTCGGGTGGCTGCCTGGAACTCGTAGTAATGCTTAGCTCATGTTCTGTGATCTCACAGTAGAGCAGGTGATGAGGGGCAAATGAATTAGCCAATATTGTCTACGATCTGTCCGTCCATTGTGTTCTGCCCTCGGGCAGGTCCTAACAAGTCTCACATGAGGTTCTGAAGCCACGTACTAGGGAAGAGTAGTGGAGGTGGTTTCCCATTGTTTTCCTCACTTTTTATCTTCAGCGTACCTACTCCTGGGTGGGAACCAAGGCTAATGAGCACCCTTCCATGTCTTCTTTTACGCAATTCCGCTCAAAGCATGACAAACTGATTCTGAGGAAGCATCTAAAAGTACAGTTAGTCAGATATTCACATATCCTAGCAGTGCCATGAGGTCTGCTGTCCCAGTTTCCTTTGTGAAGGGAAGCCTCTACGTGCACTATTTGTCACCGAAGCGAGGTATGTTCACCTCTGTCTGTAGATGCATGTGTGCAGGTACTGGTAGAGTAACTTTAGTGCTGGCTAGGTAGTTGATCCTGGGGCCTTTAAGAGGTCTCAAAGAGACTCAGGCAGCTCTTAGCTGGTGGGAGTTGTACTGAGGCCTTTTAAGGGCATAGGGGGTGGAATTCATGTGGTAGCCTTGGTACCCCCTAGAGATCCCCTTTACATTGGGCGGTGGGCAGGTGAAAGATGTGCCCAAGGCCCCCATTGCTGTAATTTAAAGGGCCAGTGTACAAATGAGGTGGAATCTCCAAGTAATTGGGTTCTGCCCAATACTCCAGCCCGGATCCCAGGCAGACTTTCTGCCCAGGCTTACTACTTATGAGTTACGAGTATTGCCTTCCCCTTTGTGGATTCCCTCACCAGTTGTTTATGAAAAGATTCTTGAAGTACTTCAAAAAACTCCTTTGTGCATGTAGATTGTCTCCACTATAAGTCTCATCACTATCTCATATTATTGACCCTACCCCAGGAACATCCACCACAGTTCACCAACTCAAATGTATTTAGCTTAAGCTGATCATCTCCCAAAAGTTCATCTGACAAATAAGCATCACTCTCTATAATTCCAAGCTTATCATCTTCTAAGTACCACTTCTTGATTTATCTCCTCTTTTCTCATCTTGTTTTCAAGTTTGCTGATGCCCTGTACTATAGGCCTTGGCCCTTCACCTAATTTTCTCAAGGCAAAAAAGCAGCATGTGTGAAATGTACTTAGTTCTTCCGAATATATTGGGAATTGTATTGTAACCACAAAAGTGTCCTTCAGGATTCAATAAGTTTTTTAATAGAAATTTTAAATCAGAGTAGTGCAATATAAATAAACTAATTTGCTCGATCCCTGTAGTTTATAGCAAAATATTGATTTCCAAGTCAATCTCGTGCCCTATATAGTGTATCTCAGAAAAATGTCAAAGAGCTTCACACAATTAATTACTTTAAAGTGCAGCGACTGTTGTTACTAGGGCAAATGTAGTAGCTATTTTCTGTACAGCAAGATCCCACAAACAACAATTAGATAAATGGCCAGTTTATCTATTTTTGGTGGTGTTGGCTGAGGCAGGAATGTTGGTCAGGGCACTGGGAGAATTGGGTGATTGGATGACCACTTTGCGGAACACTGAGCTTCCGGCCGCCTGTCACTTTAATTCTCCACTCCACTCCCACTGTGACCTCTCCGTCCTTGACCTCCTACACTGTTCCAACGAAGCTTGAGGAAGAGTACCTCATCTTTTGATTAGGCACTTTTCAGCCTTCTGGACTCAACAATGAGTTCAACAATTTCAGATCATAACTTCTACCCCCAGTTTTTTAGACGGCAGTTGATGATCCTGCTATTCCCATTTACACCTCTTCCCACTTACCCCCGGGACCAGCGTGGCGTCCTTCCCCAGCCGGAAGTCGGCGCAGACCGCGCAGGGAACGCAAGCAGAAGCGGGGTAACAGGGCCGGTATCCAAAACAGGCTGAAGAGGGCCCCACACAAACCCTCCCTCCCAAGTATTTTCCTGGCCAACGTCAGGTCACTAGAAAACAAAATGGATGAGATCAAACTGGATTTCTCCACACAGAAAAGGACAAAGGAATGCTGCGCCATGATCTTCACAGAGACCTGGCTGAACAACGGCATCCCTGACACCACCATCCAACTAGAAGGACGCACGGTCTTCCGCGCCGACAGAACTGCAGACTCCGGTAAGAGCAAGGGAGGCGGTTTGTGCATTTACACTAACAATGCCTGGTGCACTAACACGGACATAATCGATAGATCCTGCTCGGCTGATTTGGAATTCCTCATGGTAAGGTGCAGACCCTTCAACCTGCCTCGGGAATTCACGGCTGTTATCATCACTGCGGTCTACATCCCACCACACGCTAATGCCAAACTAGCACTGAAGGACCTCTACAGGGCCATCAGCGAACAACAAACTGCGCACCCAGACGGAGCTTTTATCGTCGCGGGGGACTTCAATAACATAAACCTAAAAACTGTACTACCGAAATTCCACCAGAATGTTTCCTGCCCCACAAGAGGGGAGAACACTCTGGATCAAGTCTACACGAGCATTGTAGATGCTTATAAGGCCATTCCCTGCCCCCACCTTGGGAAGTCTGACCACCTCTCCCTGTTTCTAGCCCCGGCATACAAACCGCTCATCAAAAGAGGGAGAACATCAGTAAGATCAGTGAAAGTATGGCCAGAGGGGGCAGTATCAGAGCTTCAGGATTGCTTCGAACGCACTGATTGGGGCATGTTTGCCCATAATGACATCGAGGAATACGCATCCACAGTGCTATTCTACATTAACAGCTGCGTCGAGGTTGTCACGACCCATAAAAATATCAGGACATACCCCAACCAGAAACCCTAGATGAACGGAGAGGTCCGCTCACTGTTGAAAGCACACGACGCAGCATTTAAATCTGGCGACGCGGCGGCTTACAGTGCAGCTAGGACCAACCCAAAAAAGGGGATCAGGACTGCCAAAAGGAAACAGACACTGCGGATAGAGGATCATTTCCACAACAACTCGGACCCCCGGCGCATGTGGCAAGGCATCCAGTCCATCACTGACTACAAGGGCAAAAACACCAGCCCCCCAGTTAGCGATGCCTCCCTTCCGGAGGAGCTTAACAACGTCTACGCTTGCTTCGACAGGGACAACAGGGAGCCGGCTACCAAAGCCTTGCCACCCCCGGAAGACCAGGTGCTCACTCTGTCGACCTCCGACGTAAGGGGTGTTCTACGTGGAGTGAACACACGAAAGTCTGCTGGACCGGATAGCATCCCTGGACGGGTACTCAAGGAATGTGCTGATCAGCTGGCTGATGTCTTCACCGCCATCTTCAATCTGTCATTGGCCCAGGCAGTAGTCCCTACATGCTTCAAGACCGCTACCATTATTCCTGTGCCAAAACAAACGGCTGTGACGTGCCTGAACGACTATCGGCCTGTCGCACTCACACCCATCATAATGAAGTGTTTCGAGAGACTGGTCCTGGCTCACATCAAAACCAGTGTTCCCGCCTCTCTTGACCAACACCAGTTTGCCTATCGTGCAAACAGATCAACGGAGGATGCAATCACAACTGCTCTACACTCGGCACTGAATCACTTAGATGGTAAGGAGACCTACATCAGAATGCTGTTCATAGACTACAGCTCAGCATTCAACACTATCATCCCCAACAAGCTGGCCACCAAACTCCAAACTCTTGGCCTGAACACTTCCCTCTGCAACTGGACACTGGACTTCCTAACAAACAGACCCCAGTCTGTCAAATTAGGTAACCACACCTCCCCCCCCCCGACCCTGAACACGGGGGTCCCACAAGGATGTGTGCTGAGCCCCCTCCTCTACTCCCTCTTCACCCACGACTGTGTGGCTGTTCATGGTTCCAACACCATCATCAAGTTTGCGGATGATACCACGGTAGTAGGCCAGATCACCAACAACGATGAGTCAGCCTACAGGGAGGAGGTCCAGCATCTCGTGAAGTGGTGCGCCGATAACAACCTGGCCCTTAACATCAAGGAAACCAAAGAAATCATTGTGGACTTCAGGAAGTCTAAAGGCGGAAGTCACACCCCCATCCACATCAATGGGGCTGTGGTGGAAAGGGTGGACAGCTTTAAGTTCCTCGGAGTCCACATCACGGAAGACCTCTCCTGGTCCCTCAATACCTCCTCTCTGGTGAAGAAGGCCCAGCAGCACCTATATTTCCTAAGGAGGCTGAAGGGATGTAACCTGTCACCCCTGATCCTCTCTAACTTTTACCGCTGCACAATAGAGAGCATCCTGACAAACTGTATCACAGTATGGTATGGCAGCTGTAGATACTATGATCGGAAGGCCCTGCAGCGGGTAGTCAAAACTGCCCAATGCATCACCGGCACCCGGCTACCGACCATAGAGCACATATACCAGAAACGCTGTTTACGGAGGTCACGGTCCATCATCAAAGACCCTACCCACCCCAGCCACAGTCTGTTTGCCCTCCTGCCATCTGGGAGACGCTACAGATGCATTCGCACCCGTACGACCAGATTTAGGAACAGCTTCTTTCCCAGGGCTGTCATCCTACTGAACTCCACAAATAAACTCTAAAGCCTGCACATCTGCCAATGCACTTTATTATGGTTATGTTTATGTTAATGTATTACAAGCCAAATGTATGTTGAATGTTAAATGTCTTAATCTAAATGTACACTCTCGGGAGCCGCAAGCCTACATTTCGTTGTACTGCACTTGTGCACTAACAATGACAATAAAAGTTGATTTGATTTGATTTGATTTCTGGACCATCTTTTGTTTCTTAACTTGTCTCATTACCATCTCCTTTTGCCTTGCACCATCATCCCTTTTGTCTTTTAATCTCTCCTGCCTTCCACCCTATCACAGATCTTCCCTTTTGTTCTTTCCTCCCCTCCCCCTTTCCCTGTCTCTGCACTTGCCTAAAACCTGTTACTTCTCTAACTTTTTCCAGTTGTCGAATGGTCATCAACCTGATCCGTTAACTCTGTTTCTCTCTCCACAGATGCTGCCTGACCTGCTGAGTATTTCCAGCATTTTCTGTTTTTTATTTCAGATTTCCAGCATCTGCACTATTTTGCTTTTTTGCTTTTGTACTAGGAGAATTCTTCATTCTACTTCAGTCTCTTCCTGCGGCACTGGAATAGGCAGACAGGACAGTTTAATGTTGCATTCAATCTGACAATGCAGCACCTCCTCAGCCCTGCAGTAGACTACGTGTGTAAATGCCAGAGTGGGTTTTGAACCCACAATTTACTGATGCAGAGGTAAGAGTGGTACCAACTGAACCAAACTGATACCCAAAATCTAACAAGTAAAATCATGTGTTGGTTTATATTTAAGAAATTGCCAAATTGTACTGGGTATTTTATTATAACTCTATATAACAGCAGAATTTCTCAATAAAAACGTTTTTCTCACACCACTTCTATCATTAATCATTTTTCTCAACCTTCTTGTAAAATTTCAGTTTTTTTGAGAGTGGCAGGAGACTGTTTGAATAAAACATTTTCTGCATGTGGTAAAAGTTAACTACTAACCTTCTAATGGAGTGTTACTGCTGGCAAGAAGCTGCAGACTTTACAAAGCTGTGAAATTAATTTTCAGGCGTTTCAGTTTACGCCTGTAATGGCATGTGTTCTCGGCTTCTAAAGCTCTACTGGAGGGGGAGGTTACCGAGACTGAAAGGGAGACAATTTCATCAGAGTTATTGTGGGTGATGGTGCCCAGGATTGATGAGCTGAACTAAGGCGAATCCATTTTTTCCACAGGACATATTCAGGGCTATCAATTTATTTTGGAGGAACATTTATGATTAGCAAGAAAGACACAGATTGGAGTCTTTTAAATATATGAACGTGTGTTTATTTTTTAACAATGATATAGGTCAAAGTAGGTTGAATTTTTAAACCAAAGTGAGTGATTGCCACACCCGATGAGTGACATTTAGCAGCTAACATAAGTTACATAATTGACATTCAGCAATAGTGAAGGCAGATAAAAATATAGCAAACTGATAACTTCCTTTCCTGATGGTTTTAATTTTATTTGTAAAATCTTGAGGATCTATTTCAAATGCAAACACCAAATTGACCTGCTATTTTCAGAGCATTATCAGCACTGGAAATGCTTTTCTACTTTGTGAGGCCTGCAAATTGGGGCGGTTTCTGCCCATAACGGCTGTGGCACCCCTTTTGATCGGGTCTGCGGTCTCCTTGCGATACATGCCCCAATGCTGCCTGGATCTCATTGTAATTTTATGCTAATTAGCAGAGACGTCATAGGCAGACCGGAATCACGTAATTTGCATACTCAAAGTACCAAAGGTAAGTCCCAACAAAATAAATGAAGCGTTTCTGTTGCCAGTATCAGCTGATAATGGAAGAGCATCTAGTTTGTAGCCTGGAGAGGCTTTAAACAGTGATTGCTAGTGTTTCAAGCGATCTTTTGGAGCAGTTTTGCAGTGCACCTGTACAGAGCTGGCCTTGCTTCTGACACCCTGAGGGCCTGTAAAGCCACTGAGAAATTTTCAATTCAACCCAAAGTAAGAGGATCTAAGTGTCAGCATAATGTGATTCCCAATGGGCATTCCCTACTTTAACAGAGGAAGAGAAGGAGCAATACAGGATGCATGATGGGAGAATGAGGCATCATCTGAGAAGAATGCACCCCACAAGTTATTATCCCCCCTAAAATGTTTAAAGACCATGCAAATCTACAAAGATCTCAGTAAGGAGTTCTGCATCAGAGTGTACTTCACCAAAGAGGCAATAGGCGAGATGTGCTAGCTTTTGCAAGAAGGCCTGCACACAAGATCACCTGCCCAAACAGACTCTGCCTGTGCTATAAAAGTTACCACCACACTCAATTCTGTCACTGGCTCCTTTCAAGCAAGCATGGGGGACGTGTAACATCACCTAGGGTGCCGTTTGGTCATGCATTGGCCACTGACACCATTTTTAGGGGAACAGGGGGATTCATCCAGTTTGGTATGACTGCAAGGCAGCAGCGTGATAGGGCCATATGGTTTTATCACAGTGCTGGTGCCCAAAAATTCAAAGTTGCTTAGATGAAACACATTTAATATTGCAAGCTCCTACTCGCTGAATGTTCAGATTGTGTGTAAGCAGCTCTAAATAATTCTCTACGCCAAGGCTAAATTTTCTGAAGTTGTCCTGATGCCTTCCTCCTTAGGAATTCTCCCTGACCTGTTGAAGGAAGAAAGCCAAGTGACCAGATGGCTTGTGGGCAATAAATCCAAAACTTTTGCTATCGTCGTTATTAAGTCCTTTGAATAATGCAATATAAGAAGTTGAGGAATGCTAGAATGAGGCACATGCCTCTATTATTGTCAGTTTGAGTAAGGGAGTCAGCCAGTTAATGATGCCCCATAGGTTAAAATCACCGTGGCTTCATTCTACCGCAGGTAGATGGGGAATCCATTGGTGAGAGCAAGACCAGAGGCGAGAGAGGCTGGGATAAAAGGAGCAGCGACCTGAGGCCCAAGACCAGCGGCGACATAAGAACATAAGAAATAAGAGCAGGAGTAAGCCATACAGCCCCTCGAGCCTGCTCCGCCATTCAATAAGGTCACGGCTGATTATCAACCTCAACTCCACTTTCCCGCACGATCTTCATATCCTTTGATTCCCCTAGAGCCCAAAAATCTATCTATCTTAGCCTTGAATATACTCAAAGACTCAGCATCTACAGCCCTCTGGGGCAGAGAATTCCAAAGATTCACAACCCTCTGAGTGAAGAAATTCCTCCTCATCTCAGTCTTAAATGACCTACCCCTTATCTTGAGACTATGCCCCCTAGTTCTAGACACTCCAGCCAGGGGAAACAATCTCTCAGCATCTACCCTGTCAATCCCCTTCAGAATCTTGTATGTTTCAATGAGATCACACCTCATTCTTCTAAACTCCAGAGAGTATAGGCCCAATCTACACAATCTCTCATCATAGGACAGCCCTCTCAGCCCAGGAATCAATCTAGTGAACCTTTGTTGCACCGCCTCCAAGGCAAATATTTGTTTAACATTTCTGCCATTTCCTTATTCCCCATAATAATTTCTCCTGTCTCAGCCTCTAAGGGACCAACATTTACTTTTGCTACTCTTTTCCTTTTTACATACTTGTAGAAACTCTTACACTCTGCTTTTATATTTCTTGCTAGTTTTCTCTCATATTCTATTTTTTCCCTTTTTATCAATTTTTGGTCAACCTTTGTTGGTTTCTGAAACTCTCCCAATCCTCAGGCTTACTATTATTCTTTGCAACATTATAAGCTTCTTCTTTCAATCTAATGCTATCCTTAACTTCTTTAGTTAGCCACGGTTGCATCACTTTTCCTGTGGAGTTTTTGTTTCTCAATGGAATGTATTTTTGTTGAGTATTATGAAATATTTCTTTAAATACTAGCCACTACTTATCTACCGCCATACCTTTTAATCTATTTTTCCAATCTGACTTAGCCAACTTGCCCCTCATACCTATGTAATTGGCTTTATTTAAGTTTAAGATACTTAACTTTGAGAGTGACTTTCCTAAGTCTAAAACTAATGTGAAGTTCTATCATATTATGATCACTCTGCCTCAGAGGATCCTTTACTATGAGATTACTAATTAACCCTGTCTCATTACACAATACAAGATCTAAAATAGCCTGTTCCCTGAGGTCTTTAAAATTATGAAAGATTTTGATGGAGTAGATACAGAGAGAATGTTTCCACTTGTGGAGAAGAGCAAAACTAGAGGCCATCAATACAAGATAATCACCAAGCAATCAAATAGGGAATTCAGAAGAAATTTCTTTACCCAGAGAGTGGTGAGAATGTGGAACTTGCTACCACAGGGAGTGGTTGAAGCGAATATTATAAATGCATTTAAGGGGAGGCTAGATAAGCATATGAGGGAGAAGGGAATAGAGGGTTATGCTGATACAGTTAGTTGAGGAGAGATGGGAGGAGGCTCGAGTGGAGCATAAACGCCGACATGGACTACTTTTGTCGAATGGCCTGTTTCTGTGCCGTATATCCTATGTAATCCCTATGTAATCTAACTGAAGCAAGCACTTACCCAAGATGACACGGTGGCATAGTGGTTAGCACTGTTGTCTCACAGCGCCAGGGACCCGGGTTCGAATCCGGCCTCGGGCGACTGTCTGTGTGGAGTTTGCACATTCTCCCCGTGTTTGCGTGGGTTTTCTCCGGGTGCTCCGGTTTCCTCCCACAGTCCAAAGATGTGCAGGTTAGGTTGATTGGCTATGATAAATTGACCCTTAGTGTTAGGGGGATTAAATACGTGGGGTTACGGGGATAGGGTGGGATATGTGTTGGTGTAGGGGTTACGGGGATCGGGTGGGATATGTGTCGGTGCAGGCTCGATGGGCCGAAATGGCCTCTATCTGCACTGTGGGGTTTCTGTGAGTTCTGTGAGAACCCTTGAACCCACAGTGCAGTGAGAAGGAGAACTTGTGCCGCAGGTAATATTAGAGGGCGATCAGTGTGTTGACGCCCATGGTGCCCAAGAAAGAGAAGCGACACTGTCCACTCTATTACCTTGCCGGCCCCCATCAGGTCATTAAGATTTTTCCTGTGCTGGTCCACAGGTCTGGAGGTCAGTTAGTGCCACTGTCACCTCCCTCCACATGGTACACAAGATACGTTTCTGAAATTTCCTCCCATGGACAGTCTTTCTGTACTTCACTGCATTTCATCCAGGAGTGTCTGAAGGACAGACTCATTAATATTTGGAGCTCACCTTTTCTGACTGCTCCGACACCCTGCTCCTTTCTTTGGGACATTTTGCCTGCTCCTCCAGTTGAAGACATTCTTCAAAAGTGCCAAAAAATCTTATTTGAGCAATCTATAAGTACTGACTGACATTCACTCCCTCCACCATCGGTGCACCGTGGCTGCAGTGTGTGCTACCTGTAGGAAGCACTGCACCAACTCACCAAGGCTTTTTCAACAGCTCCTCCCAAACCCGCGACCTCTACCACCAGAAGGACAAGGGCAGCAGGCGCATGGGAACACCACCACCTCCAAGTTCCCCTCCAAGGCACACACCATCCTGACTTGGAAATATATCGCCATTCCTTCATCGTCGCTGAGTCAAAATCCTAAAACTCCCTCCCTAACAGCACTGTGGAAGTACCTTCACCAGACGGACTGCAGCATTTCAAGAAGAAGGCCCATCACCTTCTTCAGGGCAATTAGGGATGGGCAATAAATGCTGGCCTTGCCAGCGACGCCCACATCCTGAGAATGAACAATAACTTCACTCTGGTAGAAGGTTCACTACTTAGCTGTTGATTCCCATCCTGCTGTTGCACTCTTCTTCAAACCCTGTTTTTTAAAGGATGCATGCGAAGTTTAAATATTGGCTTTCCGTTCAGGCTGCCGAGTTAAAATTGCAGTCGGGCTTCGATGACGTCATTGGGACCAGACGCACATATGTAAAAAAGGACCCCGCCAGCTTTGTGCCTGCTCAGTTGAGCAGGTTGAAATCCCAAATGGTCAGCTCCCAGTGGCACCAGTAACCTGGGCAATTTTAACTGCCCACCTGCCCACCCAGGTAGCGTTAAAATCATCCCCAAATTCAGTCACCTCTGATTTAATCACTGCACTGAATCCCTCCAGTCTCCCCCGCTCATGACTTACTGGGTAGATTCAACATGACAACGTGACATAGAAACTGATCAGGAAGGTCCCTTTTTTAATCCCTAATCTGATCTGACAAATCAGGGAGAGCATCCCAAACTGATATCAAAGACTTTGTACTTGTGATCATCTATATAAGGAAGTGGAAACGCTATCACTAGGCAGGAGCCTGTCACTTGCAAGCACTGAACATGTACAAATACGTTGAGGCAAACTTCCATCCTGTCTGTTCTCCACTCCGCTGTAGTTGCCCAGCTGCAAAAGCAAGACTGATGGTTAAGTCTCTGCTCAAATGAATTGGAAGTGTTGGGTTGTGATTGAAAAATGGGTTAACTCACTGCGTTGTTTTTACTCCTGAAGTATTGGAGCCCTCACATATTATTCTACAACTTGCTTCTAAAGCTTGAATCTATGCCATTTTGCTCTGTCAATATGGAAGCCACTGGAATTGAAGTTAGTTTGACCCGCAACCTACTGTGTGTGGGAGAGCCTTTCTTTGATAAATATTGTGATGAACCTTTCAGCAAACTGCACACAGTTTAGAGACACTCTGAGTTGTTATGTTTCTAAATAATCTAACCACTGCCTGGAATCCTTTGGAAAAATGTTTTGTGAATACTGAGAGCCTGCTTTTACTTCCACCCCATCAGACATTTCTACATTACACATCACAAGCGAGCTTTTGGAGAATTACGTTGGCATATAGTTGTGCGCAACATTGAAAAATTTATATGATTAAAATGTTGCTACTTTCCTCACACTACAGAAAGAATGGGGTAGATTCCGCCCCTCCTCCCTGCGAGTGGGCTTTGGGTCATCAGCTCATACTGGTCAGGGTGTGCATGGCCCGCACTCCACTCACTTCAGTCCAAAAATGGTCACCGGAGTCCTGTGTACGTCATAGAACCTCAATTTGCATTTTAAATGAGATTCCTCTTGACTCAGGGGCCGGTCTGGCCACCCAGCGGTAGCCCCGGGAGAGCATTGGTGTGGCAACAGCAATGGGGCGGCAGGTCATTGCCCACCACTTCAGGGCACTACCGCCCCATTTCCGCCAAGTGGGAGGCCTGAAAATTCAACACAATGTTTTTTTCATGCTGTGCTTTAAATTAAAATGGGATTACATGTACTGTAGTTGAAATCATTTAACTGAATGAGATAGCTGTCAGATCGCAGTTAAACTCCTTCTTATGGTATACTAATATCTTCACTTAATTTTCTTTGTTTAAATATATTCTAGACTGTGCTTCTGCATAACATTATTTTGGGGAAAATAAATTCTGTTGGAAACTTGTTTCTTACCAAGTCAGAATATTCTTCAGCCTCAAAGGGTTAATTAACAATTTCCATAACGTACAATTATGGTTATAGCATATTTTTTCTTTGTTGTGGAGTCTGTGTAATAATTTATATGTGGTGGCACCAAATAAATCTTACAATAATAAGCTTGTGGCATATATGACATGTACTCAAGCTTCATAGTTCAGCACTTTTAGGAATGCAATAGAAGGGCTTCCTCTGGCAGAGATCCAGGCCCAAGCTTTGTGGTCAATTTGTTGGCAAAAAGGGAAAGCAGTTCCATGAAGGAGGGATCTGACCTACTCCAACCTTCTATTGAATACCTTGGAGGGGAGTCAGCCTCATGGGGTGGACATGCCTCGTGACCAAACTGCTTCACATGAGGTCCTGGATTGAGCAATTAGACCTGAGTAAACCTGAGACACTGCACTGGACTTGCTCATCTAGAACATCGAAGTGGTTCTCACAACACAAGCGAGCCAGTGTAGTTCCTTCCAACCTGCTGATGGCCGATGTTGATGGCCTAGCCAATAAGGAAACTCTGGGACTTGGGAAGACTGTTGCAGGAAAGGATTATCTGGAGGTCAAGTATGAAAATGGACACTTATATTGAGGGCTCAGTACCAATCATGATCAGGTTCCGGAGAGACAATGGGTTGCTGCTGAAACTCCATTCTTCCAAATTGTGGAACTACCATTCAGTGGGGTTTGATATATGTCCACTCTGCTGTCAAAAAGATGGTGTTAATATACTCACACATTTTATGGTCAGTTGTGCTGCTAACCATGCCACTCACGAGGAGTTACTGGTATCTATTATCCACCTAGTGAGGTCTCAAACCCACACTTATCAATTGTCTAATGACCAACTAATGACAATTCTCCATAGGTATGGAAGGTAAGTAGGTTCTTTTTGAGGTCAAAGTGGTTCCAAGAAGACATGGCTTATGACAGAAGCTCAGAACTAAATCAAATCTTTGTGGCAGGTTTGGTAATTTGATACCTGAGCCAGACAGGAAATTGATGATTGACCAGCCAGTCTGACTTAGTAATGGAAGCTGCAGGTCTAGACCTGTCACCAGGGAATGGAAATCTTTGCACTTAGCTTCAGATAATCCTGAAAGGCAATGGCCAAATGGATAGGGTGTTCCTAACTGGACAAGCAGCCGGCAACTAATCAACATGTGGTTTTAGCGAGTTAAACTCCAGCAACACTCCTGTGCATACTTGGGTGTAGTTAAGCCTTAGTTCTGCCAACCTGTGCCTAAGCTCCCTGAACTTAGGTGAAGGAATGTCTCCCTGTGGAGAGAGAATGTGTACTCTGTATCGGTTAAACAGAAATTCTACATGTGTAGATTTCTCAATAACTTGGTTCAGACAAATACACGATGTGCATGTCAGATACCTGGCTGGCTAAAAAAAAATCTGGTGTCACCAAATCAATTTTACAATAATTAGAAGAAAGGAGAAAGAGAAATTATTGTCAATAAATGTCTTACTTTCTTGTTCCTCTAGTTTATGAAAATGTCCTTTGCAGCAAAACCCCAATCCACTGTTCAACAAAATACATGCAAATTGGCTGGTCCAAGCGGCTGATTGCAATTGTGTTTGATCTTTTAGAGCAAATAATGAAATGAAAATTGTTGACATTTATTTGAAGCATTCATAAAGCGGAGGAAGCTGGATTTGTGCCTGAATTAACTTTTACTGAGCAGAAAAACTTCACGTCTTTTAAATTTGGTTTCACATCAAAATAAAGGTACAAGTAACCACAGGGGGAAAGCTTTACTCATACTTTGTACACTGAAAGGTTCATAAAGCCAGTAAAACTCTTACAGAATGCATCCAAAGACTTGTCAATGGATACAAAGCAAACACGCCACAGTATTTTTAGCAGTGTGTTGGCTGATATCAAATGGAACAGCAGGATTAAATGTTGGCTGGTGTGATGGTTTTGTGCCATGTTCCTATTCACTGTCACTGTCTGGGCACCACTGGTGGGGTTCACTTGCGTTCAACTCAGGAACAGTTTGCTTCATCTCGCTCGGTGTGCTGGTCTCCAAAATTTAACTGGATCCCAAGTGAGCCAAAGAAGTGGGAACTCCTGGCATTAGGAGTACTCGCCACAAGGGCGGACGCGACATCATTGTCCCTGTAAGGGGCAGGTGGAGGTTCTGACCCTTACACAGGGAAATTGGCAGTGACCTGATTTCCGGTAGGTTAGGCCGGACTTGCACCAAAATTACCAACTCCCAAGGAAATTCCCTGCTGAGAGTAAGCTGTAAAGTACAGTTATTGTAATTGTCACCAATGAAAAGAATTTTGGTGAGACATGTGTCTTTGTTCAGTCACTTCCAGCTGTATATTTGTTATGTCAGCTCATTTTTTGAAAAAACTTTACATTTCTCTGCAAAAATAAGACACCACGGGTGACCAAGAGAGTGTATTGCTTACCATCATGATAATTTATTATTCAGGCTGAGAATTTGAAGTTACTGCACTGCACTGGATGAGAGAGGGGAAAATCCTACTCAAATCTGGTGAGTTTTCAAGATTTTCAACTGGCCTAAACTTGAAAGTACATCACCTCTGGCAATCTGGCACATGCATATTTCCAGCCCTTTTCCAATGATATAAATAACGCTGGATGATATTTTTTCAAAAAGTGCCTTCATTCCATTAACTGCTTTGTTGTAGTGCTTGGCATTTTTCATGCCAGTTTGAATTTAATTGGGTATTTTCAATGATGTTTGTGAATTTGTCACTTCTAAAGATATTGGTGCAAAGTAAAAGAAAGAAAGAGCTTGCATTTATAGAGGGCCTTTCACGATGTCCCAAAAACGCTTTTACAGCCAATTAAATACTTTTGAAGTGTAGTCACTGTTGAAATGTAGGAACTGCGGCAGCCGATTTGCACAAAGCAAGCTCCCACAAACAGCAATGACCAGATAATCTGTCTTAGTGATGTTGGTTGAGGGATAAATATAGGCCAGGACACCACAGAGAACTCACCTGCTCTTCTTCAAAATAGATCTTTTGGGGGAAAAATTCAGTTGGTAGCACCTCCCGTTAGCGTCTAAAGAGGGCGCCAAGTGGGGCGCAAAGCAACTAGCGCCCGGGCGCAGCGATATCTATGCCTCTCGTGAAATTGACCGGACATTTTGCGGCGGCGCTAAACAATATCGCCCGATCTCCTGCGCACACAGATCTTGATGCCATTCGAGAGTGCAACGCCCTTGTGACGCCCCGGACCAGAAATTGAGTGGCGTCCCCCTCCTTTCCGCCTGGCGCAACCAACGACAGGTTGACTGGAACGCTTCCTAGTCGCTGTGGGGCTGGGGGGGCGCTATTTAAAGGGGGCCTCTTCCTGGCTTTTGTGTGGTAGCCATTTGTGCACCACTCGTTCTGAGAGAGAGAGAGAGATTTTGAGCGAGACAAAGAGAGAAAGAGAGGCTTCTGCATTGAGCCAACGCTGTCTGAGGTAGTTTTGGCTTCTGACCATAACTTTGCAGGTACTTTGCGTTTTGACCTTCATAACTTTGATTGCTTAGATACTATGGGGGCTGCAATGGATGGGAACGTTGTCCTTCTCCATCACATTCGGAGGGCACAGAGACGCAGAGAGAGAGTGGCAATCATGGCCAGATGGAGGAGGTACAGGAGACCTCACCCTACTAGGGTTTTTCGCCAACAGTTTTCCTACATTAATATGTCTGAGGAGCACTGTTTGTGAAGGCTGCGATTCAGCAAGGAGGTGGTCACTGAGCTCTGCCACCTGCTTCAGCCAGATCTGCAGCCTCAACTGAAGAGCAGGACGTCTCTGTCGGTGGCAGTGAAGATAACAGTGGCTCTCAACTTTTATGCCACCGGCTCATTTCAATCAGCTACTGGGGACATCGCCAATATCTCCCAGTTCGCGGTGCATTGCTGCATCCGTCAGGTAACAAATGCCCTCTTTAAAAGGAGACGAGAGTACATCTCTTTCCCCATGACCCCGGACAAGCAGCAAGAACGTGCAATGGGCTTTACGATGATAGCGGGCTTCCCCATGGTGCAGGGCACCATTGACTGCACGCATGCGGCTTTGCATGCGCTGCAAGAGAATACCGAGGATTTCCGCAAACGAAATGGCTTCCATTCCTTAAACATCCAGTTGGTCTGTGACCACAGTCAGCTGATACTCGCTGTCAATGCCCACTTTCCTGGCAGCAGCCACGATGCCTTCATCCTGCGCCAGACTTCTGTGGCAGATCTTTTCCAGGCACCGCATCACCCAGGAGGTTGGCTTCTCGGGGACAAGGGATATTCTCTGTGCACCTGGCTGATGACACCGCTCCGTACGCCCAACACCCCTGCTGAGCTACGATACAACGAGAGCCATCAAACTACCAGGAACATTGCTGAGCACACAATCGGCGTGCTCAAGCAACGGTTCCGCTGTCTGGATCATTCTGGAGGAGCCCTTCAGTACTCGCCTGAGCGAGTCTTCCACTTCGTTGTGTGCTGCATGCTGCATAACCTTGCAATCCTCAGGACCCAGCCAATGCTACCAGGCATTGGAGCACCAGCAGAGGAGCAGGAGGAAGAGGAGGAGGAAGATGAGGAGGATGATCATCATCAGCACCAAGGCAGGAGGGAGGCACACAATGTACAAAGTGGAAGGGCCGTCCGTCAAAGGCTCATAGCAAGTCGCTTCTCGGCCCCCTCTGAGGAAATGGCTTCTGCCATTCAAACAACCTGAATGAAACCATCCCGCAACCCCTAAGCCGGTCAAGGCAACAATGATTGCAAAGACCAAACATGTACATTTTGAATACAGACACTTCTTTATTTGACAAACTCTGTGTGTCTCATTTCCGCATGACAAACTAATAGAAAGAAACACAAAAAAAACAGTCATTAACATAACTGGCTCTCATAACCTGGAGACAATGTCCAAAACATTTACAAAAATTTGACCACGAACCTCGGCCTTTAATAAAACAATGAAAAACATTTTGTCACACCTCCTACTTTTTGCACTTCGAGGGTGATCTCTTTCCCTTGCGAAATTCCCCCCTTCCCACCCTGCAGCTCCTCCATAATGGGACCCCAGTGGCTGGAGCAAGGCTGGGGGAAGGCTGCTGATTGTCACAAACTGAGACTGCAGATGCCCTTGAAGGACGGCCTGGACCAGCTCTCGGCCTGAAGGGCCCGGCTGCTGACTGCACCAACTCTGCATGGGCGGCAGCAGTCTGTCCTACAGGTGGTGGTAACTACAGTGGAGAAGTGCCAGTGGTGGCAGCAGGAATGCTGTCATCTTGAGAGAGAACAGCAACTCACTGCTCGACCGACACAGGGCAGCACTTCAGCATCTGGAGCAATCTGATGGAGCACAGATTGCTGGCCTGCTGCGGCGCGGTGAGAGCCCCAGGGAAATGTGCCCGATCCAGCGAGGGTGGCAGCAATCAGTGCTCGCATGGCCTCAATCTGCGTCTGCATGAGACCAGCCACTGACTGCATTGCAGCACTAAGCATTTGCATGGCAGCCGCCTGTGCTACACCGAAGTGCTCCACACTCCTTGCCAGTGATTCAATGGATTCGGGCACCCTTGCCACTGCAGCCATGAGCTCAGTGTGCCTGTGCTCCGCCTGGGCGCTCATTTCAGTGAGGACCCACTCCTCCTCTGCGTCCAGTGCAGCAGGACTCAAAGCCATACTCTCCCTCCAGGGAGAAGGCCCCCGAGCTTCCCTACCTCCATCGCGTTGCTGCAGCCCGCTGGGTCCTGGAGCTTCACCCTCATCAGACCATTCCCCCCTGCTCCCCTCCAGGGAAGGCGTGTTCCCAGTGTGGGCATGGGCTGCCTCGGTAGAGGGTGGCGCTGTTGCTCCGGCTTCCTCTTCCTCCTCGCCTTCAGCTTCACTCCCACTGGCAGCTTGAGGGCCCGTCTCCTCACCTGGTGAATCACCATCTGAAAGCAGGGAGGTACAAGAGTGGCTTTAGCGTGAGGACAGGGTGGCAGCAAGGGAGGCATGAGTGCAGCGATTTAGTGATTTGGATTGAAAGTGTCAAAGGCTGGTGTTGTGAGGAACAAGTGGAAGGAGAGAGGACAAAAAGGTGATGACCTTACCATTGCTGTCCAGAATGGGGTCGGCGTCTCCAGTGGCGACGGGACCAATCACCCGGCTTGCCACAATCCTGTGGACGCGCTCCTCAAGATCACTGAGGGGTTGCAGCTGAGGCCGCCCTCCACCGATCCGTTGCTGCTGTCTCCTATTATGAGACAGCTTGGCCTGCAAGAAAAAGGACGGCGTCTGAGTAAATATGCAGCCATGGTCTTGCCTGAAATGCCTCCCATAGTTGAATAGCCCTTACTGTATGCATAGTGTGGAATGTGCGTGTGTGTTTGATGAAAGGGCCATAGGTGTTGGATGAGTGTTGGGCATTGGGGCTTTTAACACCCTCTGGCCATAAAGTGAGTTTGAGATGGAGGGATGGAGAGGTTTTGAAAAAAAGGCACTCACCCTGACGACCCAAGTGAGGTCATTGAACTTTTTCCTACATTGGATATGGGTCCTAGGCACCATGCTGCTTGAGGAGACTCTCTGAGCCACCTCCATCCACACTCTTCTGTACTCGCGTGGCAAAGGCCTCCTGCCACTCTCTTGGTACAGAATGGATCTTCTGTGCTCCACCGCGCCAACCAGAGCCTTCAAGGCCCACTCGCAGAAGCGCTGTGATCACTCCCTGGCCCTCTCCATAGTGTTTGGCTGCTAGATTTAGCCACAGGGCTGCCCAGGCCGAGATTCAAAGCTCCAATGAGCAGGGTGTGGCTGCAGAGCAAGATCAACCCTCCCCTTTAAGAACTAACCGGCGCCAGTGTGTCTGTGTTCAATCGCTAACTGACAGCACCTGCGCTGCGCCCGCCCTCTGAGGTAGCGCCTCGCTCCTTGGCCTTAGCGCCTTAAGAGAGGTGTGTAGCGCCTGATTTAGCGCTCCAATCACCTCCAGGGGCGATAAAAGCCAGGTTTGCTGTCGGAGGCGATAGTTAGCGCCAGGCGCTAAGCTTTGCGCTCCACCAATAATGGCGCCCCATATGGGGCGATACTCAACTTTTCCCCCTTTATGTCCACCTGAGAGAGCAAATAGAGCCTCGGTTTAGCGTCTCATCCAAAAGGCAGCACCTCCAACAGTGCAGCACTCCCTCAGTGCCACACTGGAGTGTCAGCCTAGATTTTGTGCTACAAGTCTCTGGAGTGAGACTATGGGGGAAAAATTCAGTTGTTTGCGCCTCCCGTTAGCGCCTTAAGAGGACACTAATGAGGCGCAAAGCAACTAGCGCCCGGGCGCGGCAATATTTGCGCCGCTCGCAAAATTAACTAGACATCTTGCGGCGGTGCTAAACACTACCGCCATGATCTCCTGCGCCGGCAGATCATGATGTCAGTCGAGTGCGCAACGCCCCGGTAGCGCCCGGGACCAGATATTGAGTGGCGCCCCCTGCCTTACCGCCTGCCGCTAGCAACGACAGGTTGAGGGGAGCGTTTTGCAGTCAGAAAGGGACTGGGGGAGCACTATTTAAAGGCGACCGCTTCCTGCCTTTTTTTGTTGGTGACATTTTTGCACCACTCATTCTGAGAGAGAGAGAGAGACTTCTGGAGAGATTCAATGCTGTGTGAAAGGGTTTTGTGTACTGAGCAGCACTTTGCAGGTTCATTTTGATTTGCCCTTCCTTGCTTCGCCAGCGCTCTGAGGTAGCGCCTCGCTGCTCGGCCTTTGCACCTTAAGACAGGTGTGAAGCGCCTGATTTAGCGCTCCAATCACCTCCGGGGCGATAAAAGCCAAGTTTGCCATCGGAGGTGATAATTAGCGCCAGGCGCTAAACTTTGTGCACAGCCGATAATGGCGCCCCAAATGGGGCGATACTGAATTTTTATCCCTATGAACCTACAATCTTCTGACTCAGAGACGAGAGTGTGACCACTGAGCCATGGCTGACATGGCAATCAAGCTACTGTGGTTTGAAATGTGGGCAATTTATATGTAAAGAGCTCCCTTCTCTCGTACAACAGGATAAGGATTAAAAAACATTTTTATTTTCTGATGTATAACAGTACTGTACTTGTCATCTCCCAATGCTTGCACACATGGGCACTAACAAAATAACAGGTCCAAATTATTATGGGAATTGATTGGAAAGGCACAGGGGCTATTTATACATGGGTTCACATCTTGCTATGTTTTTGTGTAATTTGTTGTGTAATTTCTTTAATGACAGAAATGATTGAATGTGAATGTGATAGTTCCTGCATTGCTGGGACTTTGGAAATATTACTTTTGATTCATAGGATCATAGAATCATAGAATGGTTACAGAACAGAAGGAGGCCATTTGGCCTGTCGAGCCCGTGCCTGCTCTCTGCAAGAGCACTTCAGCTAGTCCCACCGCCCCCACCACCACCCACCCGCACCCCCCGCCCCCCACCCACCCTTTCCCCATAGCCCTGCATTTTTTTTCCCTTCTGGTACTTATCCAATTCCCTTTTGAAAGCCACAATTGAATCTGCCTCCACCACCCTTTCAGGCAGTGCTTTCCAGATCCTAACTACTCGCTGTACAAAAAAGATTTTCCTCAGGTCGCCTTTGGTTCTTCTACCAATTACCTTAAATCTGTGTCCTCTGGTTCTCAACCCTTCCGCCAATGCGAACAATTTCTCTCTATCTACCCTGTCTAGACCCCTCATGGTTTTGAACAACTCTATCAAATCTCCTCTCAACCTTCTCTGCTCCAAGGAGAACAATTCCAACTTCTCCAGTCTATCCATGTAACTGAAGTCCCTCATCCCTGGAGCCATTCTCGTAAATATTTTCTGCACTCTCTCTAAGGCCTTCACGTCCTTCCTAAAGTGCAGTGCCCAGAATTGGACACAATACTCCAGTTGAGGTCGAACCAGATTCAAATCAATACTGTAATTTTGACAAAGACTTCCAAGTGGAATTAAAAAATATGTGATGGTTTCATTTTTAAAAAATGTCTAAAATGGATAAATTTGAAATGAGGAATGCAGAAAACAAAACAAGTTGAAATGCCCAGTGATTTTCTGCTACATTTTAAATCTTAACAGCTTTTCTGGCATCACACAACTCCTTTCACTGTCGCTTGTCACCTGACTCGTGCACACCTGGAACATGAGGACTGGTTTTACCTTTCCACTGAGGTGGAATGCGGGTGGTAGTCATTCAGCCGCCTGTTATACACCCCGCCTGATAGACCATCCCATTGAAGTCCAGCCTATTTCCTGCACTGACTTACAGCAGGAGTGTGCGAGAAGGCCCACGGAAATTCGGGGCCATGGGGTAATTGTAATGGGTATCAAACAATCACACAGCAATTTTCCATTTGTACTATTTAATATATCTATCAGGCATGTTGGAACATACATGCTATGTATCCTGATTCAGAATATAAAAACAGAGTGTTACAATCAAAGCCAATCTGAGTGTACAGTATATACATAGACTTACATTTAGCACTGGAGGGTGTAGCTTTCCTAAATGTGATGACAGTTTGGCTGAACAATTACTTTTTCATGCACAGCTCGTAAGAACAAAGCTTTCAGATTTGAAAAGCTTGATATCAGTTCCATTTCTGTCTGATTATATCCTAGTGGTGTTTGCGCTCCAATCTCCACAGCTGTCACCAGCCACAATCCTGCTATTCCTAGTAGTCATATTTATTCTGTCTCAACATGTCACTACCAACAACTTTTTCCAGTCACTGGCACCTGCTTCTCTGCTGTCATTTTGCTATTGGGGTGAGTGGCTATTTTCCCCATTACCTCTAGTTCAGCTGAGTTGTCCTTTTAAAGGCTACACTCTAATTCCCATGCACTGCAGCAGCTTGCATCCGTTTTACATGGGATTTATCGAATGAATGCAAATAAGCTGACCCAGGAAACGCTCGTGTAAAGACCTTTCCTGAGCACCGGCGGACTCAAATCTTTCCCCATTGGTGTAACAACGACATAATTCGCTGCATGGAAATTTACCCCAACTGTCTTGTTGAAAAGTGCTTTGCAAAGCTTTTTTCAACTGCAAGTGCCCAACGCAGGAAGATCAATCCAATTTAAAATGTATTTTCACTTCATTTCTGCTGCAACAAAAGTGGCAGGACCCTTCTCGCTCCCCCGAACAAAATAAGTTTGGGAAGCATTTTACTTTCCTGAAAATGATTTCCCTTTAAAGATAAATGTTAATTTTATCACAACAACAACAACCTGAATTTATATGGCACCTTTAACGTAGTAAAACGTTCCAATGTGCTTCACAGGAGCGTTATCAAATAAAATCACATTTACTTAAACTCCCACAGAGTGGGATTCATTATCAAATGTAACCTTTGTTATATGGCATTTATTAAATAATTTAAATCAGAAATTAATTTCTAATATTTTTCTTCAAGTCCATAGAAGAGATTTTAAATACTGAATTTTTTTCTTTACAGTTTCTAAGATAAACAAAAAAAATATGATATTAGATAGAATTTGTGTTGTACCTTTCTAAGCTGGAAGTAAAATCAGAGCAATCTACTAAAATGCAGCACAATTTTATTTCAAATAATAACCTAAAAATAAAAATTGGTACAGAAATGTAAGAGCTAGGCTTTTAACAATGGTTCACTGATGTTTTCCTAGGCTGGAACCAAGCCAACTCATGAAAAATGAATGCAACTTTTCACTTTTAGTTGTTCTGCCTCAGGACCTCCTCAAAGTGTTCTGAGGTAGCAGCAAAGCTACAAGCTGGGGCAATGCCACGGTAATCGTGCTGTTTTAGTCAACAGGTTATGAATAGCTTTTCTGTAAAACTGTTTTGATGCCCTTGTTTGGCAGTGAACGATGAACAGTCAGTTAATCCTGTGATCTCTATGAGAGCATTGTTCCATCTGTAATAATACTCTACACCCAGAGTGTAGGTAAGTTTACACGGCAAAAATGTTTGACATTCTAATTACCACCTTGCTGTTGTTTGAAATAAGAGTGCACTACCACTATCCACATTTTCGTACCTCACACTGATAAAACTGGAGCATGCAACTGGAAGATTTTAAGTGCTTTCATCAAGCATATCTTTAAAAGAGAGAATGTGATTAGTTCATAATATTTTAACTCATAGAAATTAAGTGTTGCAGAGTTTAAAATAAATTAAGATATGTACTGTTAAACTGACTCATTGGAGCTATGTTTAATTTTTTTATTTTCTCTTCCGTAAAAGGATCGTTTTAACCCCTTTCCACCTCTTCTCTCCAGAAAGGCCGTATAGGATATGAAACTATGTGCACTAACAACCCTCCAATACCTTGCTCAACTGGTCATCCTACATGTGTAAGTTTGGACAGCATCAGCAAGAGGGGTGAAAGTAGCTGCCCTTGACATCAAGGCAGCAATCAACTGCATACAGCATCAAGGAGCCCGAGCTGAACTGAATTCACTAGGGCCTAGAAATTCAGTATAGCCACTTTTGGGGCGGTAAAGTCGGGCGGCCGCTAAAGTTTGCGCCCGGCGCAAAGTCGCGCCACCTTCGCCGATATTCAGTCGCATCGCCCCAAGAGGTTGCTGCTGCGCTAAAACAGGCGATGCACGACTATCTTTAGGCGCTAAGCCGGCGGTGCTGAGCGATACCCCCGAGGCCGGGCGCAGCGCCGGTGCGGCGAGTTGTTGATTGACGGCAGACACTCTGGCGCCGGTCAGCTCTTAAAGGGGGAGGGTGGATTTGTTTGCCTGCCACGCCCTGCACACTGCAGCCCTCAACCTAGGCCTGACCACTTCAGCTTCATCTGCACAACGCCCAGGGCTATGGAGAAGGCCAGGGAGAGAGCGCAGCGCTTCAGCGACGGTGACCTGAGGGTGCTGGTTGGTGGAGTGGAGCGCAGGCGCCATGTTCTGTTCCCAGAAGGTGGCAAGAGGCCATTGCCCAGCGCCTACCGGAAAGCCTGGAGGGAGGTCTCAAACAGGGTGTCTTCCAACAGCGTGGTTGCCAGGACTCCTGTGCAATGCCGGAAGAAGTTCAACGACCTCACTCAGGTTGTCAGGGTGAGTACCCTTTCCAGTGTCCTCCTCATCCCTGCATGTGCACCTTACTTTATGGGCAAAGGGACCTGAAAGCCCAAATGGCCAGCCCTCATCCAGCAACTATGGGACTGTCATGAAAATCACTTGCACATTCAGCACTTTACACACTGTGCAAGCTATTCGACCATGGGAGGCAGTGCAGACAAGATCAGGGCTTCACACTGTACTTAGAGGCCGTCCTTTCTCTTGCAGGCCAAGGTGGCGCACAACCGGCGGAAACGAAGTGAGGCCGGGGGAGGCCGTCCTGACGTCAAAGAGCTCTCCGACCTCGACCAGCGTGTGGAGCGCATTATGGCAGGCCGGCTGATTGGCCCCGTCGCCACTGGAGATGCCGACCCTGTTCTGGGCACCAATGGTAAGGGCATCACCTTTTTGACCTCTCTCGTTCCACTTGCGCCTCAGATCAGCATCCTTTGCCACTGTCCGACCAATGCAGTGAATGGCAGCACTCATGCCTCCCTCGCTGCTGCCCTGTCCTCACTCTAAAGCTACTCTTGTGCCTTCCTGCTTTCAGATGGTAAATCGCCAGGTGAGGAGGCGGGCCCTCAAGCTGCCACTGTCAGCGCTTCCGAATTAGAGGAGGAGGAAGAGGAAGCCGGCCCATCAGTGCCACCCTCAGCCGCGCCAGCCCATGGCGATGTAGGGGACACGTCTTCCCTGGAGGGGAGCCGGGGGGAAGGGTCGGAGGAGAGTGAAGCTCCGGGGCCCAGCGGGCTGCAGCAATGTGGGAGGGGTGGGGAAGCTCGGCGGACTTCTCCCCAGAGGGTGAGTGCGGCCTCCAGTCCTGCGACGGTGAGCGCAGAGGAGGTGTGGCTCCTGGAGGAAATGGCCGTACAGGCTGAGCGCAGGCACAATGAGCTCATGGCTGCAGTGGCAAGGATGCCTGACTCCATTGAGTCTTTGTCAAGGAGTGTGCAGCAATTTGGAGCAGCACAGGCCAAGAGTCTACAGGACTTCGCGACAGCACAGGCGGCTTCGAGCCAAGTGCTCAGTCGTGCCGTCCATTCACTGGCTGTTGTCATGCGGACACAGACCAGGGCCACACGGGCACTAACTGCTGCCACCCTCACTGGATCAGCAGGCATCACCAGGGCACTCGCCGCGCAGCAGCAGCCCAGCAGTCTGTTCTTCAGCTGTTTGCTGCGCATGCTGCAGTGCTGGCCCGTGCGAGTGCCAATGTATCAGGCGACCAGCGAGCACCTGTGATCTGCCAGGTTGGCACCATTCCTGCAGCCGACACTGCCACTCCGCCATTGCAGCTGCCACGAGCCGCTGGACAGACTGCTGCCGCCCAAGCAGAGT
This sequence comes from Somniosus microcephalus, assembly GCF_052327205.1. Classification (NCBI taxonomy): domain Eukaryota; kingdom Metazoa; phylum Chordata; class Chondrichthyes; order Squaliformes; family Somniosidae; genus Somniosus; species Somniosus microcephalus. The sequence goes on along the minus strand of NC_140996.1, from coordinate 172,866,745 downwards.
TGGAGCAGTCAGCAGCCGACCCCTCCAAGGCCAGAGCTGGTGCAGGCCGACCCCCAAGGGCATCTGCCGCCTCGCCATCTGACCCTCAGCAGCTTTCCCCCAGCCTTGCTGCAGCCACTGGGCTCCCATTGAGGAGGAGCTGCAGGGCGGGCAGGGGCCAGGCAAGGATGCGAAAGGCATCGCCCTCGCAGGGCAAAAAGTAGAAGGTCTGCACAAATGCCTGGTGCTTTTTGTAAGGCCGAGACTGGTGTAGTTGTGTTTTTGTAAGGCCGAGACTGGTGTCTTTCTTTCTTTTTGTAAGGCCGAGACTGGTGTAGTTGTGTTTTTGTAAGGCCGAGACTGGTGTCTTTCTTTCTTTTTGTAAGGCCGAGACTGGTGTCTTTCTTTCTTTTTGTAAGGCCGAGACTGGTGTCTTTTTTAGTTTTTGTAAGGCCGAGACTGTTAGTTTTGTGTTTTTGGAGGGGGCTTCTCCACATGAGGTTGTAATATGGGAAGGGCAGAGGTTTGCAATAAATTAATGTTCTTAAATTGCACTGTGCATGGTTTTTTTGTCAAGTCCTGGTTGCCCTGCTCGGCTGAGGGCTTGTGGAGCGGCTACATTCATCTGCTGACATTGGCACAAGCCATTCCCTGAGAGGGGGCCTAGAACCGACGTTCAATAAGCCGGCGACGGGCGGCCCTTGCACTTTCTGCCTCCCTCCTGTGCTGGTCCTCCTCCTCCTCCTCCTCCTCCTCCTCCTCCTCAGGTGGTCCTCCAATCTCTGGTGGCAGTGGCTGAGTCCTGCGGATAGCCAGGTTGTGCAGCATGCAGCAAACGACCACGAAATGGGAGACTCGCTCCGGCGAACATTGTAGGGCTCCACTGGAACGATCCAGACAGTGGAACCGTTGTTTCAGGACGCCGATTGTTTGCTCAATGATGTTCCTGGTCGCTTGATGGCTATCGTTGTATCCCTCTTCAGCAGGGGTGCTGGGCGCACGGAGCGGGGTCATCAGCCAGGTACACAAAGGATAGCCTTTGTCCCCGATAAGCCATCCTCGTGGGTGAGGCTGGGCCTGGAACATGTCTGCCACAGAAGTCTGGTGCAGGATGAAGGCATCGTGGCTGCTGCCTGGAAAGCGGGCATTGACAGCTAGGATGAGCTGCCTGTGGTCACACACCAGCTGGACGTTGAGCGAATGGTAGCCCTTCCGGTTGCGGTAATCCTCGGAATTCTCCAGAGGTGCCCGCAAAGCCACATGCGTGCAGTCAATGGCGCCCTGCACCATGGGGAAGCCCGCGAATGCTGCAAAGCCCATTGCACGCTGTTGCTGCTTGGCAAGGGCCATGGAGAAGGAGATGAACTGACGTCTCCTTTTGAAAAGGGCATTGGTCACCTGGCGGATGCAGCAATGCACGGCAAACTGGGAGATGTTGGAAATGTCCCCAGTAGCGGATTGGAAGGAGCCGGTGGCATAGAAGTTGAGAGCCACCATCACCTTCACTGCCACAGACAGAGACATCCTGCTCCTCAGCTGTGGCTGCAGATCACCGCCAAGCAGGTGGCAGATCTCTGTGACCACCTCCCTTCGGAATCGCAGCCTCCGAACACACTGCTCGTCAGACATGTTGAGATAGGAGAACTGCTGGCGGTATACCCTGGGTGGGTAAGGCCTCCTTTCCCGACGCCTGTTGCCCCCTCTAGCCAGGGCTGCCACTCTCTCACGGCGTCTGTGAGCCCTTTGGATGCAATGGAGAAAGCCAGCGTTTGCACCCATTGCAGCCCCCATAATATGTTAGCAAACAATGATATGTCAATGAAGGCAAAGACAAGTGGAAAGCTGTGGCCTGAAGCCACAAGTACCTGTCCGAGTGTTGAGCCAAAGCAGAAAGCTCTCTACCTTGGTCTCTCTGCAAAGATCCGTCTCTCAAGAAGGAGTGCTGCGAAATGGCAGCCTTTTATAGTGCAGGAGGAATGCCCTATAATTTGCGCCCCCCGTGCCCCGCATCGACTGAGCACCGTTCCACTCTACCAGTCGCTAGGGGCGCCAGGCGCACAATGGGGCGTCGCGACTGAATTTCCGGTTGGGGGCGCACAAAGGGCGTTGCACGAGGAAATGACGTCAGGATCTGCGCGCGCAGCTGAGCGCGCGCAAAGACTTTGCGCCGCCGCTAAATCGTGAGTGAAGTTGGGGAGAGGCGCAGATCGCGCTGCGCCCGGCCGCTAGCCGCCTAGCGCCCGACATCTACTCCTCCTAAGGCGCTACCGGCTGGCGCAACCAACTGAATTTCTAGGCCTAGGGGTCATGGAGAAAGCTCTCCAGTGGCTGGAGTCATACCTGACACAAAGAGAGATGGCCTTGGATGGTGGAGACCAGTCACTGCAGCCCCAGGAATTTGCTGCACGATTTCTCAGGGAAGTGTTCTTGGCACAACCATTTTCAGCTGTTTCATCAATCACATTCCCTCCATCATGAGGTCAGGACTGGGGATATTTGCAGACAATTATAGAAAGTTCAGCTCCATTTACAAAACCTTGAAGCCGTCCATGCCAGTCTACAGCAGTACCTAGAAAACATCCAGGCTTGGTGTGACAAGTGGCAGGTAACATTTGTGCCACATAAGTGCCAAATAATGAACTTCTCCAACAGAAAATGTCCAAACCATCTTCCCCTAATCTTCAATGGCACCACCATCACAAAGTCCTCCTACCATCAACATCCTAGGATCATTATTGACCAATAGCCCCTGTTGAAATATGTGGATGTTGGGTGTGTAGAGGATCAAGACCAGCCATATCAAAAATGTAGCTACAAAAGAAGATAGGGACTAAGGACTCTGTGAGAAGCGGCTCACTCCTGCCTGCTCTAAACCTCTCTACCTTCAACAAGGATCAAGTTAGAAGTGTGCTGGAATGTGCACCACTTAAGAAGCTCAACACCATCTAGGGCAGAGCAGTCCGCTTAATCAATGCCCTGCCACTGCACTCAATATTCACCCCGTCCACCACTAACACACTGTTGCTACAAATGTGTACTATAAACAGGATGCACTGTAGCAATGTACCAAGCTTATTTCAACCTAAAATTGACCTGTACCAAGACGGACAAAAGCAGCAAGATCATGGGAAGACTATCGCCCCCAAGTTCCCCTCCAAGTCAGACACGATCCTGACTTGAACAATATACCTCCATTCCTTCATCATTGCTCGATCAAAATCCTGAAATTCCTTACCTAACACCATTGTGGGAAGATCAAAAGCACAATGACTGCAGTGGTTCAAGGAAAAGGCCCACCACCACCTTCCCAGGACAACTAGGGATTGCAATGGAGATGTGGCCCTGCCAGCGTCACATCCCAAGAATAATACATTTTAAAAATTGGTAGCTGACCACTCCTGGTCATCTACACACCCAACATCCAAACGTATCAACAGGGGTTATTGGCTAATGATCAGGATAATCTTTCCCATTACAGGAATACTGATAGCTATTGTAGCACACCACTGTCCTCACTAGGATCACCAGGCACACCACTGTCTTCACTGGGATCACCAGGGATTAATATCGGGCCTTCCTATTGTCGCACACCACTGTCCTCACTAGGATCACCAGGGATTAATATCGGACATTCCGATTGTCGCACACCACTGTCCTCACTAGGATCACCAGGGATTGATATTGGACCTTCCTATTGTAGCACACCACCGCCCTCACTGGGTTCACCAGGAACTGATATCGGACCTTCCTATTGGAGCACACCACTGTCCTCACTGGGATCACCAGGGACTGATATCGAACCTTCCTATTGTCGCACACCACTGTCCTCACTAGGATCACCAGGGACTGATATCGGACCTTCCTATTGTCGCACACCACTGTCCTCACTAGGATCACCAGGGGTTGATATCAGACCTTCCTATTGTAGCACACCACTGTCCTCACTAGGATCACCAGGGGTTGATATCGAACCTTCCTATTGTAGCACACCACTGTCCTCACTGGGATCACCAGGGATTGATATCGGACCTTCCTATTGGAGCACACCACTGTCCTCACTGGGATCACCAGGGACTGATATCGAACATAAGAACATAAGAACATAAGAACATAAGAAATAGGAGCAGGAGGAGGCTAATCGGCCCCTCGAGCCTGCTCCGCCATTCAATAAGATCATGGCTGATCTGATCCTAACCGCCAATCCACTATCACAGAACCATCTCCTGAATCTAACAGAATTAGACACACGAAATAGGAGCAGGATCAGGCTACACGGCCCCTGGGCCCGCTCCACTACCCACAGGGCCATGACCGATCCGAACCTAGACTCATGTCCAAATTCCTGCCCTCTCCCCGTAACCCTTAATTCCCTTTACTTCTAGGAAACTGTCTATTTCTGTTTTAAATTTATGTAATGATGTAGCTTCTACAGCTTTTTGGGGCAGCATATTCCATGGACCTAGCACCCTCTGAGTGAAGTAGTTCCTCCTCATCTCAGTTTTGAAAGAGCAGCCCCTTATTCTAAGACTATGCCCCTTAGTTCTAGTTTCACCCATCATCGGGAACATCCTCCCCGCATCCACCCGATCCAACCCCTTCACAATCTTATATGTTTCAATAAGATCGCCTCTCATTCTTCTGAACTCCAATGAGTAGAGTCCCAATCTACTCAACCTCTCCTCATATGTCCATCCCCTCATCCCCGGGATTAACCGAGTGAACCTTCTTTGTACTGACTCGAGAGCAAGTATGTCCTTTCTTAAGTATGGACACCAAAACTGTACGCAGTATTCCAGGAGCGGTCTCACCAATACCTTGTACAACTGAAGCAATACCTCCCTATTTTTATATTCTATCCCCCTAACAATGAAAGCCAACATTCCATTGGCCTTCTTAATCACTTGCTGCACCTGCATACTAACCTTTTGAGTTTCGTGCACCAGGACCCCCAGATCCCTTTGTACTTCAGTACTTTCCAGTTTCTTGCCATTAAGATAATAACTTGCTCTACGATTTTTCCTGCCAAAGTGCATAACCTCACACTTTCCAGTATTGTATTCCATCTGCCAAATCTCTGCCCACTTACTTAGCCTGTCGATGTCCCCTTGCAGGTTTTTTATGTCCTCCTCACTCACTACTTTCCCTCCCATCTTAGTATCATCTGCAAACTTTGATATGTTACACTCAGTCCCCTCCTCCAAATCGTTAATATAGATTGTAAAGAGTTGGGGACCCAGCACTGACCCCTGCGGAACACCACTAGTTACTGATTGCCAGTCTGAGAATGAACCATTTATCCCAGCTCTCTGCCTTCTGTTAGATAGCCAATCCTCTATCCATGCCAGAATATTATCCCCAATCCCGTGATTTTTTATCTTAAGCAATAATCTTTTGTGTGGCACCTTGTCAAATGCCTTTTGGAAGTCTAAATACACTACGTCCACTGGTTCCCCTTTATCCACCCTATACGTTACTTCCTCAAAGAACTCAAGAAAATTTGTCAAACATGACTTCCCCTTCATAAAACCATGCTGACTTTGTCCTATTAAATTATGATTATCCAAATGTCCTGTTACTGTCTCCTTAATAATGGACTCCAAAATGTTACCTACCACAGATGTTAGGCTAACCGGTCTATAGTTTCCAGCCTTCTGTCTACTGCCCTTTTTAAATAAGGGTGTTACATTAGCAGTTTTCCAGTCTGCCGGGACCTTTGCCGAGTCCAGGGAGTTTTGGAAAATGATTACCAATGCATCCACAATCCCTACCGCCACTTCCCTCAAGACCCTAGGATGTAAGCCATCAGGTCCAGGTGATTTATCCGCCTTGAGTCCCATTATTTTACCGAGTACCACTTCCTTAGTGATTTTGATCGTGTTTAGCTCCTCCCCCCCTTTAGCCCCCTGTTTGTCCAGTGTTGGGATATTCTTAGTGTCTTCTACTGTAAAGACTGATGTAAAATATTCATTCAGCGTTTTTGCCATCTCCATATTTCCCACCATTAATTTCCCGGTCTCATCCTCTAAGGGGCCAACATTTACTTTAGCCACCCTTTTTCTTTTTATATAACTATAAAAACTCTTACTATCTGTTTTTATATTTTTTGCTAATTTACTTTCATAATCTATCTTCCCTTTCTTAACCAATCTTTTTGTTATTTTTTGCTGTCTTTTAAAGTTTTCCCAATCCTCAATCCTCCCACTAGATTTGGCTACCTTATATGCCCTTGTTTTTAGTCGAATACTATCCTTAATTTCTTTACTTAGCCACGGATGGCTGTCTTTCCTTTTACACCTTTTTCTTCTCAGTGGAATATATATTTTTTGGAAGTTGTAAAATAACTCCTTAAATGTACACCACTGATCATGTATCGTCTTACCCTTTAATCTATTTTCCCAATCCACTCTACTCAATTCCACTCTCATACCTTCATAGTCTCCTTTATTCAAGCTTAGCATGCTTGTTTGAGATCCAACCTTCTCACCCTCTAATTGAATATGGAATTCAACCATGTTATGGTCACTCATTCCAAGGGGATCCTTTACGAGGACATTTTTAATTAATCCTGTCTCGTTACACAGGACCAGATCTAAGGTTGCTTGCCCCCCTGGTCGGTTCAGTTACATACTGCTCAAGAAACCCATCCCTAATACACTCAATGAACTCATCCTCAAGGCAGCCCTGCCCAAATTGATTTGTCCAATTAATATGATAGCTAAAATCCCCCATAATTATAGATGTTCCCTTATTACAACCATCAACTATTTCCTGATAGATACTCCGTCCAACAGAGTTGCCACTGTTCGGAGGCCGATAGGCTACGCCCACTAGTGTTTTTTTCCCCTTATTATTCCTTACCTCCACCCAAACTGTTTCATTCTCCTGATCTTTTGACCCAATATCATTTCTTTGTATTACAGTGATTCCTTCCTTTATTAACATAGCCACCCCACCTCCCCTTCCTTCCTGCCTGTCCTTCCTGATCGCTAAATAACCTGGTATGTTTAATTCCCAGGCATTGTCACCCTGCAGCCACGTTTCTGTAATGGCCACAAGATCATACCCATATGTAGTTATTTGTGCCATTAACTTGTCTATTTTGTTACGAATGCTACGTGCATTCAGATAGAGAACTTTCAAATATGGTTTGTGATACTTAGTTCCTGCTTTTGCCCTTTTTATTACTTTACCTTTTACTCCATAACTTCTGCCCCTTCCTGACACGCTCTGGTTTTTAATTTCCCCACAGCTACCTAAGTCTATGACCTTCTCTGTTGTCATTTTATTATTTGCTCTCTAGGAACCTCCCCCCGGCTATTTAGTTTAAAGCCCTCTCTACAGCCCTAGTTATATGATCCGCCAGGACTCTGGTCCCAGCACTGGCCAGAACGTTCCTATTGTAGCACACCACTGTCCTCACTGGGATCACCAGGGATTGATATCGAAACTTCCTATTGTAGCACACCACTGCCCTCACTGGGATCACCAGGGATTGTATCGGACCTTCCTATTGGAGCACACCACTGTCCTCACTGGGATCACCAGGGATTGATATTGGACCTTCGTACTGTCGCACATCATTGTCCTCACTAGGATCACCAGGGATTGATATCGGATCTTCCTATTGGAGCATACCACTGTCCTCACTGGGATCACCAGGGACTGATATCGGACCTTCCTACTGTCGCACACCACTGTCCTCACTAGGATCACCAGGGGTTGATATTGGACCTTCCTATTGTCGCACACCACTGTCCCCACTTGGATCTCCAGGGGTTGATATTGAACGTTCCTACTGTCGCACACCACTGTCCTCACTAGGATCACCAGGGGTTGATGTTGGACCTTCCTATTGTAGCACACCACTGTCCTCACTAGGATCACCAGGGACTGATATCAGACCTTCCTATTGTAGTACACCACTGTCCTCACTAGGATCACCAGGGATTGATATTGGACCTTCCTACTGTCGCACACCACTGTCCTCACTTGGATCACCAGGGACTGATAACGGACCTTCCTATTGTCGCACACCACTGTCCTCACTGGGATCACCAGGGATTGATATTGGACCTTCCTATTGTAGCACACCACTGTCCTCACTAGGATCACCAGGGGATGATATTGGAGCTTCCTATTGTAGCACACCACTGTCTTCACTGGGATCACCAGGGGTTGATATTGGACCTTCCTATTGTCGCACACCACTGTCCTCACTGGGATCACCAGGGGTTGATATCGGACCATCCTATTGGAGCACACCACTGTCCTTACTGGGATCACCAGGGACTGATATTGGACCTTCCTATTGTAACACACCACTATCCTCACTGGGATCACCAGGGGTTGATATCGGACCTTTCTATTGTCGCACACCACTGTCCTCACTAGGATCACCAGGGATTGATATCATACCTTCCTATTGTCGCACACCACTGTCCTCACTAGGATCACCAGGGATTGATATCAGGCCTTCCTATTGTCGCACACCACTGTCCTTACTAGGATCACCAGGGATTGATATCGGACCTTCCTATTGTAGCACACCACTGTCCTCGCTGGGATCACCAGGGGTTGATATCGGACCTTCCTATTGGAGCACACCACTGTCCTCACTGGGATCACCAGGGATTGATATCAGACCTTCCTATTGGAGCAAACCACTATCCTCACTAGGATCACCAGGGATTGATATCAGACCTTCCTATTGGAGCACACCACCGCCCTCACTGGGATCACCAGGGATTGATATCGGACCTTCCTATTGGAGCACACCACTGTCCTCACTGGGATCACCAGGGATTGATATCGGGCCTTCCTATTGGAGCACACCACTGTCCTCACTGGGATCACCAGGGGTTGATATTGGACCTTCCTATTGTCGCACACCACTGTCCTCACTAGGATCACCAGGGACTGATATCGGACCTTCCTATTGTAGCACACCACTGTCCTCACTAGGATCACCAGGGGTTGATATTGGACCTTCCTATTGTAGCACACCACTGTCCTCACTAGGATCAACAGGGGTTGATATAGGACCTTCCTATTGTCGCACACCACTGTCCTCACTCGGATCACCAGAGATTGATATCAGACCTTCCTATTGTAGCACACCACTGCCCTCACTAGGATCACCAGGGGTTGATATCGGACCTTCCTATTGTCGCACACCACTGTCCTCACTAGGACCACCAGGGGTTGATATCGGACCTTCCTATTGTAGCACACCACTGTCCTCACTAGGATCACCAGGGGTTGATATCGGACCTTCGTATTGGAGCACACCACTGTCCTCACTAGGATCACCAGGGATTGATATCAGACCTTCCTATTGCAGCTCACCACTGTCCTCACTGGGATCACCAGGGACTGATATCGAACCTTCCTATTGTAGCACACCACTGTCCTCACTAGGATCACCAGGGGTTGATATTGGACCTTCCTATTGTAGCACACCACTGTCCTCACTAGGATCACCAGGGACTGAAATCGTACCTTCCTATTGTCGCACACCACTGTCCTCACTGGGATCACCAGGGGTTGATATTGGACCTTCCTATTGTCGCACACCACTGTCCTCACTGGGATCACCAGGGGTTGATATCGGACCTTCCTATTGGAGCATACCACTGTCCTTACTGGGATCACCAGGGACAGATATTGGACCTTCCTATTGTAGCACACCACTATCCTCACTGGGATCACCAGGGGTTGATATCGGACCTTCATATTGTCGCACACCACTGTCCTCACTAGGATCACCAGGGATTGATATCATACCTTCCTATTGTAGCAAACCACTATCCTCACTGGGATCACCAGGGGTTGATATCGGACCTTCATATTGTCGCACACCACTGTCCTCACTAGGATCACCAGGGATTGATATCATACCTTCCTATTGTAGCACACCACTGTCCTCACTGGGATCACCAGGGATTGATATCGGACCTTCCTATTGTAGCACACCACTGTCCTCACTGGGATAACCAGGGGTTGATATCGGACCTTCCTGTTGTCGCACACCACTGTCCTCACTAGGATCACCAGGGGTTGATATCGGACCTTCCTATTGTCGCACACCACTGTCCTCACTAGGATCACCACAGGTTGATATCAGACCTTCCTATTGTAGCACACCACTGTCCTCACTGGGATCACCAGGTGTTGATATCAGACCTTCCTATTGTCGCACACCACTGTCCTCACTGGGATCACCAGGGGTTGATATCAGACCTTCCTATTGGAGCACACCACTGCCCTCACTGGGATCACCAGGGGTTGATATCAGACCTTCCTATTGTAGCACACCACTGTCCTCACTGGGATCAGCAGGAGTTGATATCGGACCTCCCTATTGTAGCACACCACTGTCCTCATTGGATCACCAGGGGTTCATATCGGACCTTCCTTTTGGAGCACACCGCTGTTCTCACTAGGATCACCAGGGATTGATATTGGACCTTCCTATTGGAGCACACCACTGTCCTCACTAGGATCACCAGGGGTTGATATTGGACCTTCCTATTGTCGCACACCACTGTCCTCACTGGGATCACCAGGGGTTGCTATCAGACCTTCCTATTGTCGCACACCACTATCCTCACTGGGGTCACCAGGGGTTGATATCAGACCTTCCTATTGTAGCACACCACTGTCCTCACAGGGATCACCAGGGATTGATATCGGACCTTCCTATTGTAGCACACCACTGTCCTCACTGGGATCACCAGGGGTTGATATCGGACCTTCCTATTGTCGCACACCACTGTCCTCACTAGGATCACCAGGGGTTGATATCGGACCTTCCTATTGTCGCACACCACTGTCCTCACTAGGATCACCAGGGGTTGATATCGGACCTTCCTATTGTCGCACACCACTGTCCTCAATGGGATCACCAGGGGTTGATATCAGACCTTCCTATTGGAGCACACCACTGTCCTCACTGGGATCACCAGGGGTTGATATCAGACCTTCCTATTGTAGCACACCACTGTCCTCACTGGGATCACCAGGAGTTGATATCGGACCTCCCTATTGTAGCACACCACTGTCCTCACTAGGATCACCAGGGGTTCATATCGGACCTTCCTATTGGAGAACACCACTGTTCTCACTAGGATCACCAGGGATTGATATTGGACCTTCCTATTGGAGCACACCACTGTCCTCACTAGGATCACCAGCGGTTGATATTGGACCTTCCTATTGTCGCACACCACTGTCCTCACTGGGATCACCAGGGGTTGATATCAGACCTTCCTATTGTCGCACACCACTATCCTCACTGGGATCACCAGGGGTTGATATTGGACCTTCCTATTGTCGCACACCACTATCCTCACTAGGATCACCAGGGATTGATATTGGACCTTCCTATTGGAGCACACCACTGTCCTCACTAGGATCACCAGGGGTTGATATTGGACCTTCCTATTGGAGCACACCACTGTCCTCACTGGGATCACCAGGGATTGATATCGGACCTTCCTATTGGAGCACACCACTGTCCTCACTAGGATCACCAGGGGTTGATATCAGACCATCCTATTGGAGCACACCACTGTCCTCACTACGATCACCAGGGGTTGATATCGGACCTTCCTACTGTCGCACACCACTGTCCACACAGGGATCACCAGGGACTGATATCGCAACTTCCTACTGGAGCACACCACTGTCCTCACTGGGATCACCAGGGATTGATATCGGTCCTTCCTATTGCAGCATACCACTGTCCTCACTGGGATCACCAGGGACTGATATCGAACCTTCCTATTGTAGCACGCCACTGTCCTCACTAGGATCACCAGGGGTTGATATTGGACGTTCCTATTGTAGCACACCACTGTCCTCACTAGGATCACCAGGGACTGATATCGAACCTTCCTATTGAAGCACACCACTGTCCTCACTGGGATCACCAGGGGTTGATATTGGACCTTCCTGTTGTCGCACACCACTGTCCTCACTGGGATCACCAGGGGTTGACACGGATCTTCTTATTGGAGCACACCACTGTCCTCACTGGGATCACCAGGGACTGATATTGGACCTTCCTATTGTAGCACACCACTATCCTCACTGCGATCACCAGCGGTTGATATCTGACCTTCCTATTGTCGCACACCACTGTCCTCACTAGGATCACCAGGGATTGATATCATACCTTTCTATTGTAGCACACCACTGTCCTCACTGGGATCACCAGGGATTGATATCAGACCTTGCTATTGTCGCACACCACTGTCCTCACTAGGATCACCAGGGATTGATATCAGACCTTCCTATTGTCGCACACCACTGTCCTCACTAGGATCACCAGGGATTGATATCGGACCTTCCTATTGTAGCAAACCACTGTCCTCACTGGGATCACCAGGGGTTGATATCGGACTTTCATTTTGGAGCACACCACTGTCCTCACTGGGATCACCAGCGATTGATATCAGACCTTCCTATTGGAGCACACCACTATTCTCTCCAGGATCACCAGGAATTGATATCAGACCTTCCTATTGGAGCACACCACCGCCCTCACTGGGATTACCAGGGATTGATATCGGACCTTCCTATTGGAGCACACCACTGCCCTCACTGGGATCATCAGGGATTGATATCGGACCTTCCTATTGTAGCACACCACTATCCTCACTGGGATCACCAGGGATTGATATTGGACCTTCCTATTGTCGCACACCACTGTCCCCATTGGGATCACAAGGGACTGATATCGGACCTTCCTATTGGAGCACACCACTGTCCTCACTGGGATCATCAGGGATTGATATCGGACCTTCCTACTGTAGCACACCACTATCCTCACTGGGATCACCAGGGACTGATATCGGACCTTCCTATTGGAGCACACCACTGTCCTCACTGGGATCACTAGGGATTGATATCAGACCTTCCTATTGGAGCACACCACTGTCCTCACTGGGATCACCAGGGGTTGATATCGGACCTTCCTATTGTCGCACACCACTGTCCTCAGTAGGATCACCAGGGGTTGATATCGGACCTTCCTATTGGAGCACACCACTGTCCTCACTAGGATCACCAGGGACTGATATCGGACCTTCCTATTGTAGCTCACCACTGTCCTCACTAAGATCACCAGAGGTTGATATTGTACCTTCCTATTGTCGCACACCACTGTCCTCAGTGGGATCACCAGGGTTTGATATCGGACCTTCCTACTGTAGCACACCACTGTCCTCACTGGGATCACCAGGGGTTGATATCGGACCTTCCTATGGTAGCACACCACTGTCCTCACTAGGATCACCAGGGATTGATATCGGACCATCCTATTGTAGCATACCACTGTCCTCACTGGGATCACCAGGGGTTGATATCGGACCTTCCTATTGTCGCACACCACTGTCCTCACTAGGATCACCAGGGATTGATATCAGACCTTGCTATTGTCGCACAACACTGTCCTCACTAGTATGACCAGGGACTGATATTGGACCTTCCTATTGTCGCACACCACTGTCCTCACTGGGATCACAAGGGTCTGATATCGGATCTTCCTATTGGAGCACACCACTGTCCTCACTGGGATCACCAGGGATTGATATCAGACCTTCCTATTGGAGCACACCACTGTCCTCACTGGGATCACCAGGGGTTGATATCGGACCTTCCTATTGTCGCACACCACTGTCCTCAGTAGGATCACCAGGGGTTGATATCGGACCTTCCTATTGGAGCACACCACTGTCCTCACTAGGATCACCAGGGGTTGATATCGGACCTTCCTATTGTCGCACACCACTGTCCTCACTAGGATCACCAGGGACTGATATCGGACCTTCCTATTGTAGCACACCACTGTCCTCACTAGGAACACCAGAGGTTGATATTGGACCTTCCTATTGTCGCACACCACTGTCCTCAGTAGGATCACCAGGGTTTGATATCAGACCTTCCTACTGTAGCACACCACTGTCCTCACTGGGATCACCAGGGATTGATATCGGACCTTCCTATTGTAGCATACCACTGTCCTCACTGGGATCACCAGGGGTTGATATCGGACCTTCGTATTGTCGCACACCACTGTCCTCACTAGGATCACCAGGGGTTGATATCAGACCTTCCTATTGTAGCACACCACTGTCCTCACTAGGATCATCAGGGCATGATATCAGACCTTCCTATTGTAGCACACCACTGTCCTCACTGGGATCACCAGGGGTTGATGTCAGACCTTACTATTGTCGCACACCACTGTCCTCACTGGGATCACCAGGGGTTGATATCAGACCTTCCTATTGGAGCACACCACTGTCCTCACTGGGATCACCAGTGGTTGATATCGGACCTTCCTATTGTAGCACACCACTGTCCTCACTGGGATCACCAGGAGTTGATATCGGACCTCCCTATTGTAGCACACCACTGTCCTCACTTGGATCACCAGGGACTGATATTGGACCTTCCTATTGGAGCACACCACTGTCCTCACTAGGATCACCAGGGATTGATATCGGACCTTCCTATTGGAGCACACCACTGTCCTCACTGGGATCACCAGGGGTTGATATCGGACCTTCCTATTGTAGCACACCGCTGTCCTCACTAGGATCACCAGGGATTGATATCGGACCTTCCTGTTGTAGCACACCACTGTCCTCACTGGGATCACCAGGGGTTGATATCGGACCTTCCTATTGTCGCACACCACTGTCCTCACTAGGATCACAAGGGGTTGATATCGGACCTTCCTATTGTAGCACACTGTAGTGTATGTACCCGTCTACCTTTAAGAGAACTATTGTATGTAACCGTTCACCTTTAAGAGAACTATTTTAGGTGTGGCACTACTTTGTTTGGCTTCTGTATACGGTAATACCGACGGTGACCACACCAGTATATAAGTGTTGTGCCAGGAGTTATTGGGCAGATTCGCCCTGACCTTCGAATAGTAAAGTCCTGTTTTAAGTTACTCTTGGAATCTGTGTATTAATTAACTAAACAACCCACAGACTTTACAGTGGCGATGAGTCCGATCGTACCCTGCGGCAACAATACGTCCGAAGCAGTTAACGAGCGTCGAGAAGAGGCAACCGCCCTCGTCGTTCTGCTGGGAAAACACTTGAGGCTGCAGAACTAGAAAGGAGGAAGAATTTAGAGACAAAGACTTCCATCAGCAACAGGCACTGACTGTCCCTTCTGCCACGGTGAGGAGTGAGCCGATCAGCACGAGAAGCAAGGTGGCCACGGTGACTGTGAGTAAGGGAAAGTAAAAAGAATAACCGGAGGATAAGGGCGGTGCACTCGACCACGGTCGAGGGGGAAAGGAGCCGGACAGAAGTCGGGCCCAGAGGCGCTGAGACTGGGGCAGCGTGGAGCAAGGAAGCCGCGGTACAGACAGGCTGGGGGACGCAACGGCGTCGTGAGACAGCTAGACCGCGACCGGCGAAAAAGGCCGGGCAGCGACCAAAGCCACGAAGCGTTGCGACCGGGAACATAGGCGCGGGAAGAGATAAACTCAGCCGCAGCCGGGGAGGGAAGCACCGGACTGCGAGATGGCTGGGAGAGGCGTTTGGGAGCCGAGCGAGCGGGAGAGGCAGAGCCGACCAAGGGAAACTGCGCGAGAGCCAGTCCAGCGGCTGAAACTGTTCTCCGTCAACGGGGTGTACCCAGCGCCGGTAGAGCCGAGCGAGCGGGAGAGGCAGAGCCGACCAAGGGAGACTGCGCGAGAGCCAGCCCAGCGGCTGAAACTGTTCTCCGTCAACAGGGTGTACCCAGCGCCGGTAGAGCCGAGAGAGCGGGAGAGAGACCGAGCCCGAGCAAGGGGAACTGAGCGAGAGCCAGCCCAGCGGCTGAACCTGTTCGCCGTCAACGGGGTGTACCCAGCGCCGGTTGCCCTGCCGAGAAAAGGGGAAGCCCTGAAGCCGACGCGCAGGCTGTGAACCTGAAAGCCAGCGGCCGTCGCCTGTGGGGGAAAGTGTACCCCTCCCGCTAGGGAAGAAACGCGGGAAGCCGCCATTAGGCGGGGAAGAAGACAGAAGCGGGAAACCGCCATTGAAGTGGGCGGGGAGAGAAGATAAGCGCGGGAAACCGCCATTTTCGCGGGAAAACCGCCATCTTAGAAAAAAAAAATAAGTTAAAGAAATAATTCGGGGTGTTATCAGAAAGAGAGGAAGATGCCTAAGCGTGGTAACATCAATGATTTTAATGCCGAGGTAGAAGACTGGGCCACGTACGTGGAACGCATCGAGATCTATTGTGAGGCCAATAAAATAGAAGAAGATGACAAAGCTATAACCTTGCTAAACTCGATGGGCGCGAAGACATACAGGCTCTTGAAGCATCTACTATCACCAGCTAAACCGACGGATCAGACTTTCGATGATATTGTGGCTGTTCTGAAGGATCACTTGAACCCCACACCGTTGATGTTGGTGGAACGATTCAAATTCTATGCGAGAACGCAACGGAAAGACGAAAGCAACGCAGAATACTTGGTCGAACTGCGTAGACTAGCAAAATACTGCCAGTTTGGAGGGAATCTGACAGAGGCATTGCGAGACAAGTTCGTGTGCGGGTTGGCAAAGGAAGGAACGCAAAAGCGACTACTCGAAGAGAACGACCTTACACTTGACAGGGCTGTCCTTATTGCAGCATCGCACGAAGCCGCAGCGAAGGGAACTGCAGAAATGCAGCTAAAGACAGCAGCACTAAGTGTGGATCAAATTACCTCGACAACAACAAAATGCTATCGTTGTGGGAAGACAACACACGACCAGAACCAATGCTGGTTTAAGAACCAGGAATGTAGGAAATGTGGCAAACTGGGTCACATAGCTAAGGTATGCCGGTCAGGGAAGAAGACCAACAACCAAAGGACCAACAACCAAAGGAAGCCATCACAGGAAAAGTACAATAAGGTACACAAGGTGGCTGAGACGAGTTCAGACGAACAGAATTCAGACTCAGACCCAAACGGCCAGGAGCTGGGTAGTCTGAGAATTCACAATGTGAGTAAGGAAGCTGACCTACAAACTATCTGGGTCATGCTAAAAATAGCTGGAATCCAAGTGAAAATGGAGTTGGACACTGGATCAGCTCTATCAGTCATAAATCGAAGGGATTACCACCGGCTATTCTCACATATACCCTTAAGAGATACCAAGTTCGTATTGCAGACATACACGGGGCATAAAGTATACCCCATGGGAAAGATAAGAGTCAAAGTGAGAGATAGGGGTAAAGAACACCCAAGAATGAACTTATACGTACTACATGAGGGAGGACCACCACTTCTAGGACGGGAGTGGATCAAGAAAATAGACATGGAATGGCACTATCTAAAAGCCATAACGAGTGAGGACTCGGTGCAGACAATCAGCTCAGATTCTGAAACGGATGACGATAAGACCAACCCAAATATGAAAGACAAGGCTGAAATGGACTTGCCGACGAAGGTTGGAAAAACGAAGGCATGCATAAAGGCTTATGCTCCAGAGAAGAACAAAGTTTCAGAGCAGAACTCCACCGAACAACGACAACCTAGTTTGACAGAAAATTCTGAGCCTGTTCAAGTTACGGGCATATCCATGACGGAAGAACACCGAGCTTGGACTCAAACTTATTTCAAATTACGACAACAATTAGAACAATTGAGTTACCGTCTCGTACAAGAGATGAAAACAATGAAAAAGTTCTATGACACCGAATGGGAGAATCTGGAAAGACAACAGAAGCAGCTAGCTCAAGCAGAGAGCGACCATAGAGCCATCGTGACCAATTACCGATCACATCTCCCTTATGCTGTTCAGGAGTTAGAATATTTGCAGGAAGAAGCAAATGAAGAGGAATCTTCAGGAAGCCAGGATTTTATTCCAGTTCTTCTCTACGACTCCTTACAAGCAGAGTGTGAGAAGTTGAAAGAACAGTATGAACAGGCCCAGGCTACAGTTCTGGAAGGGGTTAACTCGGCAACCTCCGAAAAGCTAGTTTCAGTGGAAGCATATGAGCAACTGAAGGTTGAACATGAGCAAGAAGTCCAAAGGCTGCAGGAAATTCTTGATGAGCTCAAGGCCAAGACAGACTCATCGGTAGAAATTCCATCCATAGATGAGAAATTAGAGGTGAAAGACATGGCAGAACATGAAAGACAAGATGTACAAGAACTCATAAAAATATTAAAGGAAACCCAAGACAAATATGGGGCGGCAATGACCGAGATTCAACAACTTGAAGAACAGATTCAACTGGGAATCCGTTCAGTGGAAGAAAAGGGAACTGTAAGAAACACAGAGACTGTAAGAATGGCCTCTGAACATGAGCTAGAGAGCATCAAGGCGCAACTTCTCCGAGCGCTGGAAGCCAAAGTACAAGAGGAAAAGAAGGTGAAAGCATTGGAGGAAAAGGTGGATGAAATGGAGAAGACTCTGACCCACAGTGTTCCCGTGGAAGAGTTAACGGTCAGCCAACTCCTTCATATGCTGAAGGACATGACTCTACAATGGGAACAATCTGAACACGAGCTTCAATCTTCAAAGGGAAGGAGTTCGGAGCTCTCAAAAGTTATGGAAATAGCTGAGGTTGCAACACAGATTTTACAGGGATGCCAAAAGTACGCTGAATCACGTCAATGTGAACAGCAGAATGTTGAAACAGCTGCTCCAGTAGAAGGATTGAATAGCCTGATCAATCAATCCCCGAGGGAAGGGGAAGTATTGAAATCACAAACGAGGTCATTAGTGAAGGATTTGCAGGAAACCCAGGAAGAGCGGGATGAATATGAACGCATGAAGAAGTCTCTTCAGGAAAGATGTCTAGGGAGGGAACAACAGTCGGCTAATGTCCAGTTGGGTACGGAAGAAGTAGCAGGCCCTCTCGCTAGACTAGCTCAGGACGACACCGAATATTACCATGACCTGTTGAGTGACACGGAATATTACGATGACTTGGTCTGCCCAGCTTGTGATGAAAACTCCCAAAGTGCAGAAATCAGGATGAAGCACTTAAAGTCTAAGGAACATAGGGAGATGGTGGCGCGACAGCTGGCAGCGGATAAGGGAGCCCCGAGAGTCTCCAAGAAGCAGAAAAGAAAAAGACAAAGCAGAAGACGATAACCATCTAAATCATTATCACTTCTATCAGATCATGCACGTGGGCCCTACGAAGGGGGCCAAATCAGTTGGAAAGTAGGAAAAATTACCAAGGCAGTCCAGCTGTTTGTAAAAGTCAGCACTGCTGGTTCAGCAGGACGGAAGTTCAAGCTGTTAAGCCAAGGAAAAGACTATTGGATGAGTCACGCTAGAAATGTGAACCGGCTACACCACAGAGATGTTGTTCGGACCGAGTCAAGACCAGAGACTGAATCTGTGAACTGTTCCCGCAGAGACTGAATCTGTGAACTGTTTCCCGCAGAGACTATATCTGTGAATTGTTTTACATGAAGTTGATTATATGTTATGTTTAATGGGGAATAAGTATGTTGTAAGCTAAAAAGGGAGGATTGTAGTGTATGTACCCGTCTACCTTTAAGAGAACTATTGTATGTAACCGTTCACCTTTAAGAGAACTATTTTAGGTGTGGCACTACTTTGTTTGGCTTCTGTATACGGTAATACCGACGGTGACCACACCAGTATATAAGTGTTGTGCCAGGAGTTATTGGGCAGATTCGCCCTGACCTTCGAACAGTAAAGTCCTGTTTTAAGCTACTCTTGGAGTCTGTGTATTAATTAACTAAACAACCCACAG
This sequence comes from Somniosus microcephalus, assembly GCF_052327205.1. Taxonomy (NCBI): domain Eukaryota; kingdom Metazoa; phylum Chordata; class Chondrichthyes; order Squaliformes; family Somniosidae; genus Somniosus; species Somniosus microcephalus. The sequence continues at coordinate 172,847,026 of NC_140996.1, read as the reverse complement.
ACTTTACACACACCACTGTCCTCACTAGGATCACCAGGGGTTGATATCAGACCTTCCTACTGCAGCAGACCACTGTCCTCACTGGGATCACCAGGGGTTGATATCAGACCTTCCTATTGTCGCACACCACTGTCCTCACTGGGATCACCAGGGGTTGATATCAGACCTTCCTATTGGAGCACACCACTGTCCTCACTGGGATCATCAGGAGTTGATATCGGACCTCCCTATTGTAGCACACCACTGTCCTCACTGGGATCACCAGGGACTGATATTGGACCTTCCTATTGGAGCACACCACTGTCCTCACTAGGATCACCAGGGATTGATATCAGACCTTGCTATTGTCGCACAACACTGTCCTCACTAGTATGACCAGGGACTGATATTGGACCTTCCTATTGTCGCACACCACTGTCCTCACTGGGATCACAAGGGTCTGATATCGGATCTTCCTATTGGAGCACACCACTGTCCTCACTGGGATCACCAGGGATTGATATCAGACCTTCCTATTGGAGCACACCACTGTCCTCACTGGGATCACCAGGGGTTGATATCGGACCTTCCTATTGTCGCACACCACTGTCCTCAGTAGGATCACCAGGGGTTGATATCGGACCTTCCTATTGGAGCACACCACTGTCCTCACTAGGATCACCAGGGGTTGATATCGGACCTTCCTATTGTCGCACACCACTGTCCTCACTAGGATCACCAGGGACTGATATCGGACCTTCCTATTGTAGCACACCACTGTCCTCACTAGGAACACCAGAGGTTGATATTGGACCTTCCTATTGTCGCACACCACTGTCCTCAGTAGGATCACCAGGGTTTGATATCAGACCTTCCTATTGGAGCACACCACTGTCCTCACTGGGATCACCAGTGGTTGATATCGGACCTTCCTATTGTAGCACACCACTGTCCTCACTGGGATCACCAGGAGTTGATATCGGACCTCCCTATTGTAGCACACCACTGTCCTCACTTGGATCACCAGGGACTGATATTGGACCTTCCTATTGGAGCACACCACTGTCCTCACTAGGATCACCAGGGATTGATATCGGACCTTCCTATTGGAGCACACCACTGTCCTCACTGGGATCACCAGGGGTTGATATCGGACCTTCCTATTGTAGCACACCGCTGTCCTCACTAGGATCACCAGGGATTGATATCGGACCTTCCTGTTGTAGCACACCACTGTCCTCACTGGGATCACCAGGGGTTGATATCGGACCTTCCTATTGTCGCACACCACTGTCCTCACTAGGATCACAAGGGGTTGATATCGGACCTTCCTATTGTAGCACACTGTAGTGTATGTACCCGTCTACCTTTAAGAGAACTATTGTATGTAACCGTTCACCTTTAAGAGAACTATTTTAGGTGTGGCACTACTTTGTTTGGCTTCTGTATACGGTAATACCGACGGTGACCACACCAGTATATAAGTGTTGTGCCAGGAGTTATTGGGCAGATTCGCCCTGACCTTCGAATAGTAAAGTCCTGTTTTAAGTTACTCTTGGAATCTGTGTATTAATTAACTAAACAACCCACAGACTTTACAGTGGCGATGAGTCCGATCGTACCCTGCGGCAACAATACGTCCGAAGCAGTTAACGAGCGTCGAGAAGAGGCAACCGCCCTCGTCGTTCTGCTGGGAAAACACTTGAGGCTGCAGAACTAGAAAGGAGGAAGAATTTAGAGACAAAGACTTCCATCAGCAACAGGCACTGACTGTCCCTTCTGCCACGGTGAGGAGTGAGCCGATCAGCACGAGAAGCAAGGTGGCCACGGTGACTGTGAGTAAGGGAAAGTAAAAAGAATAACCGGAGGATAAGGGCGGTGCACTCGACCACGGTCGAGGGGGAAAGGAGCCGGACAGAAGTCGGGCCCAGAGGCGCTGAGACTGGGGCAGCGTGGAGCAAGGAAGCCGCGGTACAGACAGGCTGGGGGACGCAACGGCGTCGTGAGACAGCTAGACCGCGACCGGCGAAAAAGGCCGGGCAGCGACCAAAGCCACGAAGCGTTGCGACCGGGAACATAGGCGCGGGAAGAGATAAACTCAGCCGCAGCCGGGGAGGGAAGCACCGGACTGCGAGATGGCTGGGAGAGGCGTTTGGGAGCCGAGCGAGCGGGAGAGGCAGAGCCGACCAAGGGAAACTGCGCGAGAGCCAGTCCAGCGGCTGAAACTGTTCTCCGTCAACGGGGTGTACCCAGCGCCGGTAGAGCCGAGCGAGCGGGAGAGGCAGAGCCGACCAAGGGAGACTGCGCGAGAGCCAGTCCAGCGGCTGAAACTGTTCTCCGTCAACGGGGTGTACCCAGCGCCGGTAGAGCCGAGAGAGCGGGAGAGAGACCGAGCCCGAGCAAGGGGAACTGAGCGAGAGCCAGCCCAGCGGCTGAACCTGTTCGCCGTCAACGGGGTGTACCCAGCGCCGGTTGCCCTGCCGAGAAAAGGGGAAGCCCTGAAGCCGACGCGCAGGCTGTGAACCTGAAAGCCAGCGGCCGTCGCCTGTGGGGGAAAGTGTACCCCTCCCGCTAGGGAAGAAACGCGGGAAGCCGCCATTAGGCGGGGAAGAAGACAGAAGCGGGAAACCGCCATTGAAGTGGGCGGGGAGAGAAGATAAGCGCGGGAAACCGCCATTTTCGCGGGAAAACCGCCATCTTAGAAAAAAAAAATAAGTTAAAGAAATAATTCGGGGTGTTATCAGAAAGAGAGGAAGATGCCTAAGCGTGGTAACATCAATGATTTTAATGCCGAGGTAGAAGACTGGGCCACGTACGTGGAACGCATCGAGATCTATTGTGAGGCCAATAAAATAGAAGAAGATGACAAAGCTATAACCTTGCTAAACTCGATGGGCGCGAAGACATACAGGCTCTTGAAGCATCTACTATCACCAGCTAAACCGACGGATCAGACTTTCGATGATATTGTGGCTGTTCTGAAGGATCACTTGAACCCCACACCGTTGATGTTGGTGGAACGATTCAAATTCTATGCGAGAACGCAACGGAAAGACGAAAGCAACGCAGAATACTTGGTCGAACTGCGTAGACTAGCAAAATACTGCCAGTTTGGAGGGAATCTGACAGAGGCATTGCGAGACAAGTTCGTGTGCGGGTTGGCAAAGGAAGGAACGCAAAAGCGACTACTCGAAGAGAACGACCTTACACTTGACAGGGCTGTCCTTATTGCAGCATCGCACGAAGCCGCAGCGAAGGGAACTGCAGAAATGCAGCTAAAGACAGCAGCACTAAGTGTGGATCAAATTACCTCGACAACAACAAAATGCTATCGTTGTGGGAAGACAACACACGACCAGAACCAATGCTGGTTTAAGAACCAGGAATGTAGGAAATGTGGCAAACTGGGTCACATAGCTAAGGTATGCCGGTCAGGGAAGAAGACCAACAACCAAAGGACCAACAACCAAAGGAAGCCATCACAGGAAAAGTACAATAAGGTACACAAGGTGGCTGAGACGAGTTCAGACGAACAGAATTCAGACTCAGACCCAAACGGCCAGGAGCTGGGTAGTCTGAGAATTCACAATGTGAGTAAGGAAGCTGACCTACAAACTATCTGGGTCATGCTAAAAATAGCTGGAATCCAAGTGAAAATGGAGTTGGACACTGGATCAGCTCTATCAGTCATAAATCGAAGGGATTACCACCGGCTATTCTCACATATACCCTTAAGAGATACCAAGTTCGTATTGCAGACATACACGGGGCATAAAGTATACCCCATGGGAAAGATAAGAGTCAAAGTGAGAGATAGGGGTAAAGAACACCCAAGAATGAACTTATACGTACTACATGAGGGAGGACCACCACTTCTAGGACGGGAGTGGATCAAGAAAATAGACATGGAATGGCACTATCTAAAAGCCATAACGAGTGAGGACTCGGTGCAGACAATCAGCTCAGATTCTGAAACGGATGACGATAAGACCAACCCAAATATGAAAGACAAGGCTGAAATGGACTTGCCGACGAAGGTTGGAAAAACGAAGGCATGCATAAAGGCTTATGCTCCAGAGAAGAACAAAGTTTCAGAGCAGAACTCCACCGAACAACGACAACCTAGTTTGACAGAAAATTCTGAGCCTGTTCAAGTTACGGGCATATCCATGACGGAAGAACACCGAGCTTGGACTCAAACTTATTTCAAATTACGACAACAATTAGAACAATTGAGTTACCGTCTCGTACAAGAGATGAAAACAATGAAAAAGTTCTATGACACCGAATGGGAGAATCTGGAAAGACAACAGAAGCAGCTAGCTCAAGCAGAGAGCGACCATAGAGCCATCGTGACCAATTACCGATCACATCTCCCTTATGCTGTTCAGGAGTTAGAATATTTGCAGGAAGAAGCAAATGAAGAGGAATCTTCAGGAAGCCAGGATTTTATTCCAGTTCTTCTCTACGACTCCTTACAAGCAGAGTGTGAGAAGTTGAAAGAACAGTATGAACAGGCCCAGGCTACAGTTCTGGAAGGGGTTAACTCGGCAACCTCCGAAAAGCTAGTTTCAGTGGAAGCATATGAGCAACTGAAGGTTGAACATGAGCAAGAAGTCCAAAGGCTGCAGGAAATTCTTGATGAGCTCAAGGCCAAGACAGACTCATCGGTAGAAATTCCATCCATAGATGAGAAATTAGAGGTGAAAGACATGGCAGAACATGAAAGACAAGATGTACAAGAACTCATAAAAATATTAAAGGAAACCCAAGACAAATATGGGGCGGCAATGACCGAGATTCAACAACTTGAAGAACAGATTCAACTGGGAATCCGTTCAGTGGAAGAAAAGGGAACTGTAAGAAACACAGAGACTGTAAGAATGGCCTCTGAACATGAGCTAGAGAGCATCAAGGCGCAACTTCTCCGAGCGCTGGAAGCCAAAGTACAAGAGGAAAAGAAGGTGAAAGCATTGGAGGAAAAGGTGGATGAAATGGAGAAGACTCTGACCCACAGTGTTCCCGTGGAAGAGTTAACGGTCAGCCAACTCCTTCATATGCTGAAGGACATGACTCTACAATGGGAACAATCTGAACACGAGCTTCAATCTTCAAAGGGAAGGAGTTCGGAGCTCTCAAAAGTTATGGAAATAGCTGAGGTTGCAACACAGATTTTACAGGGATGCCAAAAGTACGCTGAATCACGTCAATGTGAACAGCAGAATGTTGAAACAGCTGCTCCAGTAGAAGGATTGAATAGCCTGATCAATCAATCCCCGAGGGAAGGGGAAGTATTGAAATCACAAACGAGGTCATTAGTGAAGGATTTGCAGGAAACCCAGGAAGAGCGGGATGAATATGAACGCATGAAGAAGTCTCTTCAGGAAAGATGTCTAGGGAGGGAACAACAGTCGGCTAATGTCCAGTTGGGTACGGAAGAAGTAGCAGGCCCTCTCGCTAGACTAGCTCAGGACGACACCGAATATTACCATGACCTGTTGAGTGACACGGAATATTACGATGACTTGGTCTGCCCAGCTTGTGATGAAAACTCCCAAAGTGCAGAAATCAGGATGAAGCACTTAAAGTCTAAGGAACATAGGGAGATGGTGGCGCGACAGCTGGCAGCGGATAAGGGAGCCCCGAGAGTCTCCAAGAAGCAGAAAAGAAAAAGACAAAGCAGAAGACGATAACCATCTAAATCATTATCACTTCTATCAGATCATGCACGTGGGCCCTACGAAGGGGGCCAAATCAGTTGGAAAGTAGGAAAAATTACCAAGGCAGTCCAGCTGTTTGTAAAAGTCAGCACTGCTGGTTCAGCAGGACGGAAGTTCAAGCTGTTAAGCCAAGGAAAAGACTATTGGATGAGTCACGCTAGAAATGTGAACCGGCTACACCACAGAGATGTTGTTCGGACCGAGTCAAGACCAGAGACTGAATCTGTGAACTGTTCCCGCAGAGACTGAATCTGTGAACTGTTTCCCGCAGAGACTATATCTGTGAATTGTTTTACATGAAGTTGATTATATGTTATGTTTAATGGGGAATAAGTATGTTGTAAGCTAAAAAGGGAGGATTGTAGTGTATGTACCCGTCTACCTTTAAGAGAACTATTGTATGTAACCGTTCACCTTTAAGAGAACTATTTTAGGTGTGGCACTACTTTGTTTGGCTTCTGTATACGGTAATACCGACGGTGACCACACCAGTATATAAGTGTTGTGCCAGGAGTTATTGGGCAGATTCGCCCTGACCTTCGAATAGTAAAGTCCTGTTTTAAGCTACTCTTGGAGTCTGTGTATTAATTAACTAAACAACCCACAGACTTTACACACACCACTGTCCTCACTAGGATCACCAGGGGTTGATATCAGACCTTCCTACTGCAGCAGACCACTGTCCTCACTGGGATCACCAGGGGTTGATATCAGACCTTCCTATTGTCGCACACCACTGTCCTCACTGGGATCACCAGGGGTTGATATCAGACCTTCCTATTGGAGCACACCACTGTCCTCACTGGGATCATCAGGAGTTGATATCGGACCTCCCTATTGTAGCACACCACTGTCCTCACTGGGATCACCAGGGACTGATATTGGACCTTCCTATTGGAGCACACCACTGTCCTCACTAGGATCACCAGGGATTGATATCGGACCTTCCTATTGGAGCACACCACTGTCCTCACTAGGATCACCAGGGATTGATATCGGACCTTCCTATTGTAGCACACCACTGTCCTCACTAGGATCACCAGGGATTGATATCGGACCTTTCTATTGTAGCACACTACTGTCCTCACTGGGATCACCAGGGGTTGATATCGGACCTTCCTATTGTCGCACGCCACTGTCCTCACGAGGATCACCAGGGGTTGATATCGGACCTTCCTATTGTCGCACACCACTGTCCTCACTAGGATCACCAGGGGTTGATATCGGACCTTCCTATTGTCGCACACCACTGTCCTCACTGGGATCACCGGGGGTTGATATTGGACCTTCCTATTGGAGCACACCACTGTCCTCACTGGGATCACCAGGGATTGGTATCGGACCTTCCTATTGGAGCACACCACTGTCCTCACTAGGATCACCAGGGGTTGATATTGGACCTTCCTATTGGAGCACACCACTGTCCGCACTACGATCACCAGGGGTTGATATCGGACCTTCCTATTGTCGCACACCACTGTCCTCACAGGGATCACCAGGGACTGATATCGGACCATCCTACTGGAGCACACCACTGTCCTCACTGGGATCACCAGGGATTGATATCGGTCCTTCCTATTGGAGCATACCACTGTCCTCACTGGGATCACCAGGGACTGATATCGAACCTTCCTATTGTAGCACACCACTGTCCTCACTAGGATCACCTGGGGTTGATATTGGACCTTCCTATTGTAGCACACCACTGTCCTCACTAGGATCACCAGGGACTGATATCGAACCTTCCTATTGTAGCACACCACTGTCCTCACTGGGATCACCAGGGGTTGATATTGGACCTTCCTGTTGTCGCACACCACTGTCCTCACTGGGATCACCAGGGGTTGACACGGATCTTCCTATTGGAGCACACCACTTTCCTCACTGGGATCACCAGGGACTGATATTTGACCTTCCTATTGCAGCACACCACTCTCCTCACTGGGATCACCAGGGGTTGATATCTGACCTTCCTATTGTCGCACACCACTGTCCTCACTAGGATCACCAGGGATTGATATCATACCTTCCTATTGTCGCACAACACTGTCCTCACTAGGATCACCAGGGATTGATATCGGACCTTCCTATTGTAGCAAACCACTGTCCTCACTGGGATCACCAGGGGTAGGTATCGGACTTTCATTTTGGAGCACACCACTGTCCTCACTGGGATCACCAGGGATTGATATCAGACCTTCCTATTGGAGCACACCACTATCCTCACTAGCATCACCAGGAATTGATATCAGACCTTCCTATGGGAGCACACCACCGCCCTCACTGGGATCACCAGGGATTGATATCGGACCTTCCTATTGTAGCACACCACTATCCTCACCGGGATCACCAGGGACTGATATTGGACCTTCCTATTGTCGCACACCACTGTCCTCACTGGGATCACCAGGGACTGATATCGGATCTTCCTATTGGAGCACACCACTGTCCTCACTGGGATCACCAGGGATTGATATCAGACCTTCCTATTGGAGCACACCACTGTCCTCACTGGGATCACCAGGGGTTGATATCGGACCTTCCTATTGTCGCACACCACTGTCCTCACTTGGATCACCAGAGGTTGATACTTGACCTTCCTATTGTCGCACACCACTGTCCTCAGTAGGATCACCAGGGTTTGATATCGGACCTTCCTATTGTAGCACACCACTGTCCTCACTGGGATCACCAGGGGTTGATATCAGACCTTCCTATTGTAGCACACCACTGTCCTCACTGGGATCACCAGGGATTGGTATCGGACCTTCCTATTGCAGCACACCACTGTCCTCACTGGGATCACCAGGGGTTGATATCGGACCTTCGTATTGTCGCACACCACTGTCCTCACTAGGATCACCAGGGGTTGATATCGGACCTTCCTATTGTAGCACATCACTGTCCTCACTGGGATCACAGGGGTTGATATCGGACCTTCCTATTGTAGCACACCACTGTCCTCACTGGGATCACCAGGAGTTGATATCGGACCTCCCTATTGTAGCACACCACTGTCCTCACTGGGATCACCAGGGACTGATATTGGACCTTCCTATTGGAGCACACCACTGTCCTCACTAGGATCACCAGGGATTGATATCGGACCTTCCTATTGGAGCACACCACTGTCCTCACTGGGATCACCAGGGGTTGATATCGGACCTTCCTATTGTAGCACACCGCTGTCCTCACTAGGATCACCAGGGATTGATATCGGACCTTCCTATTGTAGCACACCACTGTCCTCACTGGGATCACCAGGGGTTGATATCGGACCTTCCTATTGTCGCACGCCACTGTCCTCACTAGGATCACCAGGGGTTGATTTCGGACCTTCCTATTGTCGCACACCACTGTCCTCACTAGGATCACCAGGGGTTGATATCGGACCTTCCTATTGTCGCACACCACTGTCCTCACTGGGATCACTGGGGGTTGATATCGGACCTTCCTATTGGAGCACACCACTGTCCTCACTGGGATCACCAGGGATTGATATTGGACCTTCCTATTGTAGCTCACCACTGTCCTCACTGGGATCACCAGGGATTGATATCGGATCTTCGTATTGTCGCACACCACTGTCCTCACTGAGATCACCAGGGACTGATATCGGACCTTCCTATTGGAGCACACCACTGTCGTCACTAGGATCACCAGGGACTCATATCGGACCTTCCTATTGGAGCACACCACTGTCCTCACTAGGATCACCAGGGGTTGATATCGGACCTTCCTATTGTAGCACACCACTGTCCTCACTAGGATCACCAGGGACTGATATCGGACCTTCCTATTGTAGCACACCACTGTCCTCACTAGGATCACCAGGGCTTGATATCGGACCTTCCTATTGAAGCACACCACTGTCCTCACTGCAATCAACAGGGGATGATATCGGACCTTCCTATTGTTGCACACCACTGTCCTCACTAGGGTCACCAGGGTTTGACATCAGACCTTCCTATTGTTGCACACCACTGTCCTCAATGGGATCACCAGGGGTTGATATCAGACCTTCCTATTGTCGCACACCACTATCCTCATTGGGATCACCAGGGGTTGATATTGGACCTTCCTATTTTCGCACACCACTGTCCTCACTAGGATAACCAGGGATTGATATTGGACCTTCCTATTGGAGCACACCACTGTCCTCACTAGGATCACCAGTGATTGATATTGGACCTTCCTATTGGAGCACAGCACTGTCCTCACTGGAATCACCAGGGATTGATATTGGACCTTCCTATTGGAGCACACCACTGTCCTCACTAGGATCACCAGGGGTTGATATCAGACCTTCCTATTGGAGCACACCACTGTCCTCACTAGGATCACCAGGGGTTGATATCGGACCTTCCTATTGTCGCACACCACTGTCCTCACTGGGATCACCAGGGACTGATATCGGACCTTCCTATTGGAGCACACCACTGTCCTCACTGGGATCACCAGGGTATGATATCGGACCTTCCTATTGGAGCACACCTCTGTCCTCACTGAGATCACCAGGGATTGATATCGGACCTTCCTATTGGAGCACACCACTGTCCTCACTCGGATCACCAGTGGTTGATATCAGACCTTCCTATTGGAGCACACCACTGCCCTCACTAGGATCACCAGGGGTTGATATCGGACCTCCCTATTCTCGCACACCACTGTCCTCACTGGGATCACCAGGGACTGATATCGGACCTTCCTATTGGAGCACACCACTGTCCTCACTGGGATCACCAGGGATTGATATCGGACCTTCCTATTGGAGCACACCACTGTCCTAACTGGGATCACCAGGGACTGATATCAGACCTTCCTATTGTAGCACACCTCTGTCCTCACTGGGATCACCAGGGATTGGTATCGGACCTTCCTATTGTAGCACACCACTGTCCTCACTGGGATCACCAGGGGTTGATATCGGACCTTCGTATTGTCGCACACCACTGTCCTCACTAGGATCACCAGGGGTTGATATCGGACCTTCCTATTGTAGCACACCACTGCCCTCACTAGGATCACCAGGGGTTGATATCAGACCTTCCTATTGTAGCACACCACTGTCCTCACTGGGATCACCAGGGGTTGATATCAGACCTTCCTATTGTCGCACACCACTGTCCTCACTGGAATCACCAGGGGCTGATATCAGACCTTCCTTTTGGAGCACACCACTGTCCTCACTGGGATCACAGGGGTTGATATCGGACCTTCCTATTGTAGCACACCACTGTCCTCACTGGGATCACCAGGAGTTGATATTGGACCTCCTTATTGTAGCACACCACTGTCCTCACTGGGTTCACCAGGGACTGATATTGGACCTTCCTATTGGAGCACACCACTGTCCTCACTAGGATCACCAGGGATTGATATCGGACCTTCCTATTGGAGCACACCACTGTCCTCACTGGCATCACCAGAGGTTGATATCGGACCTTCCTATTGTAGCACACCGCTGTCCTCACTAGGATCACCAGGGATTGATATCGGACCTTCCTATTGTAGCACACCACTGTCCTCACTGGGATCACCAGGGGTTGATATCGGACCTTCCTATTGTCACACGCCACTGTCCTCGCTAGGATCACCAGGGGTTGATTTCGGACCTTCCTATTGTCGCACACCACTGTCCTCACTAGGATCACCAGGGGTTGATATCGGACCTTCCTATTGTCGCACACCACTGTCCTCACTGGGATCACCGGGGGTTGATATCGGACCTTCCTATTGGAGCACACCACTGTCCTCACTGGGATCACCAGGGATTGATATTGGACCTTCCTATTGTAGCACACCACTGTCCTCACTGGGATCACCAGGGATTGATATCGGACCTTCCTATTGTCGCACACCACTGTCCTCACTGGGATCACCAGAGACTGATATCGGACCTTCCTATTGGAGCACACCACTGTCGTCACTAGGATCACCAGGGACTGATATCGGACCTTCCTATTGGAACACACCATTGTCCTCACTAGGATCACCAGGGGTTGATATCGGACCTTCCTATTGTAGCACACCACTGTCCTCACTCGGATCACCAGGGACTGATATCGGACCTTCCTATTGTAGCACACCACTGTCCTCACTAGGATCACCAGGGCTTGATATCGGACCTTCCTATTGGAGCACACCACTGTCCTCACTAGGATCACCAGGGATTGATATTGGATCTTCCTATTGTAGCACACCACTGTCCTCACTGGGATCAACAGGGGATGATATCGGACCTTCCTATGGTTGCACACCACTGTCCTCACTAGGGTCACCAGGGTTTGATATCAGACCTTCCTATTGTCGCACACCACTGTCCTCAATGGGATCACCAGGGGTTGATATCAGACCTTCCTATTGTCGCACACCACTATCCTCATTGGGATCACCAGGGGTTGATATTGGACCTTCCTATTTTCGCACACCACTGTCCTCACTAGGATCACCAGGGATTGATATCAGACCTTCCTATTGGAGCGCACCACTGCCCTCACTAGGATCACCAGGGGTTGATATCGAACCTTCCTATTGTCGCACACCACTGTCCTCACTGGGATCACCAGGGACTGATATCGGACCTTCCTATTGGAGCACACCACTGTCCTCACTGGGATCACCAGGGTATGATATCGGACCTTCCTATTGGAGCACACCTCTGTCCTCACTGGGATCACCAGGGATTGATATCGGACCTTCCTATTGGAGCACACCACTGTCCTCACTAGGATCACCAGTGGTTGATATCAGACCTTCCTATTGGAGCACACCACTGCCCTCACTAGGATCACCAGGGGTTGATATCGGACCTCCCTATTGTCGCACACCACTGTCCTCACTGGGATCACCAGGGACTGATATCGGACCTTCCTATTGGAGCACACCACTGTCCTCACTGGGATCACCAGTGATTGATATCGGACCTTCCTATTGGAGCACACCACTGTCCTCACTGGGATCACCAGGGATTGATATCGGACCTTCCTATTGGAGCACACCACTGTCCTCACTGGGATCACCAGGGGTTGATATTGGACCTTCCTATTGTAGCACACCACTGTCCTCACTAGGATCACCAGGGCCTGATATCGGACCTTCCAATTGGAGCACACCACTGTCCTCACTAGCATCACCAGTGGTTGATATTGGACCTTCCTATTGTAGCACACCACTGTCCTCACTAGGATCACCAGGGACTGATATCAGACCTTCCTATTGGAGCACACCACTGTCCTCACTAGGATCACCAGGGACTGATATCAGACCTTCCTATTGTTGCACACCACTGTCCTCACTGGGATCACCAGGGATTGATATCGGACCTTCCTATTGGAGCACACCACTGTCCTCACTGGGATCACCAGGGATTGATATCGGACCTTCCTATTGGAGCACACCACTGTCCTCACTGGGATCACCAGGGATTGATATCGGACCTTCCTATTGGAGCACACCACTGTCCTCACTGGGATCACCAGGGGTTGATATTGGACCTTCCTATTGTAGCACACCACTGTCCTCACTAGGATCACCAGGGCCTGATATCGGACCTTCCAATTGGAGCACACCACTGTCCTCACTAGCATCACCAGTGGTTGATATTGGACCTTCCTATTGTAGCACACCACTGTCCTCACTAGGATCACCAGGGACTGATATCAGACCTTCCTATTGGAGCACACCACTGTCCTCACTAGGATCACCAGGGACTGATATCAGACCTTCCTATTGTTGCACACCACTGTCCTCACTGGGATCACCAGGGATTGATATCGGACCTTCCTATTGGAGCACACCACTGTCCTCACTCGGGTCACCAGGGGTTGATATTGGACCTTCCTGGTTTGTATGGCCCAATGCCGCACTAGGTGGTGCATTTATCCACTGAGCCGTTTGGGATGCCTTGAATCCGTGAAGATGTATGAGTTTAATCAATGCAGTCATGCTAATAATGATAACAAAAACATCTGTTTATCCTTCCCAATTGCACAAATTCACACATGGCCAAAGCCTTGCAAGTCCTTATAGGTTTCACTGAAGCTTAGCAAATCCCTCAATAACACAAATAAATTCTAACAGTTAGAAATCAAATGTAGCTATTCATCTCAACAATCTGCAGCTGTACAATCTCTTGCGTTTTTGCTGATAATCCCAGAATTAAAGTAAGACAAATTATGGAACTTATTTCTGACATTTATATCTATAAAAGTCCTTAGCAGTACGATTATGAAAATAAATTCCAAAAACTTGGCACTTCGGGTGAACTGGGAAGATTTCCTCCTCACACTCCTTTCTTGTGCAAATGTTAAAATATTGGATCAACATCTTAAAGATGTTTCAAGATAACCTCTTTATTGTAACATATAAATCAGCTTTAGATCTGATTCAGTAGGAGCAAAAGTCTGGGCCATATGCATTAAATGAAATTTTATTGAACTAGAGTCAAAAAAAATAAAGAAACAGAATAGTTAAAAATGTTCCATTCAAATCGTATTTAATCATAAGATATGAGCCTCTGATGTGCATTGTTAGCAATTTTAATTCAGCTAATAAATTGAAAGCATCTGTAACTTTTCAATAGCCCTATTTTATGGAAAACTACCTTAAGAAGCATTTGTGGCCCTGCTTTAAAAGCTTAAATCTACAGTGCTTCATAGTTGCCCCATAATTAATTTGTCTCCCAATGTACAGTTAGGAACTAAATAAGCCAACTAGTACATAGTTGAGATTTGCAAGTAATTTTAGGAAAGTGCAGTTTGTGTACTTATGCCACAGCCCTCCTCTCTTGAGTTTGGCAGCTAATCAGGAATGAAGATTGGACAGTAGTGGCATGACATTACTGTGACATAAATGGAAACTTGCATTGTTAGTTTATTTATCTGGTACTAGTTTTACTGATTCTAACACAAGCGAGGTTAAAAACCCAGGTTCAACTGCAAAGAATGGCCAAAATATTCGATACACAGCATCTCAGAACCAAGATGGGTTGTCTGCATAATCTTCAATACAAACATAATTTGCAATTTGTGGTGGATAGCCTGATGCATTGGGGGTAATTTTTCAGGGGGTCAGCAGGCTCCTTTGGGGGCGGGTCGGGTGGGAAATGTTTTTTTGCCCTTGATTCCCCTAGAGTCCAAAAATCTATCTATCTCAGCCTTGAATATACTCAAAGACTCAGCATTCACAGCCCTCTGGGGCAGAGAATTCCAAAGATTCACAACCCTCTGAGTGAAGAAATTCCTCCTCATCTCAGTCTTAAATGGCCTACCCCTTATCCTGAGACTATGCTCCCTAGTTCTAGACACTCCAGCCAGGGGAAATAACCTCTCAACATCTACCCTGTCAATCCCCTTCAGAATCTTGTATGTTTCAATGAGATCTCCTCTCATTCTTCTAAACTCCAGAGAGTATAGGCCCATTCTACACAATCGCTCATCATAGGACAGCCCTCTCAGCCCAGGAATCAATCTAGTGAACCGACGTTATTGCACCGCCTCCACGGCAAGTATATCCTTCCTTAGATAAGGAGACCAAAACTGTGCACAATACTCCAGGTGTGGTCTCACAAAGGCCCTGTACAAATGTAGCAAGACTTCCTTACTCTTATACTCCAACCCCCTTGCAATAAAGGCCAACATGCCATTTGCCTTGCTGTACCTGCATGCTAGCTTTCTGAGTTTCTTGCACGAGGACACCCACATCTCTCTGAATACCAACATTTGAAAGTTTCTCACTGTTAAGTCCGTGAATGATTGAGACACGGACTAGCAGGAGAGAAACAAACAGAACTTTACTGGTGAAAGGCATAAACGAATCTAACAAAACAGAGGCTCTCTAGCGCCTTTTATACAGGGGTGGTCACTGCCAGTATTGCAGTCTGAGACCAGTTATTCTCTTAAAGGTACATACACAACAATTCCTCCCCTTTTAGATAAACAGTACATAACATTCATTTAACACTAATGATAACGAATTACAATCACAATTACTGTTGCTAGATACATTGGTTAAGTTTAAGCAATTATAAGTTCAGTCTTTGAGGAGGCTTCCTGATTCTGTCTGGATAACGCCTCTTTGGAGTATCAGGTTCTTCTGGCAATGTTGAGTTGAAATCAATGTCGTTGTTCGGTTCATCTGCTTCCAATATTACCGGTTCTGCGGTAGCTGCAATTGGAACATCGATTTCATTACCAGGTGTATCAGATCGTGGTGTGGAGTTGACGTTTTCCAGTGACTCTAGAATCTGGTCAGCATGGCGTCTTACAATGCTCTCCCCAACGTCCACAGTATACATGAGAGGTCCTTGTCGTGTACAAATCGTTCCTGGCTGCCATTTCTCAGTGCGGTAGTCCCGGGCCAAAACTGGTTGACCTATCTTAAAACTCCTGGTCGGCCTTTCATTCATATTCTGAAACTGTCTGTTCTCCACATCTCTTCGGACGTTTGGCTTAACCAAATCCAAGCGGCATCGTAGTCTTCGATTGAAGAACATCATGGCTGGAGTTTGGTTGGTAACCGCATGTGTCGCATTCCGGTAGGCAAACAAGAAGTTGTCCACCTTGTGTTGTAGGGGTATATCTTCATTACACATTGCCTTGATAGCCTTCTTGAATGTTTGGACAAACCTCTCGGCCAATCCATTAGTGGCTGGATGATATGGGGCAGATGTGTAATGCTTAACACCATTGTTCTTTAAGAACCTCCGGAACTCTTCAGACACAAACTGTGGTCCATTGTTAGAGCAAATCTGTTCAGGCAGCCCATTCCTGGCGAATATGGTTCGTAAAACTGCGATAGTTTTTTCCGTGGTGGTTGAGGACATTTTTATTACCTCTGGCCACTTTGAATGTGCATCCACCGCAATTAAAAACATCGAGTCCATGAAGGGACCAGCAAAATCAATGTGCACCCTTTGCCATGGGGATGAGGGCCACTCCCATGGATGCAGAGGAGCTTGTGGTGGGGCGTTTTGGACCTTCTGGCATCCTGCACAGCTCTTGGTCATCTCTTCGATTTCTCTATCGATTCCCGGCCACCACACAAACGCTCTGGCTAAGCTCTTCATTTTTACCCCACCCAGATGACCCTCATGAAGCTCATTGAGCACTCTATCCGTCAACTTAGGTGGAATTACTACTCTGGATCCACACATCAAGGTTCCTCTGCACACTGACAGCTGTTCTCTTCTTGACGAAAATGCTGGCAACAGTGGTTCGCCATGTGCTGGCCATCCCTTCACCGTTAAATCATAGACCTGTGATAGTGTCGGGTCATTCCGTGTTTCCTTTTCTATGTTTGCATTCGTCACAGGGAGACATTCGACTATGGTCGAGTGGAATAACTCCATTGGATCCACTGCAAGGTCTTCTTCTTCCACCGTCGGCAACGGTAGACGTGACAATCCATCAGCATTTCCATGCTGTTTAGTTCCCCTGTACTCGATGTCATATTGGTGTGCCCCTAGGAAAAGGGACCATCTCTGCAGCCGTTGTGCTGTCATTATCAGTACGCCCTTCTGAGGGTGGAAAATGGAGACAAGAGGTTGATGATCGGTTAGTAGAGTAAATTTTTGACCGTGCAGATAGTGATTGAACTTCTTCACCCCCCACACTAGGCTGAGGGCCTCTCTGTCAATCTGGGCGTAGTTACGCTCGGCAGAAGTTAACGAGCGTGACGCAAAAGCTATCGGCCTCTCCAAACCATTAAGGAATTTATGTGACAGTACCGCCCCAATGCCGTAGGGAGACGCATCACACGCCAGCCTGATTGGCAGTGCTGGGTTGTAGTGAGCCAATACTTCCTTCGAAGTGATTAAGTCTTTACTCTTCTGAAAAGCACGTTTACAATCATCGCTCCATTTCCATGCTACCCCCGTTCGTAGCAGGGCATTCAGTGGATGCAGAATTGTCGACAAATTCGGCAAAAACTTATGATAGTAATTCACCAACCCGAGGAATGACCTCAGTTGCGACACATTTTCAGGCGCTGGGGCCTTAACAACCGCTTCAATTTTGTCAGGGGACTTATGTAACCCCTCTTCATCAATCACGTGGCCACAATACGATATCTGTTTCTTAAAAAATTCGCACTTGGGGCGGTTGGCTCGCAGCCCATGTTCCCGTAGTCTAGTGAGCACCTGTTCTAGGTTGTTAAGGTGTTCACTGTCATCTTCACCTGTTACAAGGATGTCGTCCAAGTAACACTGAGTCCCCGGAATCCCTTGCAGGACTTGTTCCATCGCTCTTTGCCATATCGCTGGAGCCAATGCTACTCCGAATACCAATCGATGATATTGGTAAAGACCTTTGTAAGTGTTTATCGTGAGATACTTCCTAGAGGACTCTTCAACCTCCATCTGCAAATATGCTTGTGCTAGGTCAATTTTTGTAAAACGCTTCCCTCCAGACAGTGAGGCGAAGATGTCTTCTATCCTTGGAAGAGGATATTGTACTGTGTGAAGGACAGGGTTCACCGTCACCTTGAAATCCCCACAGATGCGAATCTTCCTTGGCTCTCCGGACTTATTGCTTAACGTTTTTTTCATGACAGGAACGATGGGTGTCGCCCACTCGCTCCAGTCGACCTTAGACAACACGCCCGCCTTCTCCAGATTCTCCAGCTCTGCCTCGACGGCTGGACGAATTGCATATGGTACCGGTCTCGCTTTGAAAAACTTGGGAACTGCATTCTCTTCTATTTTTAACGAGGCGGTTACACCTTTAAGCGTGCCCAGTTCTTGTTGAAATACCTCTTTGGCGTTAGCTAAGCTTGTTGACAATCATCCAAGAGTGACGTCTTCATCTTTTATACCGTCCACCGTCATTGCATGAATGGAATGCCAATCTAAGTTTATCTTCCTGATCCATTCCCGTCCCAATAACGGTGGTCCACCATTTGGCAGTATGTAGAGATACAATTTCCGTATTTTCTTGCCATTGTATTCGACAGGCACCCTTATTTTTCCTCTGGGGTATACTTTTTGCCCCGTATACGTCGTCAAGACGATGGATGTCTCTCTCAAGGGTATGTGTGAAAATAGCCGCTCATAGTCTCGTCGATTCATGACAGTTAGCGCTGATCCTGTATCCAATTCCATTTTAACTTGGGACCCTGCTATCGTGAGGGTGATCCAAATGGTTCGGTGATCCTCTTCTGCGATTACATTGTGAAGTTTGAGACAGCTTAATCTCCTGCTCTCGGATTCACTATCGCTCATCTGGTCTTCGGAACTACTGTCCGTCATCTTTTGTACTTTCTTGTACGGTTCCTTAGTAGCCTTTTTGTTGTCGCTGGTCTTCTTCCCAGACCTACAAACTCGTGCAATGTGTCCAATCTTCCCGCATTGTCTGCATATTTTGTCTTTGGACGAGCAGTCCTTCTGGTCATGGTTAGTTCTGCCGCAGCGATAACATTTTGCAAATCCCCGTGTCATTTCGTGGGTGCTGTATTCCTGTGGTTTTTGTTGAATTTCTGCAGCTCCCCTGGCTGCTGCTTCATACGATACTGCCATGCTGAAAGCCTTATCTAGCGTCAGCTCTTTTTCTGCGAGTAACTTCTTCTGTGTTCCTTCACTCAGGAGCCCACAGACAAATTTGTCCCGTAGGGTATCTGCCAGTCCTGCTCCGAACTGGCAGTGCTTTGATAGCTTGCGTAGTTCCGTAAGATACTCAGCATTGCTCTCATCTTTGTGCTGAGTTCTCCTGTGGAATTTAAATCTTTCTGCTATCAACAGCGGTGCAGGGTTTAAGTGCTCCTGTAGAACAGCAACAATTTCGTTAAAACTCTTCGCCTTCGGTTTGGCTGGAGTAATCAGGTCCCGCAATAGGCCGTACGTTCTAGCGCCCATTAAGTTTAACAATACCGATGCCTTTTTCCCCTCCGCTATATCGTTTGCCTCGAAATATACCTCTACTCTTTCCACATACGTGGTCCAGTCCTCTAATGTATTATCAAAAGCAGTGATGCAGCCAGTCTTCGGCATCTTGCAAATCTAAAATGGCGCCTCCCGCGCTTTGCCTTCTTCTCCGATTTAACAAAATGGCGCCTCCCGCGCTTTTCCTTCTTCCCCGCTGTTGTTAGCGTTGCTTTCCACGGTTTCCTGCACGTTAAATATTAATTCATTTTCTTTTATTATCTTCCCGTCGTGGAGCGGACCCTCTGGAACACTTCCCTCCCTCTTCTGAGGTCCGAACGCTGCCCAGCTTCGAAACACCAGCCGCGCCCTGTATGCTCCACCCTCTCTCTCTCTCTCCTTGCTTCCCGACTCGCTGCCCGGCCCTGTTGCAGCCCAGGAAGGATCAGAGCACTACCTGCCACCAGCCCGATTAGCTGGGAAACCATGGACCGAGGAACCCAGCCTGGCTCTGGAAAGTCGCTCCTGCAAAGCCTTGAACCCAATGATTGACGGTCGACGCCCGTTCCTCGAGTTTCAATGGACTCTATTTTTTTTTCTTCCGACCTTCAACGTCGTCGGAGCTGCTGCTGAGTTGCAGGTAAGTTCTTTCTACCTCGTCGCCAGTGTTAAGTCCGTGAATGATTGAGACACGGACTAGCAGGAGAGAAACAAACAGAACTTTACTGGTGAAAGGCATAAACGAATCTAACAAAACAGAGGCTCTCTAGCGCCTTTTATACAGGGGTGGTCACTGCCGGTATTGCAGTCTGAGACCAGTTATTCTCTTAAAGGTACATACACAACACTCACCATTTAAAAAATATTCTGTTTTTCTATTCTTCCTACCAAAGTGAATAACCTCACATTCCCCTACATTATACTCCACCTGCCACCTTACTGCCCACTCACTTAGTCTATCTATATCCCTTTGCAGCCTCTTTGTGTTCTCCTCACAGCTTACTGTCCCACCTAGCTTTGTATCATCAGCAAACTTGGATACATTACACTCGGTTCCTTCATGTAGGTCATTAATATAGACTGTAAATAGCTGAGGCCCCAACACTGATCCTTGCGGCACCTCACTAGTGACAGCCTGCCAACCTGAAAAAGATCCGTTTATCCCTACTCTCTGTTTCCTGTCCATTAACCAATCCTCTATCCATGCTATTATATTACCCCCAACCCCATGTGACCTAATCTTGTGTAATAACTTTTTATGTGGCTCCTTATCAAATGCCTTTTGGAAACCAAATATACTACATCCACTGGTTCCCCTTTATCTACCCTGCTAGTTACATCCTCAAAAAACTCTAATAAATTTGTCAAACACGATTTCCCTTTCATAAATCCATGTTGACTCTGCCTAATCATGTTATGATTTTCTAAGTGACTTGATACCGCTTCCTTAACAATGGATTCCAGCATTTCCTAAGGACTGAAGTCAGGCTAACTGGCCTGTAGTTCCCTGTTTTTTCTCTCACTCCTTTCTTGAATAGCGGTGTTACATTTGCGACCTTCCAATCTGCTGGGACCATTCCAGAATCTAGGGAATTTTGGAAGATCAAAACCAATGCATCCACTATCTCTTCAGCCACCTCTTTTAGAATCCTAGGATGTAGGCCGTCAGGTCATGGGGATTTGTCAGCTTTAGTCCCATTAGTTTCTCTAGTACTTTTTCTCTACTTATATTAATTATGTTAAGCTCCTCACCCTCATTAGACCCTTGGCTCCCCACGATTTTTGGAATGCTTTTTGTGTCTTCTACTGTGAAGACAGATACAAAATATTTGTTTAACGTTTCTGCCATTTCCTTATTCCCCATAATAATTTCTCCTGTCTCAGCCTCTAAGGGACCAACGTTTACTTTTGCTATTCTTTTCCTTTTTACATACTTGTAGAAACTCTTACAATCTGCTTTCATATGTCTTGCTAGTTTTCTCTCATATTCTATTTTTTCCCTTTTTATCAATTTTTTGGTCAACCTTTGCTGGTTTCTGAAACTCTCCCAATCCTCAGGCTTACTATTATTCTTTACAATATTATAAGCTTCTTCTTTGAATCCAATGCTTTCCATAACTTCTTTAGTTAGCCACGGTTGGATCACTTTTCCCATGGAATTTTTGTTTCTCAATGGAATGTATTTTTGTTGAGAATTATGAAATATTTCTTTAAATGCTAGCCACTGCTTATATACCGCCATACCTTTTAATCTATTTTTTCAATCTACCTTAGCCAACTCGCCCCTCATACCTATGTAATTGGCTTTATTTAAGTTTAAGACTCTAGTTTTGGACTTAGGCAAGTCACTCTCAAAATTAACATGAAATTCTATCATATTATGATCACTCTGCCCCAGAGGATCCTTTACTATGAGATTGCTAATTAACCCTGTCTCATTACACAATACAAGATCTAAAATAGCCTGTTCCCTGGTTGGTTTCATGACATATTGTTCTAGGGAACTGTCCCAAATGCATTCCATGAACTCGTCCTCCAGACTACCTTTGCCAATTTGATTTGTCCCGTCTATATGAAGATTAAAGTCCCCCAAGATTATTGCATTACCTTTGTTGCAAGCTCCTACTATTTCTTGATTAATATTCTGTCCAATGGTATAGCTACTGTTAGGGGGCCTATATATTACTCCTACCAGTGTTTTCTGACCCTTGTTATTCCTTATCTCCACCCATACTGATTCTACTTCCTGACCTTCCGAGCCGAGATCCTTTCTCGCTACTATCCTAATGTCATCCTTTATTATCAGGGCTTCTCCCCCTCCTTTTCCATTCTGCCTGCCTTTTCAAAATGTCAAGTACCCTGGAACATTTAGTTCCCAACCTTGGTCACCTTACAACCATGTCTCTGTAACGGCCATTAGATCAAACCCATTTTATCTCTATTTGTGCCATTAGTTCATCTATCTTGTTACTGTAGGATTTGCAAAATTGGATTTCATATTAATAAGGGTTAAATGGCAGAAGAGGCCGTGATTTTAAAGACTGTTTTTAAAAGAAGCCCAGAAAAAGGGGCATACAAAATGGCCACCATACCATGTGATCAGCTCATTGGGACACTTTAAAATGGTTCCTGCGCAACCTCAGACAGCTATGTGGATTGAACCCACAGTAAGTTCCGGAAGCCGTTTCGGAGAGAACGAAACCAGACCCACAGGCATGCATGTGGATTAGATGCAGATCCACTCAAGATCGGCCTGGAGACAGAGGCCATCAAGATGCTGCCCCAGACAAAAGGGGACAATTATATATTCATGAGGACAACACCAAGGGCTCAGTAATGAGATCAGCAGGACATTCAAAACAATGAAAGCCATTTCCAACCAGAGATGGGCCTGTTACCAGCCGCTTCAAATGATTTTAAATATAATAACTGCCCCGCTGTGCTCAAAGCCCGCCAAAGTTAAAACAAAGACTAACCTGATTTTGGGCGGGAAGTGAGGCCTCGGGAAGAAAGGTATATCTGGAGAGACTTTTCGGCAGTTAAAGACACAAGAAGCATTCGGAAGCAGTCGGGACAGGCAGGCCAGAGCGAGTTGGAAGGCAGACAGCTGCAAGCCTGCAGCTTGAACACAGACACGCTGGGTTGGAGAGCTGGAAACACGCAGCTTGAATCCGGACACCCAGAAGAAGGAGCAGTCAATTGCAGACGTTCCGCCCCGGGGAAGCACATTGGGAGATCATCGACCATCCCCGGGCCGTTGCCGGAATGAGAGGCCATAGACCCAGCTTGGGAGAAGAAGAGAAAAAATAAAGGTCCCAAGCGAAGAAACCTTCCAGCCACCACGGCTCAGTAGAAGAGAGGAAAGGAACCTGAAGAAGCGATGGGAGCCAGCCCAAGGCTCCTCTGACCAGGGTCGAGCCGACGATCCTCGACCCCGCCGACATCCAGGCCCGCCGGTGTCCAGCCGCCCCCGACCCCCACCTCAGGAGAGAGGTGTGGCGCAGCTCGCAGGGGCTCCACGATCCACATGGAGACGAGACGCCTGAAAGGACCAAACACAGACTCGTTTTCAAAACCTTGCACTTCCTAGTGGGATTGGTGAGCATGTTTCTGGCCCTTCACAATCAGATCTAGATAGGTTTAATAAGGGGGTGGATTTAAGGGTACAATTAACATGAGTTGTTGTCCCTCGATGTTGTAGTGTATGTGCCTTTAAGAGCCCCATGTGTACAGTAATGCCGGTAATGGCCACTCGGGCTATATAAGCCTGTATATTGTGTTGTATCAGTTAGTTCCCCTCCAGACTTTGTTTAGTAAACACCTATGAAACCAACTCCTGTCTTCAGTGTCTCTATCAACACACAGACACAACAGTGGCGACGAATTGGAAACGGACTTAACTGCAATTCGGCAGCACCTCAAGGACATCGATTCCTCTGGCATCCAAAGTTGAAGAAAAATCAAGAAAAAGAAAAAGCTGTGGTTTCACCAGCTAGCCAAGCTGGTGGCAGGTACTGCAATAATCCTTCCTGGGCGTCGGGCTGGGGCTCCAGCGGCTGGCTCTACAGCTAGGCCAAGCAGCGAAAGCGGAGGCAAGCAGTAACAGATGGGGAGGGAGCACTCGGGAGATGGCCGGCGCTGCAAGCAGGTCGGCGTTCAGACCTAGAGAGAGAGTCCGGCGGGAACGAGTCTCCAACTGTAAATAAATAAATAAAAAGAACGGAAACCGCGGGAAACAGCGTTGTCATCGGCAGCAGCGGCGGGGAAGCGCGGGAAGCGCCATATCTTTTCTGCAGAAAAGAAAGAAAAGCGCCATTTTTTTTCTAGGATGCCTAAGTCTGGCAATATTGATGCTTTTGATAACGAGATAGAGGATTGGACCACATATGTGGAAAAAGTGGAGGTATATTGCACCGCAAATGGAATAGAAGATGAAAAAAAAGCTTCAGTACTGCTAAATCTAATGGGCGCAAAGACATACGGGCTGTTACGAAATTTAATCACTCCAGCCAAACCAAAGGACAAGAATTTTAAAGAAATTGTTGATACCCTAAAGGAGCACTTAAACCCAACACCGCTGCTGATAGCGGAACGATTCAAATTCTTCAAGAGAAATCAACACAAGAATGAAAGTAACGTTGATTACCTCACCGAATTAAGAAAGCTATCAAAACACTGCCAATTCGGGGCAGGACTAGCAGATTATCTTCGAGACAAATTCGTCTGCGGTCTCTTAACTGAAGGAACACAGAAAAGGCTGCTTTCTGAAAAAGATTTAACACTGGACAAGGCTTTCAGTATGGCTGTATCATACGAAGCAGCTGCAAGAGGAGCTGCAGAGATACAACAAAAGACACAGGACTTTGGCACCCATGAAACGACACAGGGTTTCGAGAGATGTTATCGCTGCGGCAGATCCACCCATGACCAGAAGGACTGCTGGTTCAAGGACAAAGCATGCGGGCAATGCGGAAAGATTGGGCACATTGCACGGGTATGCCGATCTGGACAAAAAAAATCCACAGACAGGAAAAAAAAAATCAATAAAGAAAAGTACAGAAAGGTACAAATGATGACGGACAGTAGCTCCAAAGACCAGAAGAGCGATAACGACTCCGAAAACAAGAGACTAAGCTGTCTCAAATTACATAATGTAATTGCCAAAGATGATTACCAGACCATTTGGGTTACACTCACGATAGCAGGGTCCCCAGTTAAAATGGAGCTAGATACAGTATCAGCTCTGACCGTCATAAATCGACGGGATTACGAGCGGCTATTTCCGCATATACCTTTAAAAGACACATCCATTATCTTGAAAACATATACGGGGCAGAAAGTATACCCCAAAGGAAAAATAAGGGTGCCTGTTGTATACAACGGCAAGGAAATACAAAAGTTGTATTTATACATTCTACAAGATGGTGGTCCACTGCTGTTGGGACGTGAATGGATCAGGAAAATACGTTTAGACTGGCACTCCATTCAGGCACTGACGGTGACTAGTAAGAAAAAAAACGATGATGACGTCATACCTGAACGATTAAAAGACATCTTGGCCAACACCAAAAAAGTGTTTCAAGAGAAACTAAGAACCTTGAAAGGCATCACCGCCTCAATAAAAGTGGAAGATGCAGCAATTCCCAAGTTTTTTAAGGCAAGACCGGTGCCATATGCAATTTGTCCAGCAGTCGAGGCAGAGCTGGAGAATTTGGAAAAGGCAGGCGTATTATCCAAAATAGATTGGAGCGAGTGGGCAACACCCATCGTTCCAGTCATGAAGAAAGCATTGAATAATGATAAATCTGAAGAACAGAGAAAAATTCGCATCTGTGGAGACTTCAAGGTGACTGTAAACCCGGTCCTTCACACGATACAGTATCCTCTTCCGAGGATAGAAGATATTTTCGCCTCACTATCCGGAGGGAAACGTTTCACCAAAATTGACTTGGCACAGGCATATCTACAGATGGAGGTTGAAGAGGCCTTGATGTGCCTTCAATAACCACAAAACTAGAAGTTATAGACTTTAACAAGCTGGCTTTTAATCACTAAGATCAGAGCTAACATCTCAACACACTGACTGGCTCACAGGAATGAGTCATACAGATCCTGGGATCTTTAAGTAAGAGAGGTCAGGGGCGGAGCCAAGAGCCAAGACCTGGAACCTTCCAGGTTAGTCAGGGAAGAGGAAGTGAAACTATACACCGTGTGGGGGAGGGTAATATACATGAGTGCAAAACGAATACAGGCAAGACAAACAGATTTCATTACATTCACCCCTTCTTTAGATTTAGTCCATCGGGGTGATGTTTCTTAAAAGTTGGTATAAGTGAGTCTGTCAGGAGGTTTTGCGGTTCTCCGTGATCGGCGCAAAGCCGGTTGGGGAGCCTCTAGGGGAGTGGATTCTGGTTCCTCCGCTGTCCGGGCCTCCGCAGTGTCTTCCAGGTTATCTGCAGTGTCCTCCAGGTTAAAGTTGGGTATTGATACCTCTGGGTGTCCTGTCTCTTTTTGGTGTAGGTCTTCCTCGGGTAGTCTCTCATCGTTCTCTCCGCTCCCCGAGGGAGCGAGGTCTTTTATGGAAACAGTGTCCTCTCACCCGTCAGAGTATTCGACATAGGCGTACTGAGGGTTTGCAGGGAGGAGCTGTACCTTTTCCACAAGGGGGTCCGTTTTATGGCCTCTCACGTGCTTCCGCAATAGTACTGTCCCCGGAGACGTCAGCCACGCGGGTAGAGATATGCCCGAGGTGGATTTCCGGGGGAAAACGAACATCTTTTCGTGAGGGGTAGCGTTAGTGGCTGTACATAACAGAGACCTTATGGAGTGGAGCACGTCTGGGAGAACTTCCTGCCAGCGGGAGGTCGGAAGGCCTTTTGACTTTAAGGCTAACGTGACAGCCTTCCAAACAGTAGCATTCTCCCTTTCCACTTGCCCATTACCCCGGGGGTTGTAGCTAGTGGTTCTGCTAGTGGCTATCCCCTTTGAGAGCAAGAACTGGCGCAGTTCGTCACTCATAAATGACATCCCCCTATCGCTGTGTATGTAGTTCGGCATGCCAAACATGCAGAATAGATTACAGAGACACTTGATGACCGTGGCACTGGTCATGTCTGGGCAGGGAATGGCGAAGGGGAAGCGGGAATATTCATCAATGATATTGAGGAAGTATACGTTACGGTCGGCAGAGGGAAGGGGTCCCTTGAAGTCCAGACTTAGGCGCTCGAATGGCCGTGTGGCTTTGATAAGGTGTGCACGGTCAGGCCTGTAGAAACGAGGCTTGCATTCCGCACAGATGCGGCAGGCTCTGGTCATTGCCCTGACCTCCTCGATGGAGTGGGGCAGATTGCGGGACTTTATAAAATGGTATAGTCGGGTGACCCCTGGGTGACAGAGGTCGTTGTGGAGACCCTGTAATTTGTCCGTATGAATGCTGGCACACGTTCCCCGCGATAGGGCGTCTGGGGGTTCATTAAGGGCTCCCGGCCTGTACATAATATCATAGTCGAACGTGGATAGTTCGATCCTCCACCTGAGTATTTTGTCATTCTTGATTTTCCCCCTTTGTTTGTTATTAAACATGAAAGCCACCGACCGCTGGTCGGTGAGCAGGGTGAAACGTTTGCCGGCTAGGTAGTGTCTCCAGTGCCGCACTGCCTCCACTATAGCCTGTGCCTCCATCTCGACAGAAGAGTGCCTGATTTCAGGTCCCTGAAGGGTTCGGGAGAAGAAGGCCACAGGTCTCACAGCCTGATTGAGGGTCGCAGCTAAGGCAAAGTCTGACGCATCGCTTTCGACTTGAAAGGGAATGCTTTCGTCCACTGCACACAGTGCAGCCCTTTCAATGTCCTGTTTGATACTGGTGAAAACCTCCCGAGCTTCAGCTGATAGTGGGAAGGACGTTGATTTAATGAGGGGTCGGGCCTTATCAGAGTAATTGGGCACCCATTGGGCATAATACGAAAAAAATCCCAGGCACCTTTTTAAAGCTTTGGGATTGTGTGGCAGGGGCAGTTCCTTTAGGGGGCGTAATCGGTCAGGGTCCGGTCCAATTACCCCATCTTCCACCACACAGCCGAGGATACAGAGACGGGTTGTGTTGAAGACACATTTGTCTTCGTTGTAGGTTAGATTCAGCTTTAGGGCAGTTTTTAAAAATCTCGCAAGATTTAGATCGTGGTCTTGCTGGTTGTGCCCGCAGATAGTGACATTGTCCAGATAGGGGTAGGTAGCTTGTAGTTTATTCTTGTCAACCATGCGGTCCATCTCACGTTGGAAGACCGAGACCCCATTTGTTACCCCGAAGGGCACTCTGAGAAAATGGTAGAGGCGTCCGTTCACCTCAAAGGCAGTGTATGGGCGGTCCTCCGTTCTGATGGGGAGCTGGTGATACGCGGATTTGAGGTCGATAGTCGAGAAGACTCGGTATTGCGCAATCTGGTTGACCATTTCTGATATGCGGGGTAAAGTGTAGGCGTCCAGCTGGGTATAAATATTAACAGTCTGGCTGTAGTCAATTACCATCCGTTTCTTTTCGCTATTTTTAACTATGACTACTTGGGCACGCCACGGACTGGTACTGCACTCAATAATGCCTTCCCGCAGGAGTCTGTCCACGTCCGCCTTGATAAAGTGTCTGTCTTCCAGACTGTACCGTCTACTTTTGGTCGCTATGGGCCTACAGTTCGGAGCGAGATTAGCGAATAAAGAGGGCGGGCTGATTTTTAAGGTTGATAGGCCACAGACTGTGAGTGGCGGCTGGGACCCGCCATATGGTAGCGTGACACTTTCGTGGTGGCACTGGAAGTCCAGGCCCAAGATTACATTAACACAGAGTTCTGGCATCACGAGGAGTTTAAAATCCTTGTAGTCCGTGCCTTTTACAGTCAGTGTTACCACACAGTAGCCCAAAATGTCCGAAGTGTGGGGCTTAGCAGCCATAGCAATTCTGCTCCATGTAGGGGTTACCGTTAATGAATGTCGCCGTACCAGGCTAGGGTGGATAAAACTCTCGGTACTCCCACAGTCAATTAAACATTTCGTTAAATTCCCGTTTACCTGTATGTCCATCATGGATTTTGTCAACGGGTGTGGCCTGGATTGATCCACCGTGATCGAAGCCACTGTTGGGCCCTGGGCGGCCGTTGAGTCGGGAAAAGATGGCGGATCCCAAGATGGCGGCCCGCACGGCACACACGAGGCGGTGACGGAGTTGGAAATCGGATTCCCCCTGCAAACTTTGCTAAAATGCCCCTTTTTCTTACATTTGAAGCATGTAGCGTCCTTCGCTGGGCATCGTTGTCTGGGGTGCTTGGCCTGGCCGCAGAAGTAGCATTTCGGGCCTCGAGACATTGCCGCTGTAGTAGGACTCCTGGGTGAACTTCTGTGTGGGGACTCCGGCGGTGTAGAGTTGGTCTGAGACCTGGATGGGGAAGATGGCTGATTCCAAGATGGCGGCCCGCTCGGCGCGCACGAGGCGGTGAGGGCCGCATGGCCGGAAGAATAAGAGTCAGAGTTTTTCTGGGCTACATCCAGCGATCGAGCAGTGGCCACTGCCTTTTTTAAGTCCAGGACCTCCTTCTCCAGCAGTCTCTGCCGGATATAATTCGATTTGAGGCCCGTGATGAAGGAATCGCGGACCAATTCATCAGAGTACACGTTGGCCGTCACGGCCTTGCAGTTACAGTCCCAGACCAAGTCCTTTAAGCCCTGTAAGAAATCGTCCATTGATTCCTCAGGTCGCTGCCTGCGTGTAGCCAGCAGATGTCTGGCGTACACTTCATTTACTGGCCTCTGGTATTGGGTTTTCAGGATAGTGATGGCCTCCGTGTAAGAGGTGGCGTCCCGGATGAACGAATAAATCCGATGACTAACGCAAGTAGTCAGTAGACTCAGTTTATCTACCTCGCTAGCGGATGAGGCCCTCGCGAAGAGTTCGAAGCATTTGAGCCAGTGTCCAAATTGATTTGATGCTTCAGCAGAATGTGGATCCAAGTCCAGACGTTCTGGTTTTAGGAGTCGATCCATCCTAGTATTCTTTAGTGATTAAAATTGATGTGCCTTCAATAACCACAAAACTAGAAGTTATAGACTTTTAATCACTAAGATCAGAGCTAACATCTCAACACACCGACTGGCTCACAGGAATGAGTCATACAGATCCTGGGATCTTTAAGTAAGAGAAGTCAGGGGCGGAGCCAAGAGCCAAGACCTGGAACCTTCCAGGTTAGTCAGGAAAGAGGAAGTGAAACTATACACCGTGTGGGGGAGGGTAATATACATGAGTGCAAAACGAATACAGGCAAGACAAACAGATTTCATTACAGGCCTCTAAAAAATATCTCACGATAAATACACACAAAGGTCTGTACCAGTACAATCGACTGGTTTTCGGAGTAGCATCCGCTCCAGCTATCTGGCAAAGAGCTATGGAGCAAGTCCTCCAAGGGATTCCGGGGACTCAATGCTACCTAGACGACATCCTTGTAACAGGAGAAAACGACAACGAGCACCTTGCCAATTTGGAGCAGGTGCTCACTCGGCTGAGAGAACGGAGCCTACGAGCAAATCGCCCCAAGTGCGAATTTTTCCAAAATCAAATATCATATTGTGGCCACATAATTTATAAGGAAGGGTTGCATAAGTCACCTGAAAAAATTGAAGCGGTCATAAAAGCCCCAGCACCTGAAAATGTTTCACATTAAGGTCGTTCCTGGGATTAATAAATTACTATCATGAATTTTTACCGAACTTATCAACTCTTCTACACCCTCTTAATGAACTGCTACAAACAGGAGTAATTTGGAAATGGAGCGAAGACTGTAAACGTGCCTTCCATAAATGCAAAGACTTAATCATGTCCAAAGAAGTTTTGGCTCATTACAACCCATCACTGCCAATCAGACTGGCATCCCCTTACGGCGTAGGAGCAGTATTATCGCATAAATTCCCTGATGGCTCGGAACGGCCGATAGCTTTTGCGTCACGCTCATTGAACTCAGCTGAGCGTAACTATGCCCAAATCGACAGGGAAGCACTCAGCCTGGTATGGGGAGTGAAGAAATTCAACCATTACTTACACGGACAAAAATTTACCTTGTTGACTGACCATCAACCCCTCATCTCCATATTCAACCCTAAAAAGGGTGTTCCCATTATGACAGCGCAAAGGCTACAGAGGTGGTCCCTTTTTCTAGGGGCACACCAATACAACATAGAATACAAAGGATCAAAACAGCATGGGAATGCTGATGGGTTATCGCGCCTACCGTTGCCAATGGTAGAAGAAGCACCTACCGTAGACCCAGTGGAGATTTTCCACTCTATTGAAAGGGAAACTAGAAATGACCCGACTCTCTCACGAGTCTACGATTTAACAGTGAAGGGATGGCCAGCACATGGCGAACCACTGTTGCCAGCATTCTCGCAAAGAAGAGAACAGCTGTCAGTGTGCCGAGGAACCTTGATGTGTGGATCCAGAGTGGTGATTCCACCCAAACTCCAGGATAAAGTGCTAAAGGAGCTTCACGAGGGGCATCTGGGTGGAGTGAAAATGAAGAACCTAGCCAGGGCATTTGTATGGTGGCCAGGTATCGATGGAGACATCGAAGAAATGACCAAGAGCTGCCTAGGATGCCAGAAGGTCCAAAACGCTCCACCCCAAGCCCCTCTACATCCATGGGAGTGGCCCTCATCTCCCTGGCAAAGGGTACACATCGACTTTGCTGGTCCATTTATGGACTCAATGTTCTTAATCGCGGTTGATGCACACTCCAAGTGGCCGGAGGTAATAAAGATGTCCTCCACCACCATGGAAAAAAACATCACTGTATTAAGGACCATATTTGCCAGGAATGGGCTGCCGGAACAGATCTGTTCTGATAATGGACCGCAATTTGTGTCCGAAGAATTCAGGAAGTTCTTAAAAACCAATGGGGTTAAGCACTACATGTCCGCCCCATACCATCCCGCCACCAATGGATTGGCTGAAAGGTTTGTCCAGACCTTCAAGAAAGCCATAAAGGCCATGGGTAATGAAGACATAAAACTTCAGCACAAGGTGGATAACTTCTTGTTCGCATACAGGAATGCAACACATATGGTTACAAACCAAACTCCCGCCATGATGTTCTTCAATAGAAGCCTAAGATGCCAGCTGGATTTGATCAAGCCCAACATCAGAAGGGACGTGGCGAACTGGCAATTTCAAGGCATGAATGAAAGGCCAACTAGAACCTTCCAGATAGGTCAACAAGTTTTGGCCCGGGACTACCGTACCGAGAAATGGCAGACTGGAACTATCTGCACACGACTAGGACCGCTGATGTATACCGTGGACATCGGAGAAAGCATAATAAGGCGCCATGCTGACCAAATCATAGAGTCATCCGAAAAGGGACAACCTACACCACAACTCTATACGCCTAACGATGAAGTAGAGATACCCATATCTACCTCCGATCCGGTGATACTGGAACCCGATGAACCCGACACTGGCATTCAAGCCGAATCAGCCTTGCCAAAAGAACCTACTACACCACCAGAAACTACTACACCACCGAGGCGTTATCCGGACCGAGTCAGGAAGCCTCCAGAGAGACTGACTTATAATTAATTAACTGCAGCAATGTGTAGATTATTTTTCTTGTAACATGTAATTAATAATTACTTAAAATATTATGTACTGGTTGGCTACAAGGGGAGGAATTGTAGTGTAT
This sequence comes from Somniosus microcephalus, assembly GCF_052327205.1. Taxonomy (NCBI): domain Eukaryota; kingdom Metazoa; phylum Chordata; class Chondrichthyes; order Squaliformes; family Somniosidae; genus Somniosus; species Somniosus microcephalus. The sequence goes on along the minus strand of NC_140996.1, from coordinate 172,814,255 downwards.
GTGCCTTTAAGAGCCCCATGTGTATTGTAATGCCGGTAATGGCCACTCGGGCTATATAAGCCTGTATATTGTGTTGTATCAGTTAGTTCCCCTCCAGACTTTGTTTAGTAAACACCTATGAAACCAGCTCCTGTCTTCAGTGTCTCTATCAACACACAGACACAACAGATGTTCTGTGTGTTTCCTTATTTCATGATGATCTTTGTAGAATATAAGATGCCTGTATTTGCCTTAGTTAGTATAATGTCATTATGATTTGTTTGTGTTTGTTTTTCCCTCCCATGTACCGTACTCTTATCTGTGTTGCATTTGATTTGATATATTTTTCCATTTGCAATAAAATTTCATTTTGATTCATCAAACTTGGTCTACACAAGTTTTCTCTACATTGTAGTTCCTGCGCCTAAGTCCAGAGTACAGAATCTAAGGGGCGAGTGGGTCGAACCACTCAAGGTTTACTGTGCAAGAGAGAGAGGCCTCTGGAGAGAGAAACCTCTGGGAAACCTCTCGAGGACGAAAACCCCTTACATTACGAATGCTTCGTGCTTTCAGATAAAGAGCTTTTAATGTAAGAGCCACTTAAAAAGTATTTTGAGTTCACCGTTAAATTTTATGAGGTCGCGCATGGGCTCTATGCTGCTCAGGGATCACATCAGGTAAGCAGGTCGGGGTTGTGTTACCATAAAATCATCTCTTTACTTAACAGCTGCAAATGTGCTATAAAATCTCCCCTCTCACAGCTGTTCAAGTTCCAAGCTCAGAAGCTGTTGCTTACTGCATTTAAAAGACAGATTGAGCTTTATGCAGGTTGCAAGTGTTTGGAGTAAACTCTCTATTCAGTGTCACCGCATTGGAACAAACTCTCTCACCTTTGACAGATCATTTCTGTCATCTCAAGTTCACCTACCATCTATTACATCAGCATCGGTGGCCGGAAACTATCTCACCCTGGTCCTCAGAATCCCACCACGAACAGCACCAACACCAGCAGCACCAGGCACACCAGCAGCACCAACAACAACACCAACCTTCTCAGCAATCAACTGATGCTGCACAGGACACAGGGCATCAGCACCCGACCACATTGCTGCCCGGGACGCCAGTGATGGCCTCACCATGGCCAGATTTACTTCACTTGACACTGTACACCCTAGCTGCCGCATGATGTGCCAGATTGGCACCACCCCACACCAACAGAATATAGTGTTCCAAAATGTTGTTTCCAAAAAGTGGCAATTAGCTTATTAAGCAACAATCGGGTGGAGGAGAGAGGTCACTTGATTCAATCTAAGAACCAATATCCTGTGTATCTATTTGAAGTGTTGTTTGAATGTTTGTTTAACAAAATGTAGCTCTCATATCTACATTTGATCATGTCTTTTGTTCTTATACATCTTCATGGGGGAGGGGGTAATCTTCAGCTTCAACACTTGGTTAGTAAACTGGCAAAGATATACCATTCATTATAGAACCTGCCCGATTTTGATTCACATTGAAGTCAATGGATATGACAGTCGGCCATGAAGGTCCTGCCACATCCAGTCGTGAATGATGATGGACAATTAAACACCTAACAGGAGTAGGAAGCTCCATGCATATCCCCATCCTCAATGATGGTGGAGCCCAGCACGTGTGCAAAAGACAAGGCTGAAGCGTTTGCAACCATGTTCAGCCAGAAGTGCCGAGTGGATGATCCATATCGACCTCCTCCTGAGGTCCCCACCATCACAGAAGCCAGTCTTCAGCCAATTCGATGCACTCCACATGATATCAAGAAATGGTTGAGCACACTGGATACAGCAAAGGCTGTGGGCCTCGACAACATCCCGGCTGTCGTGCTGAAGACTTATGCTCCAGAACTAGCCGTGCCCCTAACCAAGCTGTTCCAGTACAGCTACAACACTGGCATCTACCCGACAATGTGGAAAACTGCCCAGGTATGTCCTGTCTGCAAAAAGCAGGACAAATCTAATCTAGCCAATTACCACCCCATCAGTCTACTCTCAATCATCAGCAAAGTGATGGAAGATGTCGCCGACAGTGCTATCAAGCAGCACTTACTCACCAACAACCTGTTTGGATTCAGTCAGGACCACTCAGCTCCAGACCTCATTACAGCCTTGGTCCAAAAAAGAGCTGAATTCCAGAGGTGAGGTGAAAGTGACTGCCCTTGACATCAAGGCAGCATTTGACCATGTGTGGCATCAAGCAGCCCTCGTAAAATTAAAGTCAATGGGAATCAGGGGGAAAACTCTCCACTGGCTGGAGTCATACCTAGCACAAAGAAAGATGGTTGTGGTTGTTGGAGGTCAATCATCTCAGCCCCAGGACCTCACTGCAGGAGTTCATTGGGGCAGTGTCCAAGGCCCAACTGTTGAGTCTGTGTGTCCCAGTTATGTTTAAGATCAATCACTGGACACAGACAACAAGAATAACTTTTAACAGGTCTTTACTATTCGGAGGTCAGGGCTGAACTGCCCAGCAAATCCTTACACAACACTTATGGTCACCACCTGTATTACAGTATACAGCAGCCAAGAGAAAGTAGTACATCTCTTAAAGTAGTTCTCTTAAGGTGGAACAGGTTACATACACCACAATCCTCCCTTTTTAGCTTAACAGTTATATCCCCATTTAACATAACATAATAACATATATACAACTTCATGCAAAACAGTTCACAGATTCAGTCTCTGAGGAGGCCTCCTGATTCGAGTTGGATAACGCCTTTCAGGGGTCTCTGCTTCTCGTTGTTGGGGTGACTCATCTAGTTGGTCTCTTATGGATTGGACATCATCATCAGGTACATTCACTTCTGAGGTAGATGCTTCAGGTTCACTAACTTCTTCCACGGTTGTCTCTGCCGTAACCATGGGTTCGACCCTTGTTCTCGATTCTACCAGTTGGTCAGCATGGCGCCGTATTACATTTTCACCAACATCTACCGTGTACATCAGGGGTCCTTGTCTGGCCCGAATTGTTCCAGATTGCCATTTCTCATTTTTATAATCCCGGGCTAACACTGGTTGTCCTATTTCGAAACTCCGAGTGGTCTTGTTATTTATATGCTGGAACTGTTTGTTTTCAACTTCCCTCCGCACATTTGGTTTTAACAAGTCCAACCTGGACCGCAACCTCCTGCTATAGAACATCATGGCAGAACTTTGGTTTGTCACTGCATGGGTGGCGTTTCGATATGCCAGTAGGAATTTGTCCACCTTGTGTTGTAGTGGAATCTGATCTTCGCTCATGGCCTTTATCGCTTTTTTGAACGTTTGTACAAATCTCTCGGCCAACCCGTTTGTAGCCGGATGATATGGGGCAGAGGTATAATGTTTCACCCCATTCTTCTTCATGAATCTCTGGAATTCTTCTGACACGAACTGCGGTCCGTTGTCTGAACATATTTGTTCTGGCAATCCATTTCTTGCAAATATCGTTCTTAACACCGCGATCGTCTTTTCTGAGGTAGTGGTAGTCATCTTAATCACTTCTGGCCATTTAGAATGTGCGTCCACCGCAATTAAAAACATGGAGTCCATGAAAGGACCAGCAAAGTCAATATGTACACGTTGCCATGGGGTTGAAGGCCATTCCCATGGATGCAGCGGTGCAATCGGAGGTGCATTTTGCACTTTTTGGCACCCTGAGCAGCTTTTCGTCAGCTCCTCTATCTGTTGGTCGATACCCGGCCACCACACATAAGCCCTAGCAAGGCTTTTCATCTTGACTCCCCCCAGATGACCTTCATGCAGTTCCTTTAGAACTCTCTCTCTTAACTGAGGAGGAATAATCACCCTTGTTCCATACATCAATGTTCCTTGACAGACGGACAGCTGTTCTCGTCTTGCTGAGAATGCCGGTAACAGTGGATCACCATGTGCTGGCCATCCCTTCACTGTCACTTCGTAGACCCTGGACAGTGTCGGGTCGTTCCTGGTTTCTCTTTCAATACTTGCATTGGTGACTGGTAAACATTCGATGATGGTCGAGTGAAATAACTCAACAGGGTCAACCATCGGTGCCTCCTCCTCTGTAGGTAGTGGCAGGCGTGACAGCCCATCAGCATTACCATGCTGCTTTGTACCTTTGAATTCTATCTGATATTGATGTGCCCCTAGGAAAAGGGACCATCGCTGGAGTCTCTGTGCTGTCATCACCGAAACACCCTTCTTAGGGTTAAAAATGGATACCAACGGCTGGTGGTCTGTCAGAAACGTAAACTTTTGGCCCTGCAGGTAATGATTAAACTTCTTTACTCCCCACACAAGGCTGAGAGCCTCCCTATCTATCTGAGCATAGTTGCGCTCAGCGGAGGTCAATGATCTGGATGCGAACGCAACTGGCCTCTCCTGGCCATTTGGCAACTTGTGTGAGAGTACTGCCCCAATACCATATGGAGAAGCATCACAAGCCAAACGAATAGGCAGCATTGGGTTGAAGTGAGCCAACACTTCCTCTGAGGTGATCAATGCCTTGCTTTCGCGAAAGGCCTTCTTACAGTCCTCGCTCCACTTCCATGGTACTCCCTTCTGCAAAAGAGCGTTCAGTGGGTGCAGCACCGTGGATAAATTTGGCAGAAACTTATGGTAATAGTTAATCAACCCTAGAAACGACCTCAATTGGGATACATTATCCGGAGCGGGAGCCTTCACAACAGCTTCGATCTTGTCAGGAGACTTATGAAGCCCCTCCTGGTCAATGACATGACCACAGTACGAGATCCGCTTCTGAAAGAATTCACATTTCTGGCGATTAACTCGAAGACCATATTCTTTCAATCTGGTGAGCACCAGTTCCAAGTTTGCAAGGTGTTCCTCGTCATCATCTCCTGTAATCAGAATATCGTCCAGGTAACATTGTGTACCTGGAATTCCCTGTAATACCTGCTCCATGGCCCTCTGCCAAATTGCTGGAGCCGATGCCACTCCAAAAACCAGTCTATTATACCGGTACAAGCCTCTATGCGTGTTGATCGTGAGATACTGGCGTGACTCTTCCTCAACTTCCATCTGTAAGTACGCCTGCGCCAGGTCTATCTTGGTGAAGTGTTTCCCGCCAGACAATGAAGCGAAGATATCCTCAATCCGTGGAAGCGGATACTGCACCGTGTGAAGCACCGGATTAACAGTGATCTTGAAATCACCACAGATGTGAACCTTCCCCGGTTCCCCCGGCTTGTTGCTCGATGAACGCTTCATGACTGGGACAATGGGCGTGGCCCACTCACTCCAGTCTACCTTAGACAGTACTCCTGAACGTTCTAGCCCTTCCAGCTCAGCTTCCACAGCAGGTCGTATTGCATAAGGTCTGGCTTTGAAAAATTTCGGGTTTGCATGTTCTTCAACCTTGATGTTTGCCGTAATTCCTCTCAGTGTTCCCAGTCCCTGTTGGAACACCTCTTTAGCATCGTCCAATATTCTGGACAATCGTTTAGGTTTGACATCTTTTGTACCGGAATCTACCGTTAGTGCTTTTAAGGAATGCCAGTCCATATTTATTTTCCTAATCCACTCCAGTCCCAGTAGTGGTGGACCTCCCTCAGGTAGCACATATAAGTCCATTCCTCGGCTTTCTTTGCCCTTGTGGACCACCTTTACCTCTATCTTCCCGATGGGGTATACTCTTTGCCCCGTGTATGTTTTCAATACAATCTCCGTATCCCGTAGGGGAATATGTGGGAATAACCTTTTGTAATCTTTCTTATTCATGACCGTCAATGCCGATCCAGTGTCCAATTCCATCTTCACTTGGACTCCTGCTATCTGAAGTGTGACCCAAATTGTTTGGAGGTCTGCTTCCTTACCAACATTGTGTACTCTTAGACTACCCAGTTCATTACTGCTGGAGTCTGAATCTGACTTCTGTTCGTTCGAACTGTTCTCTGTCACCTTGTGTACCTTTCTGTACTTTTCCTGCGGTGACTTTTTGTTGCTGGTCTTCTTTCCTGACCGGCATACTTTAGCTATGTGACCAAACCTGCCACATTTTCTGCATTCCTGATTTTTTGAACCAGCACTGGTTCTGATCGTGCGTTGTCTTCCCACAACGATAACATTTTACTGTACTCAAGACCATTTGATTGGTGCAGAGTTCCGGTGACCGTAGCTGCATTTCCGCAGTGCCTCTCGCTGCGGCTTCTTGCGATGCTGCAATAGTGACAGCTTTATCAAGCGTAAGATCATTCTCCTCAAGCAGTCGCTTTTGTGTTCCTTCTTTTAACAATCCACACACAAATTTATCTCTCAGCGCATCTGCTAGTCCTGTTCCAAACTGACAGTACTTCGATAGCTTACGTAGTTCAATTAAAAATTCAGCGTTGCTTTCGTCTTTCAACTGCATTCTCCTGTAAAATTTAAATCATTCCGCTATCATCAGCGGCGTGGGGTTTAAATGATTTTTCAGGACAGTAACAATATTCGCGAAAGTCTGATCCGCCGGTTTATTTGGTGATAGAAGGTGCTTCAATAGCCCGTATGTCTTCGCACCCATTGAGCTTAATAAGGTTAGTGCTTTCTCATCATCTGGTACCTTATTTGCTTTACAATAAACGTCCATGCGTTCTACATACGTGGTCCAATCTTCGATATCACTATCAAAGGTATTAATGCTCCCATGTTTAGGCATCCTTGCAAGTTTTTTAAATTTTTCTTTTTTTTTTCAAAATGGCGGCTTCCCGCGCTTGGCGGTCTTTCCCGCGCTCGTCTTCTTCCCCCGCCGACTACAATGGTGGATTCCCGCGTTTGCCTTCTTCCCCCGCTGGCTGCAATGGCGATTGCCTTGCTGCTGCCGTTCTCGCCTCCCCAGCGGTTCTCACTCCCCGACGCTGCTTTGCCTCGCAGCCCCGCTTGCAGCCCGGTCCTTTACACCGGCTGCGTTTGAGTTCTCCGCGGCTCTCGAGCCTTAAGCTGCCCCAGTCGCTGCGCCTCTCGGCCTTGATTGCAGCCCGGCCTTTTCTACCGGCTGTGGTCGAGCTCTCCGCCCTTATTCCTCCGTTTTCCCTCCCCTACTCCACAGTCAACGCGGCCGACTTTCTGCTCGTGTCGCTGATCGGCTTACCCACCACCGTGGTAGAAGGGATGATCACTGCCTTTCGCTGATGGAGGGCTTCGTGGTCAGAATTCTTTTTCTTTTTAACCCGGGTTCTCGATGCCTCCCGTGCGATGGTGCTCAGCAGGATGATGAGGGCGGATGCCTCTTCTCGACGCCCGTTTTGAGGATGAAGCTGCCTTGGATGTAAAATTGCCGCAGGGTAAGATCGGACTCATCGCCACTGTTGAGCCTGTGTGTCCCAGTTATGTTTAAGATCAATCACTGGACACAGACAACAAGAATAACTTTTAACAGGTCTTTACTATTCGGAGGTCAGGGCTGAACTGCCCAGCAAATCCTTACACAACACTTATATACCGGTGTGGTCACCACCGGTATTACAGTATACAGCAGCCAAGAGAAAGTAGTACATCTCTTAAAGTAGTTCTCTTAAGGTGGAACAGGTTACATACACCACACCAACTATCTTCAGCTGCTTCATCAATAACCTTCCCTCCATCATAATGTCAGAAGTGGGGGTGTTCGCTGATGATTGCACAGTGTTCAGTTCCATTCGCAACTCCTCAGATAATGAAGCAGTCCATGCCCGCATGCAACAAGACCTGGACAACATTCAGACTTGGTCTGATAAGTGGCAAGTAACATTTGCGCCACACAAGTGCTAGGCAATGACTATCTCCAACAAGTGAGAGTCTAACCACCACCCCTTGACATTCAACGGCATTACCATCACCAAATCCCCCACCATCAACATCCTGGGGGTAACCATTGACCAGAAACTTAACTGGACCAGCCACATAAATACTGTGGCAACAAATCAGGTCAGAGGCTGGGTATTGTGCAGCGAGTGTCTCACCTCCTGACTCCCCAAACCCTTTCCACCATCTACAAGGTACACGTCAGGAGTGTGCTGGAACACTCTCCACTTGCCTGGATGAGTGCAGCTCCAACAACACTCAAGAAGCTCGAAACCTTCCAAGACAAGGCAGCCCACTTGATTGGCACCCCATCCACCACCTTAAACATTCACTCCCTGCACCACCGACGCACCCTGGCTGCAGTGTGTACCATCTATAAGATGCACTGCAACAATTCGCCAAGGCTTCTTCGGCAGCACCTCCCAAACCCGCGACCTCTACCACCTAGAAGGACAAGGGCAGCAGGCACATGGGAACACCATTACCTGCAAGTTCCCCTCCAAGTTACACACCATCCTGACTTGGAAATATATCACCGTTCCTTCATCGTCACTGGGTCAAAATCCTGGAATTCTCTCCCGAACAGCACTCTGGGAGTACCTTCACCACACGGACTGCAGCGGTTCAAGAAGGCGGTTCACCACCATCTTCTCAAGGGCAATTAGGGATGGGTAATAATTGCCAGCGCCGCCCACATCCCATAAACGAATAAAAAAAATAATAATGAACAGGCAATCTATTCCGCCAGTTTATCACTTAAGTGTTGAAGTTGAAAATTATCTTCAGGATGTTCAACAGATTGCTTAAGTTATCTGGCACAGATCTAACCATCTTGATGTAACGATTCTTGATTGACAGCTGTGCCTGGGATAACAGCATTCATTGAGCTTATGAGAAAGGGGCCGGATCAATAATTATTTGCAGACCTTTGATGGATAGCTCTTTGACTTGAATCCTTCAAGTGCAGGCTTAGGATTGCCTGCATCTAACTCATTAGTCAACCCGAGGCCAGCAGAGAGGTTGGACTAAGTCAGTGAGTTCCTAGTAGCATTTTGCAGCATGAATATCCATTTTCAAGGATCCATGTTACACTGAGAGATAGTTTAGGAGAAGCATCTTTGTTGTTTTCAACATTTTGAGGATAATAACGTTTGTAAATCATGGCAAATATACTTTTTGTACTGAATACTATTCATTTACCTGTTTCGATGTTCAATAAATTGTCTGTAGGTTTGCAGCCTGATCAGGTCTAGTGTATATTCAATTCACCTACTGAAGACAAGTAGAATCTTGTGTTAGCACGGAATACATTCCAGTAAGTCATGTATTAGGCAAGCAAAGACACTCCAGTTCATAGGGGATGTGAGGCTTGCTTATGGGAGTGGGCGATGATGCAGCACCTGGTTAGAATACCTAGCGTAAAGTCCACAAATGTAATAATCACAACCACACGTTAAAGAAATGCTGAGAGCTAGGTTTATGATCACCCAGAGACTACATACCCATTTAAAAGGACACAGGAGTTTATTTTTCATACATTAAAGTAGATCACACTTTTAAATCAAAATCAGTTACTTTACTCCTAATAAAATGCCTTTTCTCATAATGAATGATACTTGGGAAACTTAGCATTCCTATAACTGACCTCTACTGCTCAAAACATTTCTTTGATTACTAGATGTGGACAGGATGACTTAAAAAAAAAAATTCATCCTGGCTCAACGGTAGCACTCTCATTTTTGAGTCAGAAGGTTTATGAATTCAAGCCCCACTCCCATACTTCAGTGCAGTACTGAGGAAATACTGTATCGTTGAAAGTGTCATCTTTTGGATGCTAACTTGAAGCCCTGTCTACCTGTTTGCTGGATGTAAAAGATCCTGTTGGACTTTTCTGAAGAAGAGTAAGGATTTCTCCCAGTTTCCGAGCTAACATCCATCCTTCAGCCAACACAACCATCCCACATTAATTGATCAACCATCTTATTGCTGTGCATAAATAGGCTACCATGTTAGCCTACAAAACAAGAAAGCTACATTTCAAAAGTAATTCATTGGTTGTGAATGCTTTGGGATGCTCTGAAGACATACAAGGCACTATATAAATGCAAATTCTTTCTTTAACAGGTAGGCTTCTTTAGCTATTTTAGCTGTAAAATGGGCACATTTAACCATGGAATACTGATGGAGCTGAAAGAGACTTAGGGGGAAAAATTCAGTATCGCCCCTTTTGGGGCCCCATTATTGGCCGTGCACAAAGTTTAGCGCCTGGCGCTAATTATCGCCTCCGACGGCAAACTTGGCTTTTATCGCCTCTGGAGGTGATTGGAGCGCTAAATCAGGCGCTTCACACCTGTCTTAAGGCGCAAAGGCCGAGGATCGAGGCGCTACCTCAGAGCACTGGCGAAGCAAGGAAGGGCAAATCAAAATGAACCTGCATAGTGCTGCTCAGTACCCAAAACTCCTTCACACAGCGTTGAATCTCTCCAGAAGTCTCTCTCTCTCTCTCAGAATGCGTGGTGCAAAAATGTCACCAACAAAAAAAGGCAGGAAGCGGTCGCCTTTAAATAGCACTCCCCCAGCCCCTTTCTGACTGCAAAACGCTCCCCTCAACCTGTCGTTGCTAGCAGCAGGCAGTAAGGCAGGGGGCGCCACTCAATATCCGGTCCAGGGCGCTACCGGAGCGTTGTGCGCTCGACTGACGTCACGATCTGCCGGTGCAGGAGCATGGTGGTAGTGTTTAGTGCCGCCGCAAAATGTCTAGTTAATTTCGTGAGCGGCGCAAACATCGCCGCCCCTGGGCGCTAGTTGCTTTGCGCCCCATTAGCGCCCTCTTAAGGCGCTAACGGGAGGTGCAAACAACTGAATTGTTCCCCCTTTGGGCTCTGAGAAGACTTGACACTCAACCTGTCCAATCAACAGAGCCAATAGAAGGTTGAGCTACATAGCCAAATCAGTTGAATACAATTCAGAAGAGATAGTGATCAACCTGTGCAGTGCTCTGGTCAGACCGCACCTTGAATACTGTGTCCAGTTCTGGTTGCCAAGCAACAATAGAGGCATTCAAGCTCTGAAGGCGGTGTAGAGAAGAGCCACGGGGCTAATCCCTAATGGCAGGTCTGGAGAAACTTGGACTTTTCAGCTTAGAAAGGAGATGCCTGAGAGGTGCTCTTGTGTATAAAAGCTGTAATGGAATAGAAAAAATTCAGCTGAATGTTGTGAATTTGTGTCTGCCATGGATAATTTTGGGGTTCAGTGGCCTCAAAATCGCAGTGGCCAGCCAGTCAGATGCCCAGAAGTCAAAGTCGACCCCATGGAGTGATCAACGTGTGAAATAGACCTCCAGATAGAGCGTTGGAGGAGAGAACCCTAGAACCATTTAAGAAGCAATTGGATGCTACAATAGGGGATGTTATAATATCCCTAGATGCATGAATTAAGATCGGCCAAATGGCTATCCCCATCCATAATGCAAACCTAGTATTGGTGCTCATGTTATATTTGTGGTCATAGAATAAAGTGAACCAATAAATAGTGCATTTATTAAATGAAGTTCACTTTCAAATTGGTGTACCCAAATAAAGGAGCAAAGCAATCAATCGCTGCTATAAAGCTTAAGAAACTATTGGTAGGTATACAAATTTCACAGTTAATTTGTCTTCCTGCTTTGTGTCACAAACACTTAATCAGTTGTTGTGATGTCACTCTTGTTATTAAGTTGTTTTGCACTCAATTCATCATCTAAAATCCATACTGCAAAGGTGCTGAAAGCTTGATCCAGTATCGCACCTATGTAAAGTCTGAACATGTTTGAGCATTGAGTTGGAAGGTAATTGTCTTAATTAATGTCCTCACAACCTATAGAAAGAATGATATACTTCCCTATTTTTTAAATTACTCAGTTGGGGAAACATCAGGTGAACAGTCGATTGTATAAAATTATTAGCTTGTAACCACAAGAATTTTAGCATTCCCAGAATTTATTTCAATCAGCAGTTCTAGATTCATGTCTTTTAATCCTTATCTGGAGTTTGCATAGAGGGAGAAATTCGAGAAGCACCGGTAACCAGACCTGAATGGGCGGTGCGGTCCGACCACACACATGAGGGAGAGGCACGAGGGAGAGGAAATCAGTGCTCGTGCCTCATTTGATTTAGACTGGTGAGTTGCCAGTGCTACTCACGCTGTTTATTGGCATCTTACCGATGCGGGATGGTGAGAAATCAGACATCAATAACGCCATTTAAAGGCAGCCTGCACCTCTTAAAGGGGCAGTTCACTTTAGTGGCATTGAACTGAATTACAATTGAACGTTGGAAATGGCAGGCAGGGGTGGTGCTGGAAGGGCCCCCGATTTTCATACACTGCTCTAGAGATGTTGGTGGAGAAGGTGAACAGGAGGAAGGAAGTGTTCTTCAGGAAGAAGGAAGTGCTGTTCAGATGGCAGGAAGGTACCCAGCAAAGTTACCCAGCGGAGCAGGTGAACGCCCAAAGTACAGCACGCAGGACCTATCTGCAATGCCGATAAAAGGCTTATTGATCTGACCAGAACTGTTAAGGTAAGACTCCTACTCATACGTCCTTACTCTCTGTTTGGTCTTGCATAACCTGTGGCAACCACACGCACAAGCTTCCCTTGCCCGCTTCCCATCACAGCAACGCACTTCACTGAACCTCCTTCTCATAATCATAATCATAATCAACTTTATTGTCATTGTTAGTGCACAAGTGCAGTACAACGAAATGTAGGCTTGCGGCTCCCGAGAGTGTACATTTAGATTAAGACATTTAAACATTCAACATTCATTTGGCTTGTAATACATTAACATAAACATAACCATAATAAAGTGCATTGGCAGATGTGCAGGCTTTAGAGTTTATTTGTGGAGTTCAGTAGGATGACAGCCCTGGGAAAGAAGCTGTTCCTAAATCTGGTCGTTCGGGTGTGAATGCATCTGTAGCGTCTCCCAGATGGCAGGAGGGCGAACAGACTGTGGCTGGGGTGGGTAGGGTCTTTGATGATGGTCCGTGAC